>NC_089736.1:1525833-1836666 GCF_035083965.1 Branchiostoma lanceolatum
TGATGTGTATGATAAGACGATAATTATGCAAATCAGATCCTTATTTGCATAATAAATGAGGCAATTTTAAAACCTCGCTGTGGTCCATGATATGACAATTCAAATCTGACTTTTTACTGACGAAGAGAGGAATTTTGATGGATATGAAATATGCAAATGACGCCCTAATTTGCATAATTTTTAGAAACTACTATAATTCCGTACTGGTAAATGACGGCCATTTCGTACATTCGGAAGTTATGTGAATCTGAACATTGTTGAATTGAATTATGCTAATAATGACCTTATTTTCATAATTCATTATAAATGTTAGCATATCCTTCTTTAGTAAGCTCATAGTTTGGACAAACTGTTATTTGGGTAGAGAAGATAATCAACTGGTATGATTTATAATCGATGAGGAACACCCATGATATGTGCGTGTGCAGTGTCAAACGTGAAGGCCCCTGGCTTGTAAACTGTGCTCGTCTCGATATTGTCTAGATTTGCATAACAACGCCCCGACGGGTTTTGTTGACGTCTAGGGGGTCTTTACGTTTGACACTGCACATGCGTAGTCGGAACCGTGAAAGGGCTTATAGAGATAGGACTGAGGTCTGATTTGAATATGAATGCACGTGTACACAGCCATCAAACAGTTATATGCATCACCTGCGCGTGGTACTGGATCTGACGCGTGGAAAATCTACCTTCGAAGCAGGTTCTTTTTCATCGCATGATGCTCGGCGATGGCTACTATTACCTGAGATTGACCTGTGATCGACCTAGGTACACTTACAAACCCCATCGTACGATGTACCTACGAGGTATGTGACCACTACTTTATATATGCAAACTATTGCACCCGGTTTATCTCAAACGCACGGCGCTGTCATAAAACCCCCATCGCAGGTACGACGTTCCGGGTATCGCTATTGCAAAGGAAGAATGCAGTCAGAGAGAGTTTCTTTTAAAGTTTGTAAAGAGCAGTGAATTATGATAGGTAATACAATGCAATTGAAAAGGTAATAATGGAGATATGTGATCAAATTCAAGTTTTCGATTTTTCGTGTTGAGAGTTAGGCCACGTTGATGCGACTATATGGATGACATCAATTTTCGTCCGTTTCCAAAAAAGGTTTAACGTTACACCAAAATGTAAATCGTACAAATCAGCAGCTGCAAAATGAGGAAAATATGTGCCATAAAGATATCGGAAACGGATAAATACTTATGTTGTAGAATACAAAAGTCAACTCCAAAGTAAAAAAAGAAGATACAAAAGAACAAAAATTAAGAATACATTCTTCAGTATACCTTATGTTTAGTCCTTTTTTAAACCTTCCTGACCACTTATACTTCTTCATAAAGGCATTTTTCACACGCTCGCATCAGTTTTTGAGTTTCCAGAGGATGTCCTCCATATAATCGACTCAACATGGCCTTAACGTATATGGCAATGTTGGAAGTTGCAACAGTAACAAGGGACGAAACAAAAGTGTGACAACAAAGTTATACCAAACAAATACATAGCTGTTTTCTTTCGTCTTGAAACATATCCTTCATTTCACAAAAATCTTTATATCAAACTTTTTTGTTCAATTGCTTTCTATACAGCCATTACTTTACTTAAGTTTCTGGTGATACCAATTACCCCGGCAGGGGGCTAATTTTCCAGGGTCCATACATATACAGAAACACAAACATACACAATTGATGTGCATACGACATACCACTTATAGTATATAAACACTTACAATTACTCAGATTTTCCAAGATTATAATAAGTTTATTGCAAGTTCTTGCCCGTAGGCTAATTGCAAGTACATGTAACATGAAAGGACGGACAGACAATTGATAACAATATAGCATGTGACTTTTCTAGTCTAAATACTAACACTAAATTCTATCTTATTTGGATTTGACTTCATATTTGTCACTCTTTCAGTAAACTATTGAACGTAAAGAAGTTCAAGGAGACACAAAGTTCTCCAGGAGAGTAACAATGTCAGGACTCAGGGTCTCTCAATTTCATCAAGCGTCTGCTTCATCCGTGTCGCCTCAGCATTGTAGGTGGCGGCCTTTCTGTGATCACCAAGCAAATCGTAGACATGATACAAGAATTTAAGTAACTTATGGATGTCCGGATGTGCAGTTCTCTCACCATGGATTCTCTTACTCATCTGTAGTGCCTGTTCGAAATAGCTGACGGCCTTTCTGAGATCACCAAGTTTGCCCCAGGCGGTACCCAAGCTGTTATGTGATTTGGCGATGTCAGGATGTGCGGTGCTTTCACCATAGATACTCTTCCTCATCTGTAGTGACTGTTCATGATAGCTGACGGTCTTTCTGTAATCACCAAGGAGACCCCAGGCATTACCCAAGTTGTAAAGTGACGACGCGATGTCAGGATGTGCAATGTTCTCAGCATTGATACTCCGCAACATCTGTAGTGACTGTTCATAATAGCTGACGGCCTTTTTATAATCACCAAGGTAAATCCAGGCGGCACCCAAGTTGTTAATTGAGGCCGCAATGTCAGGATGTGCGGTGTTCTCACCATATATAATCCGCCTCATATATAGTGATTGTTCATGATAGTTGACGGCTTTTCTGTGATCACCAAGGTCACTCCAGGCGTTACCCAAGTTGTTAAGTGACTGGGCGATGTCAGGATGTGCAGTTCTCTCGCCGTAGATAATCCGCATCATCTGTAGTGCCTGTTCATGATAGCTGATGGCCTTTCTGTGATCACCAAGGTCACTCCAGGCGGCACCCAAGTTGTTAAGTGACTTGGCGATGTCGGGATGTGCAGTGTTCTCACCATAGATAATCCGCATCATCTGTAGTGACTGTTCAAAATAGCTGACCATCTTTCTATAATCACCAAGGTCACTCCAGGCGGTACCCAAGTTGTTAAGTGACTCGGCGATGTCAGGATGCGCAGTGTTCTCACCATAGATAATCCTCCTCATCTGGAGTGCCTGTTCATAATAGCTGACGGCCTTTCTGTGATCACCAAGGTCACTCCAGGCGGCACCCAAGTTGTTAAGTAAGGTGGCGATGTCAGGCTGTTCAGTGTTGTCACCATAGATACTCTTCATCATCTGTAATGCCTGTTCATAATACCTGACAGCTTTTTTGCAATCCACAAGGCTCTTGCAGACGTTACCCAAGTTGATAAGTGACGACGCGATGACAGGATGCGCAGTGTTCTCACCATAGATACTCCGCCTCATCTGTAGTGCCTGTTCATGATAGCTGGCGGCCTTTCTGTGATCACCAAGGTTATTCCAGGCGGTACCCAAGTTGTTTAGTAAAGTGCTGATACTAGGATCTGCAGTGTTATCACCACAGATACCCCACAACATCTGTAGTGACTTTTCGTAATGGATAATAGCATTTTTCGTGTCACCGATGTTGTCCAAGGCGTTGCCCAACTTGTTAAGTAACGCGGCTATGTCATAATGTATTGCACCCTTACCATCCTTTGATCGCTCTTTATAAAGTGCCTGTTCAATGCATTTCTTCTCGTGTTTGTAGTCACACAGAATTCTATATACATCTGCTTGTAGTGTTGAAGAGT
Source organism: Branchiostoma lanceolatum (assembly GCF_035083965.1). Lineage (NCBI taxonomy): Eukaryota > Metazoa > Chordata > Leptocardii > Amphioxiformes > Branchiostomatidae > Branchiostoma > Branchiostoma lanceolatum. The sequence goes on from NC_089736.1 coordinate 1,529,399, forward strand.
TGTCGAATAGAATCAAGGTCTCTTCTAGTGGGTGACGATTGCTAAGTTGCGAAACAAAAGACTTAAATGGCGTTGCCGTGTAGTAGTATCTCATGAGCTGTTGTATGTTGGAGAAGTAAAATACTTTCTTTGCTTTGTTTGCAATGTCATCATTGACTGACATTGACGATAAGACTGACATGTTTTCCACTTGGCCTCGGTTGTTCATGTACGTCCGCAGCCTCAGTTCTGCTGAGATGCTGACCAGCACCATCAAGTGATGCGCGTTTTTGTCATTGATGGCTCCCTGTATGTGCATGTTCTGAATTGTCTCCCAGATTGTGGTCGGCTGAATGTCACAAAGTAGTGCCCAATAAGACACTGCGAGGCTTGAAAAGCGATAAATATCTTTCTTTACATTCAGCATTCTGGCAGTTAGATCCTGTACTTCAAATGTTTTGCTATTTTCCTTCAACATCGCGCCTGCTATTAGTCTAGCGATTTTCTTCTCATTTGTCTTAAGTTGCTCATCCCATGCGACCATGTACTCATTGGCCAGATCTTGCTCTCCAGTAATCAAGGACACATTTCCCAACACACTCGCTAGGTGGTAGCCTTTCTTCAGATGGAGCTTTACGTCATCTTCCAGAACTGTGGCCATGTCACGTGGTGTGCGGATGAGATGGCATGTTTTACTTCTGCCTAGTGGAGTCTTACATGCAAGTGGCATGGCTCCATCGAACGAAAAACCATGCGGTGTTACTGAGTCGTAGAACCAGTTTAGCTTGTTACCTGAATGAAAATCATTGAGAGACTTGATCGCCATGGCCGGAAGAATGGTTTCTCCAAGATTGATCACTTTCAGATGAAGATAATGCGTGAGATTTTGAAAGTATCTTACACTGTTTTCTGTTTCCTTCTCTATCAAGATGGCAAACTCCAGATCGGAGTATGGTGTTACTAGTCCTGTGGCCTGTGAACCCAGACCTACCATGGCGTGCTTACAGGGAGGGGGACCCATTACCTCCATGCACTCATCTACAAGGCCGGCTATGAATGTTCTTCGCTGATGAACAATAGTGTCAAACAAGGTTTTGATTGCTTCCACTCTCCTCTTCTCTACTTCTATAATGTTTGGATCGTCATCATCAAGGCTATACGGATCTATATGTTGCTCTATTCTTTTGATCTCTTCCTCCACATAGCCACGGCTTTCCATCAACATCGATTTGTGATTCTCTATGTCATCGTTTGGTATCGTTTGTTTGATACGTAGCACGTGCTGTACAAAAGATCGGGTTATTTCCTGGATTGTTTGTTTGATGCCCTCTCTGTCCTCTGTCCTTCCTCTCACCAGTGCTGCATTACGGAGTGCTGCAGCCTTGGTGAAATCTCCTCCGTCTTTTGACTGCATTCCTTTCTTCAGGTAGACATCGCTCAACTTGTACAGGGGCTCTGCCTCTTTCCAGTGCTGACCTGCATTCGGATCTGTACCAAATGACGATCACGTGTCATTAAGTGTAATCTTATTTTTCAGCAAGTCAGTATACTCTATGGATGGTATTCAAAGCTAAAATTGTGTTCTGTATTTCACTTGTCAAGAAGAAATGAAGCATATCTACTTGCAAGATGTACATTGAAACACTTACCTTTCAAATGGACGGACTTGAGCGCAGCTGCAAATTTTCGTTCTGCCCTGTCCAGGTGCTCTGTCTGCAAGAATCAAAATATCACAAAGATGCAGGCTTAGATCATTTTTGTAGACAATATTCAAGTAGTACATAAGAACAACCAGTTTGTAAACTATACATTCCAAATCATCAACGTAATATACACCCATTTATACTTTCAATCACTCAAATAAGGCAGGCGTCTTATCAACATGCCTTTGTAACACGGCAAAATATGATATGTGAAACATTTCATATGAGGGAAAAATATCTAATCTAACCTTGATTTTCTCCGCGTATTTGATGCGGTGCTTCAGTGTTTCTCTACCATCTGGTTCTTCACAGCGGTCCAGCGCCGCTCGGTACAGGCCAGCTGATTTGGTGAATGCTGACTCGTCCTTCTTAACCCTTCCCTTCTCCAGGTACAGGTCTCCGAGGCTCTTCAACGATTCTATTTCCAGGCATTTATTTCTTTCCATGATTCCTTTCACGAAGGAATTTGTATAACATTCAACCAAAGGCATCATACCATGTCCTTTTAGCCTGGTCTTCTTTTCCATTTCGAGAAGGGTCATCGATACAGCCAATGTAGTATTGCCTGAATTCGTAGCACGTGCTTTTAAAACCTCTTCGTGTACCAGTTTCGTGCATTTCTCTGCATATCTGATGCGATGTTGGGCAACTTGCTTCTCCTCAATGCTTGTGTAAAATCGCAAGAGTTCTATGTACATAGAACACGCCTTATTGAAGTTCTCTACTTTATCTTTGTTCATCTTTGCTTTTTGCAGGTACAGATCTCCAAGACTTTTCAAAGCTTCACATTCCAAGACAACATTTTCACTACTTATAGCGTGAATCAATTTACGTCCGTATCCCTTCTCTACAACGTTCAGGTCAGAACCACTTTCAAAGATAAAATCTAGTTCCCGAAGTTCGTCCACCACTGTAGACAGCTTGATGTTTGTATTCGCCATGGTTGTTTCTCTTGATGACGAACTCTTAGCTTTGGTCTAGAGGAGTCAGCAGTCAATCCTTGTCCTTTAAGTAGCTTCAGTGCCGTTCTATTCTAACAGGTGACCTGCCTAAACGCACTTGGGAAACAACGCCCCCTTACGGTTAGCCAAGGTACTAAGTATGCTGTTGGTGTATGATGTCAAACAGGGTTGTTCCGGTCCATGTTTACTCAACAAACAGCTGTAAAAATTAACACAAAAAACAAGCGTTAAGACGCTAAATGTTCTATGCAGAAACTTTTCTTCCTAGTTAGGCAACCCGTTTGAACTGTAGCAAAGCCGCATTGAAATGAGAAAGAGAGAAAACAAATCTAGATCTTTCCATCGAACTTTGTAACAGAATTCGGCCGATGATGCAATCGACCTTGCGTACGGTTTGCTTGCCCTGTAAACATTGTTTTTTCCACTGAGGTCATTAAAGCAAGGAGGTTGATTAAAGGCACCCAGAGCATTTTATAGGGCTCGAAACTTGACTAAAAAAACTCAAATTTCTAGTCATTCCTACACATAGTATGTTTCAATAACACTTTACCATTACATACCGACATTAAAGGAGCAAAGGTACGATGTCGTTGTGTGGTGAGAACTGATAGAAAATCCAAGCGTAAAATGACTGATCCTGACTGTCCATCACAATTAGCGGTTCAACCAATAAGAGAGTGACTGCATGTCCGTCAAATATTTGCATTTTTATGTTTTAATTTTGCATTTCTACATTTTGACGGAGGTGGGCGGGGCAATGATATCGGTCTATTTACACTAGGCGCGTGAAACTAAAAGATCACCATGTAGCTTTTTTGTGCCGCTTTTCAGCACTTGTGATAAGAAATCCGCACGCAAATGTGGTAAACGGTGGCATTATATGTCAATTTAATAAAGATTACAGCAACTAGAATATTTCCAGTTTTCGAGCCTCATAAAATACTCTGGGTGCCTTTAAAGGGACTTCCCGCCGCGAAGTTGGACTTCGTTCGAATCGTGGCGAACGGACAGCTCTGATTGGATCAAATAACCGCGTGACACTGGTCATGCGCTAGTCAGGTGAAATATTACCATCATCCTTTGCAACATTTCAAATACAGCCAATAGCGTAGCTTCCAATAAATTACCCATTCCACTTGACGACCTGAACTGGATTTGTGTAGCCCTTGACTTTATAATTGAAATGCTATGTAAAATGTTAAAGTATGACTGAAAAGACAACAAAACACATCAAGCGTAAAAAGATTCGTTCAGCGCGCTGTCAAATTGGTTGGTTGCAGCGCAAGCGAGAGATTGTCTTATCACTGGCTATTGTTCCTTCCACTGGAGTCAAAAGGGACTTTCCACCGTGAAGTTGGACTTCGATCGAATCGTGGTGAACGGGCAGCTCTGATTGGATGAAATAACCACGTGACATAGATCACGCGCGAGTCATGTAAAATATTACGTCATACTTTGCAACGTTTTAAACAACCGATGGCTATCTTCCAAAAACTAAAATAACTCTGTGTTCATTTAAAAAAAAATCCCCAACCTGCACTTAGTGTTTGTTGGTATCTAGGAACACCCTAGTACAAACGGTTAACTGTTAAAACTACCCTGTTACACCATCGTGCCATGTTGTACTGAACTTATATCCATGACAGGTTGCAGTTTACGTACTTCTTGCATAGTCTCCTCTAGACTAACTAACTACGCTGGCTGAGAAATAGTAACCTTTAGCCAAACAGGGAGAGTAACTTGCCAGGGGAGTTTGGCCACCATATGGTAACATTTGACGCTCAGAAATGTTACGGGGAGTTCACTCCCCTGGTCAATTATTCACCTTGTATTTGCTAAATTCTTCTGTCCATAGCTAGGAAGGCCTGGTGGAGGCTACTTGTTGCATAGATCTAGGTTGCCGCGGCGACTGTGGCGCTTCCTTGCAGTCTTATACATTAGCCCGTTCAACAGCTGTGGTATAAAACTACAAGCAAGAGAAGTATCAAAGCACTGAAACATTGCTTCGGCACGGCTTAGATAAAGGTGCATCAAACGTACTCACCTGTTCAGTCTTGTCAGATTTGGGCTGCCGTCATGTAAAGCGTGTATAACGGCACCTTTTACCGTACACTTGTCTGCGTATATGTATATCATAATTGCACACTTTGCTCGCTGGCTAATGGAAGAACTAACGGTCTCAACTTGTGAACAGGCACCGGCAAAAGAGGAAGTCCCCAGGTGTACCCGCAGCTTTTATACCATGTAGGGTGTTAGGGAAGGGGGGTTTCCATGAGTCTGGACTAGTCCATTGACCAAAGGGTTAAGGAATACAAAATCTAAAACTTATTTTTCTAGTAACGTTAGATCTTTAGTTTAGTTGGTGTAGTGTTCCAAGTAGCAGTACAATCTTGTTATACAGTGTATCAGCTATATCTATTCGTAGTAGACTCTATGCATTTACATTTAGTAGATTTAATTGTACACAAAGTGACGTAATGTATTTGACATCCTGACGTTAAATCAAATAGCACTGCACTTTGAACACTGACATGTACTCGGTGGATTTTGTTGATCATGTCAAAACATCTAGGGGGCGCTTTAGCCATATGTGTTTGGTTTAATGTTTGGTCCCGATAAAAGAAATGGTTCGTCTGGGGGATGCTGAAGGTGACCTGAGCCCAGAGGCCATCACTGCAATGGCTACTAATTATAATGACCGATGATGATGATGATGATAATGATGAGGTCGTGCATATATTGTATATACAGTATGTGTGACAATCACCTCTTGATCTTTATTCGTATTCAGATACAGATACATTTACATATACAGTACAGAATGAGATACAAATACAGATATTTGAGTATGATTACCGTGTCAGTTCCTACACCTGAGTGAGGAGGGTTGACACGGTAGCCTTCGCGTGGATTTGTTTAGGGTGGATGACAGGTTGCGAATCTGAAACCCACACTCATATTGTATATATAGTATATATGTATATATAGAGTGACCCCAGGACATACAGTTACGCTTGATAAGGTGTGCATCTTTTATTAAACAACAGAAGACTACGCAGGACACAGAGGTGATGCACTCTAGCAGTAGCTAATATCAAACATCACCTCTGAAAATAAAAATTACAACTGACATAGACAATTACAATAACAATAAGAAACAGCAATTGGGTGGTCCAATACAAACAAGCATCTTGGATACGGAACAGGACTACTTTGTGAGGGGTGTGAAGGAGGCGATTTACATCAGGGTCCACCAACCCTCTCTAAACCGTGACGGCGGAAGGTTCCGTCTGCCCGCTGCTTTCGATTTACTCCTGACGTCATCACGTTTCCGGTGTTGATCGCAGTGACTCGAACATCTGATGAGGGTTTGAGATCCAACCGAAAATTCATTGTTGCGTTGTAATAAAGCTTACAACGTTTCCAACAGGTACTCCTACAACACAGATGAGCTTTCATGCGAGTAATATGTGAATGTGTATGTGTGTGAGTGAGTGTTATAATGTATGTAAAAGACCAGCATAGCTCAAGAAGGCTTGGATGGATTGTCTTGATATTTGGTATGTGGGCAGGTCTTGATGAGACGTAGAAATTTTTAGATTTTGGGTGACTTGTGACGATACTGCAGCGGAAAGTCCTGTTTCGATATCTCTGGTTCTGGACATGCTATGGTCCTGATTTTATCGTGGTAGATAGCTCTTTGCACAGAGAGTAAGTGGCATAGGTTTGGGCCCCCTAGCGGCCTTATTTGGAACTGCAGGAGCAGGCTTTGAAAGGGAATAACTCAAGCAGGGTTTGATGGATGGTCAAGATTTATGGTATGTAGATAGCTTGAGTGATGATGTGTATGATAAGACGATAATTATGCAGATCAGACCCTAATTTGCATAATTAATGGGGCAATTTTAAAACCTCGATGTGTTCCATGATATGACAATTCAAATCTGACTTTTTAAAACGGACGAAGAGACGAATTTTGATGGATATGAAATATGCAAATGAAGACCTAATTTGCATAATTAATGAGAAACTACTATAATTCCGTACTAGTAAATGACGGCAATTTCGTACTTATGGCATTCGGAAGTTATGTGAATCTGAACATCGTTGAATTGAATTATGCTAATAATGACCTTATTTGCATAACTTATTATAAATGTTAGCATGACCTTCTGTAGTAAGCTCATAGTTTGGACAAACTGTTATTTGGGTAGAGAAGATGATCAACTGGTATGATTTATAATCGATGAGGAACACCCATGATATGTGCATGTGCAGTGTCAAAGGTGAAGGCCCCTGGCTTGTACACTGTGCTCGTCTCGATATTGTCTAGATTTGCATAACAACGACGGGTTTTGTTTACGTCTAGGGGGTCTTTACGTTTGACACTGCACATGCGTAGTCGGAACCGTGAATGGGCTTATAGAGATAGGACTGAGGTCTGATTTAAATATGAATCCACGTGTACACAGCCATCAAACAGTTATATGCATCACCTGCGCGTGGTACTGGATCTGACTCGTGGAAAATCTACCTTCGAAGCAGGTTCTTCTTCATCGCATGACGCTCGGCGATGGCTACTATTACGTGCGATTGACCTGAGATTGACCTTGGTACACTTACAAACCCCATCGTACGATGTACCTACGAGGTATGTGACCACGAATTTATATATTCAAACTATTGCATCCGGTTTATCTCAAACGCACGGCGCTGTCATGATGGATAAAACCCCCATCGCAGGTACGACGTTCCGGGTACCACTATTGCAAAGGAAGAATACAAGAATACAGTCAGAGAGAGTATCTTTGTAAAGAGCAGTGAATTATGATAGGTAATACAATGCAATTGAAAAGGTTATGATGGAGATATATGATCAAATTCAAGTTTTCGAGTTATTGTGTTGAGAGTTAGGCCACGTTGATGCGATTATATGGATAACATCAATTTTCGTCCGTTTCCAAAAAAGGTTTCGACCAAAATGTAGATCGTACAAATCAGCAGCTGCAAAATAAGGAAATATGTGTCCTAAAGATATCGGAAACGGATAAATACTTATGTTGTAGAATACGAAAGTCAACTCCAAAGTCAAAAAGAAGATACAAAAAAACAAAAATTAAGATTATATTCTTCATTAAACCTTATGTTTAGTCATTTTCTTAACCTTCCTGACCTCTTATACTTCTTCATAAATGCATGTTTCACACGCTCGCATCAGTTTTTGAGTTTCCAGAGGATGTCCTCCATATAATCGACTCAACATGGCCTTAACGTATATGGCAATGTTGGAAGTTGCAACATTAAAAAGGGACGAAACAAAAGTGTGACAACAAAGTTATACCAAACAAATACATAGCTGTTTGCTTTCGTCTTGAAACATATCCTTCATTTCACAAAAATCTTTATATCAAACTGCTTTGTTCAAATGCTTTCTATACAGTTTACTTAAGTTTCTGGTGATACCATCTACCCCGGCAGGGGGCTAATTTTCCAGGGTCCATACATATACAGAAACACAAACATACACAATTGATATGCATACGACATACCACTTACAATTATTCAGATTTTCCAATATTAGTCACTCTTTCAGTAAACTATTGAACGTAAAGAAGTTCAAGGAGACACAAAGTTCTCCAGGAGAGTAACAATGTCAGGGTCTCTCAGTTTCATCAAGCGTCTGCTTCATCCGTGTCGCCTGAGCATAGTAGGAGGCGGCCTTTCTGTGATCACCAAGCAAACAATAGAAAAGATACAAGAGTTGAAGTAACAGGTGGATGTCCGGATGTGCCGTGCTCTCACCATGGATTCTTCTCCTCATCTGTAGTGATTGTTCGAAACAGCTGACGGCCTTTTTGTTATCACCAAGCTGACTCCAGTTGGCACCCAAGCTGTCATGTGAGTCGGCGATGCCAAGCTGTGCAGTGTCCTCACCATAGATACTCTTCCTCATCTGTAGTGCCTGTTCATGATAGCTAACTGACTTTCTGTGATCACCAAGGAGACCCCAGGCATTACCCAAGTTGTAAAGTGACGACGCGATGTCAAGATGTGCAGTGCTCTTACCATAGATAATCCGCCTCATCTGTAGTGATTGTTCATAATAGCTGACGGCCTTTCTGTGATCACCAAGGTTCCTCCAGGCGTTACCCAAGTTGTTAAGTGAGTCGGCGATGTCAGGATGTGCAGTGTTCCCACCATAGATAATCCGGCTCGTCTGTAGTGACTGTTCAAAATAGCTGACGGCCTTTCTGTGATCACCAAAGTTCGTCCAGGCGGCACCCAAGTTGTTGAGTGACTGGGCGATGTTAGGATGTGCAGTGTTCTCACCATAGATAATCCGCCTCATCTGTAGTGCCTGATCATGATAGCTAACGGCCTTTCTGTGATCACCAAGGTCGCTCCAGGCGGTACCCAAGTTGTTGAGTGACTGGGCGATGTTAGGATGTGCAGTGCTCTGACCATAGATAATCCGCCTCATCTGTAGTGCCTGATCATGATAGCTAACGGCCTTTCTGTGATCACCAAGGTCGCCCCAGGCGGTACCCAAGTTGTTGAGTGACTGGGCGATGTTAGGATGTGCAGTGTTCTCACCATAGATACCCAGCCTCATCTGTAGTGCCTGTTCATGATAGCTGATGGCCTTTCTGTGATCACCAAAGTCACTCCAGACGTTACCCAAGTTGTTTAGTGATCCGGCGATGTTAGGATGTGCAGTGCTCTCACCATGTATTCTCCGCATCATCTGTAGTGACTGTTCATAACAGCTGACGGCCTTTCTGTGGTCACCAAGGTCCCTCCAGGTAACACCCAAGGTGTTAAGTGAGTTGGCGATATCAGGATGTGCGGTGCTCTCACTATAGATACTCTTCCTCATCTGTAGTGCCTGTTCATGATAGCTGACGGCCTTTCTGTGATCACCAAGGTCGCTCCAGGCGGTACCCAAGTTGTTAAGTGACGACGCGATGTCAGGATGTGGCGTGTTCTCACCATAGATAATCCGCCTCATCTGCAGTGACTGTTCATAGTAGCTGACGGCCTTTTTGTGATCACCAAGGTCACTCCAGGCGGCACCCAAGTTGTTAAGAGAGTCGGCGATGTCAGGATGTGCAGTGCTCTCGCCATAGATAATCCGCCTCATATGTAGTGACTGTTCATGATAGCTGAGGGCCTTTCTGTGATCACCAAGGTCCCTCCAGGCAATACCCAAGTTGTTAAGTGACGAGGCGATGTTAGGATGTGCAGTGCCCTTACCATAGATACTCCTCTGCATCTGTAGTACCTGTTCATGATAGCTGGCGGCCTTTCTGCAATCACCAAGGCGCTTGCAGACGTTAGCCAAGTTGTTAAGTGATGACGCGATGTCAGGATGTGCATTGCCCTCACCATAGATACTCCTCTTAATCTGTAGAGCCTGTTCATGGTAGCTGACGGCCTTTCTCTGATCACCAATGTCATTCCAGGCGGCACCCAAGTTGTTTAGTAAAGTGCCGATACTAGGATGTGCAGTGTTATCACCACAGATACCCCGCAACATCTGTAGTGAATTTTCAAAATGGATAATAGCATTTTTCGTGTCACCGATGTTCTGCAAGGCGTTGCCCAACTTGTTAAGTAACGCGGCTATGTCATAATGTATCGCACCCTTACCATCCTTTGATCGCTCTTTATGAAGTGCCTGTTCAATGCATTTCTTCTCATTTTTGTAGTCGCACAGAATTCTATATACATCTGCTTGTAGTGTTGAAGAGTTGTCGAATAGAATCAAGGTCTCTTCTAGTGGGTGACGATTGCTTAGTTGCGAAACGAAAGACTTCAATGGCGTTGCCGTGTAGTAGTATCTCATGAGCTGTTTCATGTTTGAGAAGTAAAAAACTTTCTCTGCTTTGTTTGCAATGTCATCATTGACTGACATTGACGATAAGACTGACATGTTTTCCACTTGGCCTCGGTTGTTCATGTAAGTCCGCAGCCTCAGTTCTGCTGAAATGCTGACCAGCACCATCAAGTGATGCGCGTTTTTGTCATTGATGGCTCCCTGTATGTGCATGTTCTGAATTGTGTCCCAGATTGTGGTCGGTTGTATGTCACAAAGTAGTGCCCAACAAGACACTGCAAGACTTGAAAAGCGGTAGATTTCTTTCTTCACATCCAGAATCCTGGCAGTTGGATCCTGTTTTTCAAATGTTGTACTATTTTCCTTCAACATAGCAGCTGCTATTTGTCTAGCAATATTCTGTTCATTTTGTCTAAGTTGCTCATTCCATGCAACCGTGTACTCATTGACTAGACCTTGCTCTCCAGTAATCAAGGACACATTTCCCAACACACTCGCAAGGTGGTAGCCTTTCTTCAAATGGTGCATAACGTCATCTTCCAGAACTTTGGCCATGTCACGTGGTGTACGGATAAGGAGGCACGTTTTCCCTCTGCCAAGTGGGGTTTTACATGCAAGTGGCATGGCTCCATCGAACGAAAAACCATGCGGCGTTACAGAGTCGTAGAACCAGTTGTCTAGCTCGTTATCTGACTCGAAGTCATTGAGAGACTTGATCGCCATGGCCGGGAGAATGGTTTCCCCAAGATTGATCACTTTGAGATGTAGATAATTCGTGAGATTGTGAAAGTATTTTACACTGTTTTCTGTTTCCTTCTCTATCAGAATGGCAAACTCCAAATCGGAGTATGGTGTTGCTAGTCCCGTGGCTTGTGAACCCAGACCTATCATGGCGTACTTGCAGGGAGGGGGACGCATTACCTCCATACACTCATCTACAAGGCCAGCTATGAATGTTCTTCGCTGATGAACAATAGTGTCAAACAAGGTTTTGATTGCTTCCACTCTCCTCTTCTCTACTTCTATAATGTTTGGATCGTCATCATCAAGGCAATACGGATCTATCTGTTGCTCTATTCTTTTGATCTCTTCCTCCACATAGCCACGGCAGTCCATTAACATCGATTTGTGTTTCTCTACCTCATCGTTGAATACCGTTTGTCCGATACTCAGCACGTGGTTAACAAAAGAATGGGTTATTTCCTGAATTTTTTGTCTGATGCCCTCTCTGTTTTCCGTCCTTGCTCTGACCACTGCTGCATTACAGAGTGCTGCAGCCTTGGTGAAATCTCCTCCGTCTTTTGACTGCATTCCTTTCTTCAAGTAGACATCGCTCAACTTGCATAGGGGCTCTACCTCCTTCCAGTGATGACTTGCTTTGGAATCTGCACAAAATAAAGATTACGTGTTAAAAATTGACGTAATCGTATTCGTCAGTTATTTTGTAGACAAAGAGTGTGGTATATGAAACTAACCTTTGTATTTTATTTCGCTTATCTAGAAAAAAGGAAGCCTCTATAATTGCAAGATGTGCATCAAAACACTCACCTTTGAAATGGACGGACTTGAGCGCAGCTGCAAATTTTCGTTCTGCCCTGTCCAGGTACCCTGTCTGCAAGAATCAAAATTTTACAAAGATGCAGACTTAGGTCATTTTTGTAGACAATTGCAATATTCGAGTAGCATATAAGAACAAACAATAATTATGTAAACTATACATTCCAAATCATCAATGTAATATACAACCATTTATACTTTTGATCACTCAAATAAGGCAGGCGTCTTATCAACATACCTTTGTAACACGCCAAAATATGATATGTGAAACAAAAGGCATTTCATATGAGGGGAAAATATCTAATCTAACCTTGACTTTCTCCGCGTACTCGATGCGGTGCTTCAGTGTTTCTTTGCCATCTGAATCTTCACAGCGGTCCAGCGCCGCTCGGTACAGTCCAGTCGGTTTGTTGAGTTCTGCCTCGTCCTTGCCAACCCTTCCCTTCAAGTTCTCTAGGTACAAATCTCCAAGGCTCTTCAACGATTCTATTTCCAGGCTTTTATTTCCACCTACGATTGCTTTTACGAAGGACTTTGTATAACATTCAATCAAGGGCATCATACTCCTGGTCTTCTTTTCCATTTCGTGAAGGCTCATCGACAAAGCCAATGTGGGGTTGCCTGAATTCCTAACACTCAATTTCATACTCTCTTGATCGTGTACCAGTTTCGTGCATTTCTCTGCATATTTGATGCGATGTTGTGCAACTTGCTTCTCCTCAGTACTTGTGTAAAGTCGTATGAGTTCTATGTACATGGAACAGGACTTGTTAAAGTTCTCTACTTTATCTTTGTTCATCTTCGCTTTGTGCAGGTACAAATCTCCCAGACTTTTCAAAGCTTCACACCCCATAACCTCATTTTCACTAGTTATGGCGTGAATCAGCTTATGAACGTATCCCCTCTCAACAACATCTAGATCATACCCGCTTTCAAATATCAAATCTAGTTCCCGAAGTTCGTCCACAACTGTATAGAGATTAGTGTTTGCATTTGCCATGTTTGTTTCTCTTGATGACGAACTCTTAGCTTTGGTCTAGAGGAGTCAGCAGTCAATCCTTGTCCTTTAAGTAGCTTCAATGTCGTTCTATTCTAACAGGTGACCTGCCTAAACGCACTTGGGAAACAACGCCCCCTTACGGTTAGCCAAGGTACTAAGTATGCTGTTGGTGTATGAGGTCAAACAGGGTTGTTCCGGTCCTGCGAGGTGCGTGAATGGTGACGCATGTTTACTCAACAAACAGCTGTAAAAATTAACACAAAAAACAAGCGTTAAGACGCTAAATGTTCTATGAAGAAACTTTTCTTCCTAGTTAGGCAACCCGGTTGAACTGTAGCAAAGCGCATTGAAATGAGAAAGAGAGAAAACAAATCTAGATCTTTCCATCGAACTTTGTAACAGAATTGGGCCGATGATGCAATCGACCTTGCGTACGGTTTGCTTGCCTTGTAAGTATTGATTCTTCCACTGAGGTCATTTTAGGGACTTCCCATCGCGAAGTTGGACTTCGTTCGAATCGTTGTAAACGGGCAGATCTGATTGGATGAAATAACCGCGTGGCACTTGTCACGCGCTAATCAGGTGAACTATTACCGTCATCCTTTGCAACAGTTCAAATACAGCCAATAGCGTAGCTTCCAAAAAATTACCCATTCCACTAGACGACCTGAACTGGATTTGTGTAGCCCTTGACTTAATAATTGAAATACTATGTAAAATGTTAAAGTATGAATGAAAAGACAACAAAACACATCAAGCGTAAAAAGATTCGTTCAGCGCGCTGTCAAATTGGTTGGTTGCAGCGCAAGCGAGAGATTGTCTTATCACTGGCTATTGTTCCTTCCACTGAAGTCAAAAGGGATTTTCCACCGAGAAGTTGGACTTCGTTCGAATCGTGGTGAACGGGCAGCTCTGATTGGATGAAATAACCACGTGACATAGATCACGCGCGAGTCATGTAAAATACTACGTCATACTTTACAACGTTTTAAACAACCGATGGCTATCTTCCAAAAACTAAAATAACTCTGTGTTCATTTTCAAAAAATCCCCAACCTGCACTTAGTGTTTGTTGGTATCTAGGAACACCCTAGTACAAACGGTTAACTGTTAAAACTACCCTGTTACACCATCGTGCCATGTTGTACTGAACTTATATCCATGACAGGTTGCAGTTTACGTACTTCTTGCATAGTCTCCTCTAGACTAACTAACTACACTGACTAAGAAATGGTAACATTTAGCCAAACAGGGAGAGTAACTTGCCAGGGGAGTTTGGCCACCATATGGTAACATTTGACGCTCAGAAATGTGACGGGGAGTTCACTCCCCTGGTCAATTATTCACCCTGTATTTGCTGAATTCTTCTGTCCATAGCTAGGAAGGCCTGGTGGAGGCTACTTGTTGCGTAGCCGCGGCGTCTGTTGCAGGGCTATCGCTTGCTTCCTTGCAGTCTTAAATATTAACCCGAACAACAGCTATTGTATAAAACTACAAGCAAGGGAAGCACTGCAACATTAACTCGCAGCGGCTTAGACCAAGGTACGTGTACATCGTCAAACGTACACATCTTAAAAGTCTTGTGAGATCTGCGCTGCCCTCAGCACATGTAAAAATAAAAGAAAGCGTCTGTCTATGACGGCTCCATTTGCCTCGGTACCATCTCACAACGGGTATAACTAACGATAGAAATTTGCCTTAGCTTGATGTTTTGATTGAACTTTGTAACAGACTTGCGCCGATGATGCAATCGACCTTACGACGTAAAGGTACGTCGTCAAACGTACTCACCTGTTCAGGTTTGTCAGATCTGCGCTGCCCCCAGCAATAAAAGTGAAGGAAAACGGCCTTGTCTGTGTGTAACAGCACCTTTTACCTTGCAGTTGCTTGTGTATATATTATAACGGCAACTTTTACTCACTGGCTACAGGAAGAACTAACGGTCTCAACTCGCGACTGGCACCGACAAAAGAGGACGTTCACAGGTGTACGCGGTCTTTTATACCATGTAGGGTGTTAGGGAAGGGGGGGTTTCCATGAGTCTGGACTAGTCCATTGACCAAAGGGTTAAGGGATACAAAATCTAAAACTTATTTTTCTAGTAACGTTAGATCTTTAGTTTAGTTGGTGTAGTGCAGTGTAGTTCCAAACAGTAACACAGTCATGTCATACAGTTGTCATACAACTTTATCTTTTTGGAGCAAACTCCATGGATTTACATTTAGTGGATTCGCATACACTAAAGTGACGTAATGTATTTGACATCCTGACTTTAAATCAAATAGAACTGTACTTTGAACACGGACGTGTGCTCAGTGGACTTTGTGTAATTATGTCAAAACATCTAGGGGGCGCTTTAACCTTATCGCTATTCATGTTTGGCCCCCCAAAGAAATAGCTCGTCTCAAGTATTGAAGTATCATTGATCGTTACACTTAATTCCTGTGAGCTAATTGAAATGTGTTTGTGTTCGTAGGTTTTGCTATTGGCGTTTGTTTGTTTGTTTGTTTGTTCACTTGTTCACTCAGTATTTATTCTAATACAGTCGATTGACAGTCTGTTGTCCTATAACAGACAGTGATGTATATGATAGAAACAGCTAGAAATAAAAATAATGAATAGAACAAATTATTTCAAGGAGATCTTCAATCTCTTGTTTTTAGGGGTTCTCTACTCAGTGATAAAAAGAAAGGTGGTGATCCAAAAAGGACTCCAGGTTAGGTTTTTACACCCCATGTAAAAATCGCATTTGGTACGGTCCGAACTCGAAGCGCTGTTGTCGAGCGTCGTCATAAATTCTGCTGTCGGATTTTTGTTGATTTTCTTCAACTTTTAAAGTACATTTCCCAGATTTTGTCGGCGAAATGTCTTTCTAAACTGTGCAGGAAGACTTTCGGAAGTTTTCACCGTGAAGTTCAGCCGTTCTGTGGATGTTTTGAGAGGAAAATGCGGGTTTCCTGACCTCTTGGATTTTGGAGGAGACGACAAAATGGCGAGACGAGCAGAGGAGGCCGCGTGACGCGGTGGGGAAGATTGCGGTGGTCTTACAAGGTACAACTACAAACTGTACTGTTTCGTCGGTATTATGTTGAAGTGACTAATGAGAACATGTCAAATTAGACTCCTTTAAATTTCTGTAGTTCTTTTGAGTCCCGAACGAACATCCCTGATTTCACAATAGGCTTAGAAAGATGTCATTTTGCCGAGTTTTTTTTTAAATATTTACACTTTGTGGTGTGCTAATAGAACGTTTAATGTATGTGTATGTCTTCTCAGCCGATTAGAGAAAGTTATAATCCTTATTTGTGTAAAATAACGCTGTAAAAAGTCCCTCTACTATTGTTTATCGCCACGTGGCGAGCCCGGCTTTGCTACCACCTGTTGATGGAACGCCGCAGGTGTGCAGGATTGCGTCATTTTCATTTCCCGCCAAAATGTCGCGTAAACAAGGAAGTGACGTCATAGCGCCAAGGCGTCGAATTAGACTTAATTCTACAAGTTTCAAACCTTTTTTTGATTATTCAATCGTATCTCCGTTGCTCCTTAATCGTTGGCCAAGTTATATATCATTTAAATAGGATCTTTAAGAATGTCTTTAAGCTTTATTGATTGAATATCATTATAAGCTAGTTCGGAGTTGCTACTACGCATGTGCACTGTCAAAGGTGAAGGCCCCCGCGACGAAAACAAGACCCGTCTGGGCGTTGTTATGCAAATCGAGACAATGTGGAGGCGAGCACTGTTTCCGTCGCGGGGGCCTTCACCTTTGACACTGCACATGCGTAGTAGCAACTCCGAACTAGCTTATTGTTGTTACTCCTCTCTTTTAATTCTCCGTGAGGATTAGATTACAGCAGCTGTTTCGCTTTAGGCATATGTTTGTGGGTTTTTTTTCTGATTGAAACTGAGATTTAGAGTGCCTACCTGCAGTAAGATGGTGACATATTTCTTAGTCGGATCTGGGAGACCCGGGGTCGAATTCGGGAAGGGTATCCTTGTTGGGGCTGCACTGTCTTTCAGAAGAGACTACTAAAATGGGGTTCATGTGTTCGAGAAAGTGTCTCAAGCATGTCACAACAGCGTCATCACTCAGAAATGGGTACCTACTGGCTGTAATAATACAACCTGGCAAATTATTATCATTATACCAGACAACGGAAGGCATCACCAGTAATTCAGCACTAAGGACAGGGACTCCTCTGATGTCCATTTTGTAGTTTTCCATGCTATCTGTGACTCTTTGAGGCTATTTCTTCATAGCGTAGGCTATATTCTTTAATTGCCACCTCTTGCAGAGTACTCGAAACAAGTAGCTACATAGTCAGCCCTTAAAATACAGAATTTCAAAACAATTCATGGATAGAAACTGCTCTTTGCCGATTTAGTATCCAAATTTAAGCTTTCTTGTTCTTTTTATGTACATCTCATCAGAATTCTTTGAAAGGGGTGGGTTTTATGTTTTCTTTTACTACTAAGAATAACTTCACAAAAGAAAACATTAGAAAAGCTCCCCGAAGTACTAAAAGTTGGTTCTTTGAACACAAGTTTCTGTGATACGAAATTCCCAAAGTCCATTTTGGACCAATATTGTTTGCATTTTTCTAGAGCTGTGTACCAGTGCTGTATATAGAAAGTCAATTTGGCACAGGTCCAATATACCAGATCGTGTAATACCTGTACTGTACCGATACAAATTTTACACCTAGTAGTCGCTTATTTTCTGACTGAAGATGCGTTAATCCTAAATGAATGCATGTGCGGATGCCATCCATGTTATCAAATCAACATGGCCTAATCAGAAACACAACATTTAACTTCTTAGGCCTAACATGCATGTCTATTCAATGATTCTTACAGGTGTCCTGCAGAGTGGATGTGCAGCTGTACCTGTTCCCACCAGGTGATGAGACCTGACAAGACACCACAGGTGACAGGGAACTCAGGTGAGAAAAATCTGCATTCTAGAAGATCTTGCTTTTCATATACAGGCTATTTGGCGTATATCTCTTCCCTCAGACTAACTTTTCTTTCTGCATAGTTCGGTGCATCCTGAGGAGTAGCAGTCCTGTTGTACCTGTCTCCACCAGGTGAGACCTGACAAGACAGCACAGGTGAAAGGGTACTCAGGTGAGAAAAATCTATAGTCTTTACTTTTTCTACAAGTTATTTGGTGTTATCTCTTGCCTCAGACTAACTTTTCTTTCTGCATAGTTAGGTGCATCCTGAGGAGTAGCAGTGCTGTTGTACCTGTCTCCACCAGGTGAGACCTGACAAGACAGCACAGGTGAAAGGGTACTCAGGTGAGAAAAATCTATAGTCTTTACTTTTTCTGCAAGTTATTTGGTGTTATCTATTGCCTTGGACTGACCTTTCTTTCTGTATAGGTAGGTGCATCCTGAGGAGTAGCAGTACCTGTCTGTACCAGGTGAGACCAGTCAAAACATCACGTGGGTGACACAGGCGTGGAGCTTTAGGTGAGGGAAATCAGCATTCTTCACCTTGCTTGGTGTATGTTAATTTGGCATGTGATTTTTCTGAATGAGTTTTTCTTTTACACCCCAGGTTATGGGAAGCTGATACTGTACACCTGACCATGCCGGACCTGTCGGCTATCCTGTGTGCCTGTCGATATTCCAGGAGGACTTGGCTGTGTTCCTGTGGGACCTGTCGGCTGTCCTGTGTACCTGTCCATATTCCAGGAGGATTTGTCTGTGTTACCTGTGGGACCTGTCCGCTATCTACGAAACAAGAGAACATCGGACTGTGACTGTGAGTTGGCTTTTACTTCTAGAATTCTTTCAAAATAGGGATCTGCATGCCGCAAAGCGTAATCAGCCGTTTAGACTTTGCAGAAGTCGAAGCTGGTCATTTGATTTAACAATCATTTCTGCATGGTTAAGTGCTAAGCATTCAGTCGGCATGATCTAATGAAGTGTAATACGTGGCCTTTGTCTTCTGGGATTTAGCGCAAAGCGAATAAATCGGAATCTCCCAATACATGCAGATCCCTAAAAATGACAATGAAAAATGTTGGGAAAGGGCATTTCGGCGATTCTCTGAATTTATAGTAAAAAACACCATTGTTGAAACTGGCCCTCCCTTCTTTTTGTTGTCATTTCTGAAAGAGTTCACCTTTCTTTTACTAATCCCTAGTTTAAGGTTGTGACTAATATTTCATTGCAAATATGTGGAGAACACAGTACATTTTCCTTTTGAAGAAAGCATTTGCAATATTGTTGTTTCATTCTGTATGGCAATGGGGTATATCTTCAATTATCATTTGCAATCAAACTGTTTTCCCTGATATCCTCTTCGTTGTAAGACTTCCCCTTTTTTTAAATTTGTCTTTTAATGGAAATTGTCTATGGAAAAAGAAAACAAAATTTTCATAGTAATAAAGCAAATCACCATCAAAGCAACAAAATGTTATGGATGAATCTACTCATGTAAATGGTTTTTTCATTTAAAACCATTTCTGTAGAATTTGTCAAACAGGAGCTCCTAATGCTGAACTCAAGTAAAGCGACCGGCCTAGACAATCTAAACAGCAGGCTTTTAAAGGCTGCGGCCGAGATCATCGCAACCCCTCTAACAGCCATCCTGAACAAATCGCTCTCAACACATGAGTTTCCAGAGGACTGGAAGAATGCGAGGGTAAACCCTATTCACAAGGCTGGCGATAAATCACTACCAAACAACTACAGACCAGTTAGCATTTTACCAACTGTTTCAAAAATCCTCGAGAGAGCTGTGCATAGTCAACTGTACGGGTATCTCACAGAAAACAGCATTCTCTCTGAGGTTCAATCCGGTTTTAGACCGAAACACTCGACACAGTCCGCAACACATCTACTAGTTGAGAAATGGCTGGGAGCCATGAACGCTGGAGAGCTTACAGGTGCTGTATTTATCGATCTATCAAAGGCGTTTGATACGCTTGACCATGCTACCCTTCTGCAAAAACTGTTGAAGTACGGAGTTCAGGATGGACCCCTTGACTGGTTCACTTCCTACCTCTCCGGTAGAAAGCATTGCACCGCAGTTAATGGAGCCATGTCTGACTTTCATACAGTGAAGTATGGCGTACCCCAAGGTTCAATATTAGGGCCACTGTTATTCATTATTTATGTAAATGACATGCCAAACTGTATCCAAAGTTGTGAAATTTCAATGTATGCCGACGATACGGTTATTCACTTCAGCAGCAAGGATGTTGGGAACATTGAGACCGCCCTTCAAACCGATCTTGAAAGGTTGTCTCAATGGTTCGCCGTGAATTCTCTTTCCATGAATGAAGGGAAATGCAAGTGCATGCTACTGGGTACGGACAAAAGGCTAAGAAACTGTAACAACCCTAGGGTGACTATAAATGGTCAACTCATAGCTTTCTGTAACATGTATAAGTACTTAGGTATTTACATTGACAACCATCTGAACTGGAAAGGTCATGTCAAAGATGTACTTGGTAAATTAAGACGGTCGATAAGTATCATGAAGCATGTCAGTCAATTTGTACCTACGTCAGCACTTCGTACTCTATACAACACTATATGTCTACCATACATTACATATGCAAGTACTGTCTGGGACACGGCACCTGAGCAAGACCTACAAAAACTTCAACGAATGCAGAACAGAGCCGGGAAGCTGCTACTGAGAGCTCCGTACAGAACACCATCAGCTGAAGTACTGACACGACTGGGCTGGAAGAACATCAAATCTATACACAGCCACCAGAAGGCTTTACTGACATATAAGGCTCTTAATAACCTGTTACCAGCCTACATGAGACATATGTTCACGTACTGTAGAGATAGGGCAAATAGAACAACACGACAAAGCGAGTCTAACCTACTGTATGTACCAATGGTCCGTAGAGAAGTATATAGAAGATCTATCTCCTACTCAGGTACAACTCTATGGAACAGTCTGACACCAAACTTGAGAACGGCGCCTTCAGTTGCAACATTCAAGAATTTGTTGCGTCGAGTAACTACGAACTGAGTATTATTTATAGGGAAATGATGTTATATAGTCGACTTATCTTTATATACCGAATATGATTATGGAATGCTGATTGTTACGTTATTTTTGTATAACAATTTATGTTGCTATTATACGATGGTACGTTGAAAGGACCCCTGACCTCCTCCCTTGAACTCTTGAAAAACGGCCTCGGCCGAAGAGTGTATGTTGTACATACTTTCAAGGTTAAATAAAGGTTGAAAAAAAAAAAAAAAAATGTAATGATACAAAATGTAAGTGCAAGCCTCCTTTTTATCGAGTTTACGAAAATTCATCGAATGATTCATTATTGAGTGAGATGGCCATTTTGTGACTAAACTGCCTAAAAGATCTTGTCTGTCTCTTGTAGTCAAATACACAAATTTACATCAAGTATTGTTCAAGTAAATCATCAAATTACACAATCCAAACATGTGTGTTATGTACACTTTATTTTTCTCAACAATTTTGTGAGTGATGAAGTGAATTTCAGGGAAATACTTTGGTTACATGATGACTGTTGGATATGTGTCCCATTGCTTTTAAATGGAAAAGACAATGTTGTGCTTTCTCTCTAGAGTGAAATGTACTACAGGTAAGCTGTGTGTGATGTTTCAAAGAGAGGAATTGAGTTAAGGAATCAGCAAAACAAAAATATGCATTGGATTATAATATCATACTAAAATGCATCATGGATTTATGGAAGTTTTGCCCAGTGCAGATGGTGATTCAATGTTGTTGACATCATGTGAAAATGAGTAATCCATTAATACAATTCATGAGTATATCTTCCAAATCTCTGCAACTTAAAAATTGATTTCATACAACAGCATGCACAATTTGATGACGCAGGAACATGGTTTGGTAAGGATTGTACACGATTGAAGGTGATAAAAAATGCATCATTGACGTATCATTGACTTTTATTCATATCATAGGATCTAATCCTGTGGGTCGTCTCACAGGATTCGTACGAAACTCGTAACATGAGACCTTAGAATCTAGTGTAGGCTCTGAACTCACCCATTCAGATAAACTAGTAACTGCATGTACACTGCTACAGTTCTGCAGAATGATGAAATTTGCCGCGTTACCTACTAAACATTTTGAGAGGTTAGTGATTAAAGAAAATTCTGGAATCTGCGTGATAATCATGTATGTGACCCTGCCTTCTTTATGCATTATAATTGCTATCTAAAGGCGTATTCCATCGCTGTTTCTGTAATAGCTTGTAAACCTTGAACTATTCTTAACACTGTTCAATTTTAGTTTGGAAATTATTCCACTTTTCCCATTGTTAAAGTCACAACTGTTAACATATATTTGATAAGCATGATGTACAGTTATGACGCAGAACAGCTACTTTCATGAATATACAAAATGTTTCCTGCAGACATTCTTTAATCATTGTTGTAAAAACAATTATATGACAGTTGTATGAATAAAAGTCAATGATACGAGTCATGTATTCATTTGCACCTTATGTACAATCCTTACCAAACCAAATTGTGAGTAACGTGCTGTTGTATCAGTTTTTGACAATAGACCCCTTTCCAAACTCTGACGCCATTTTGAATCTTATCTCGCGAGAGCACGCATGATTTGAGCGCGTAAGCGGTAATACATAATCAATCGTGTTCCTAATAGAAAGCAGCACCACGCTATCTTTGTAGGGAGATGTTCTTCTTCTGGGTGAAATTCATTGAAACAGATGTACATGCATGCCACAACTAGATGATATTGTTGCAGACAGTTAGACCCGATATTGGCCAATAAAATTGTGAATTTCTGTTAATTTTCCACAGTTCCTGACAGGCTGTTGAACGTGTGCTACAGTGATCTGATGATAGAGTGCATCCTATATCTTTAACACCGCATGCTTGTAGTTTCCCCTGGATAAATTAAGCTCGAGTCAAGAAAAAATCCCACAAAACGTACATATTTCAGGCTGGGATCCCTGTACCTACGTAGGTAGAAATAATTTTGGCATTCCAAAGGGGGTCATGTTTTCTGTCTAGTCTTTCTTTACATCACTTCACCTTGCAATATTTTAGATTTCGTCACAGAAGCTTGAAAATGTAGGCTTGAACTTTTCTTTTGGGTAGCAATCAGTAGAAATTCTGGAGCTTCTTTGAGGCTTTTTAGAATACCAAGGTCTATAGGTGAGTAGAGAGGAAGAGGGGGGTGTTCTCTGTTTAGCCGTTTCTTAACTTCGCGCCAAAATACCTTAGATTTCCATCAGATTAAGCCCCACAAAAATGTTAAAATATAGGTCCTTGCGAGTAGAAATTGAGACCGAATTTCGGTGGCTTCTTTGACTATCTTTAATGGCAAAATTGTGAGTGGAGTGGGGACATTTCCTTTGTAGCGTTTCATTACATCGCTTCGCGTGGCAGTATCTTAGATTTTTGCAGGATAAAACACACACAGTGGAAAACATGGCCCTCACTCCTTCACTCACATGATCAAGATGAAAAAAAATCGCCAAAGAATTCGCCAAATTTCTACCCAAAAGAACTTAGAACTCAAGCCTACATTTTCAGTTTCTAGGGGTTTCACTCAGCAGAAATCTAAAATATTGCCAGGCGAAGTGATTTTCAGAAAGGGCAGACAGAAAACATGACACCCTCCGTACTCACATATTTCCATGGCGATGTTGGCATGGTCACTAGCGGCAAAATGTTGTTTTATTCATACCTAAGTAGCTACAAGGATCCCAGCCCGGCCAAAATTGGGAATTGTTCTTGACTTGAGCTAATATCATCCGGGGAAACTACAAACATATACGATGTACTCTATCACTGTAGCGCGCTTTCAACAACCCGTCAGGAACTGTGGAAAATTAACGGATATTCACAATCTTATTAGCCGATATCAAGTCCAACTGTCCACAACAATATTATCTACTTGTGGCAAACATGTATAGTGACAAATTTCATGAAGAAGGAGAACAACTCCCCACCGAATATGACTTGACACTACTTTCAATTGGGAACCCCATTGATTTATAATGTATTACCGCTACCCTGGTCTTATCGCTGACGCAAAAGAATATGCAAAATGAGTTTGGAAAGGGGTCTATTTTTATTGAGACGTTCAATTTCACATGATCGAAACTATGAATCAATCGTCTTCGTCCTGTTTCCCTCATGAACCTAAACATTTGTAAATTCCTCTCTTTCTGGATTTTTAAATTGCTACTGTCTGCCATTCTAAAAATAACAAGAAAGTTTGGTCTGTTTTAATTTTCTATTGTCTGTTTGCAAAGGTATGCTGGTGATTCAAACCACCAGGTCTTGAGCTTGGCAAAGCTGGGGAGCACACTATTTGCATTTATGACAGGAAAGTTAATTGGATTAAGTTTTTCCCGCCGATTCCGTTAGAATGGTTTTTTCACCCTCTCAATTTGCATAAATTTGCATATTTGGGTCTCTTCACTCTCCTTTTTTGCATACTTGGAACTCTTTGCTATTCCTGAGACAGGCCTATAGACATTGCACTATGTATCTTGTATTCTCATCTGGATGGTCGGGGCTTAGGATGCATACGTTGTGTGTATTACTTGTATCAAGTTTACTCATTCACTGAGTGTCTTCGTTCTTTTACCTGTCAGTCAATGTGCTTGTGTACTGGGGTTTCGACGCCCCAATGTCTTCCAGAAAAGACATTCCTCGGGAGAACATTTGCACAGACTGATCAGGAAAAAGATTAAAGACACTCAGTGAATGAGTAAACTTGATACAAGTAATACACACAATGCATGCATCCTAAGCCCTGACCATCCAGATGAGAATACAAGATACATAGTGCAATGTCTATAGGCCTGTCTCAGGAATAGCAAAGATTTCAAAGTATGCAAAACAGGAGAGTGAAGAGACCCGAATATGCAAATTTATGCAAATTAGGAGGGTGAAAAAACCATTCTAACGGAATTGGCGGGAAAAACTTAATCCAATTAACTTTTCTGTTAACAAATGCAAATAAGGGAAAAAACCTTTGGGCCAGAATAAATACATCCACAAATCTCTGTGTTAGCAGGCCTGATGAGGATGACGGACAAAGTTGTTTGTCAACAGGTCTACTACGCAGAGTCGAGGCATGTGTAAGTTAGAACCCTGGCACAAACGTTCCTCCTCTAGGCTAAGCCCAGGAACAAGTACAAGTCAATCAAACTCTGTTATCACTGTTCACGGACTTGTTACAGCTCAAACCTCATGCTTCAAAATCCAGGCCTAGTCTCGAGCTCTACTAGATCAACATAAGACGAGTCCTAAATTTTGCAACAGGGGATTGATATTGCTACAACTTCATAAACGGTGATAGCAAAGTCTGTTACGTAACTTGAGAAGGATTCAGCAAAACTAAACCCATAATTTCCTCCAAGATAATCCACTTTAAAATTTCACCACAAAAGTGATCTTTATTATTAGCTGCACTACATTTGATAGATTAACTTAGGTTAACATATCTATTTCTGCCAGATCTTTCCTTAGTCACTGATGGAAGATAGCGGATGCTGTCTGAAACGTCTGTTTCACAATTTTATCCAGTTGCTTGAGTAAACAGTTTTGGAATACTTTTGATAGATTTGTTTTGATTTCGCTGATTCCTTAACTCAATTTCTCTTTCAAATATCACACACAGCTTACCTGTAGTACATTTCGCTTCACAGAAAGAGAGCACAACATTGCCTGTTTCATTTTCTGTAAAGCAATGGGATGCATTTCCAACAATCATTAAGTAACCAAAAGCATTTTCCCTCAAATCCACTTCATCACTGACAAAATTGTTGATGGAAATAGAGTGTGCATCACTCACACGTTAACTCTCCATTATTCTTTCCAATTGAATTTTGTTAATTAGGTTTTGACATCTGAATAATCTTGGTTTCACTTATCCTTCAGGCATATTCTACTACGAGAGATAAACAAGAGGAAGATATGTTAAGGTCTCATGCCTGAATTACTCCGCGTGTACATTGTAGATGCCCAAAGAGTGCGGTCCGACTCAAAAAATTATTGGGCCCCAAAGGCATTTGTTTCAGTCTATTATAAATTGCCTTTGATCGATCCCACCTGATATACAAAGCATTTGACATGGAAGCTTGTTCATGTCTGACAGGATAAGGCAGGAAATTTTCGGCATCCAAGCGATTGTCGGACTTACACGCCTTTTAGACCTGAGTACTACGGTCAGGCTCTATCGGCACCAGAGAGCCTCTTGCGGCTGGTAGGTAATTTCAAATTTAAATGCCATTAAATATCGCTTCCTCAGGTTATATTTTGGTGACATTTTTTTCATTGTCTAAAGAACATGTGTGCTTGCAATAGAAAGTAAAACATCACCGGAAACTCTGTATTTAATTGGAATTACGGCCATGAAAAGCTCGTGTTCTAACGTTATTTCCTATGCGACGGCTTAATTGCTGTGTGAGACCTTATAAGGACCAAAAGGTGACTGGCTTTGCTGTGATAAAAATTACAGTAGGGTGCACTAGCACTAGAGAAATACGAAAAACGTATATGTATGACTTTAGGGTACAACCTAAAAAAATTTGTGTATCGGCTTCTCACGACCACTGTTAAAGGTCTGCGGAGGTCACTGTAGTGCATTCATACACGGTCTGGAAAACATTCACAAATTATACAGTCTAAGAGCAGACATATTCCTTCTCTGCATACCGGTAGCACAGCTAACATATGGATCCCTGTCACATGTGACTTTCTACAATATCTAAATGGACTATCTAATCTATTGTCTTCTCTCTATTTGCATATCAATTCATACTTTGTGGTTAAAACCTATTGTTCGACAAATCTTGCTCAGAGTTTTGATGAAAAGTAGCGAATGCTCCAAAATCTATCCAGTTGCTTGAGTAACTGTTATTTGGCATATCGTATTACCTGGATGTCTAACCTTCATCGTTGTATCTTATACTGAGGTTTTGCAATTAAGATTGCTAGGAATATGTTTGGTAATTTCTTTTGCCATTAATTAGTAAATGAATTTCAGTTTATCTGCATTGCTGCCATACATGTTTAATATATATAAAATACAACACGTTGTATTCCGCATCACCCGTGGTACCAGCCGGAGGGCTGGGGCCGAGGGTGATGCGGAATACAACGTGTTGTATTTTATATATGTCATACCTTGGTCATAACCACCCGAGAAAACATACATTTCAATGCGGAATGCGCCAGAAGTTGAGGGAGTTTTGTGTCCTCGAACAAGAAACTGTAGCAACATTGATTCCAATCTCCGAATCCGGTATTCGAATTTCCGACGGCCGCACAACCGGCGCGCTCGAAATGCGTTCGAAATATTCTATGGAAGCCTGTGTGATAACACTCCCGAACCCTATGTGATCCGGATAGTTATCACAAGGTCCGGAACACCCATATCAGGCCCAGGCATGACATAAATCATTTTACGTAATACATGCTTTTCAAAAGGAATAAAAAGGAAATGTTAGCTGTTTGTAGCACCTTGGTTGTGAATTAAAAACTTTATTAGTTATTCAAATAAGAAGGAGATTGGGACTTACAGTTTTGTATCTGTCTTTTATTTTGAATTGCTGCAACTTGTGTTCCGGGATTTTACTATCGTCTCAGTCTATAGCAATTGTTATATGTGTAAAATCATATATATGGTAAAAAAAACATAAAAAATTGATAAAAGATTTACATGTATCTGCTTTACGATAATTATAACTTTCATTTCAGAAAATTTCATAAAAGGACAGAATTGTGGATCATGATGAAGAGGATATCAGGGAAAACAGTTTGATTGCAGAATGCTGTTGAAAATATATCCCATTGCCATACAGAATGAAACAACAGACAATACTGCAAGTGCTCTCCTCCAATAGGGAAATGTACTCTGTTCTCCACCATTTCATAGAATATTAGTAACAACCTTAAACTAGACATTAGTTCAAGAAATGGAAATGTGAACTCTTTCAGAAATGACAATAAATAGCAGGGAGGGCAAGTTTTAACAATGATGTTTTGAGCTGAAAATATTAGACAGTAAACAAAAAATTCCGAGGATTGCAGACATGCCCTGTCCCTTTTTCATTGTCATTTCTAGGGATCTGCATGGAAAGTCCTGATCGCGCTTTGCGCAAAATTCTGCAACCCATTGGCCACGTATTACACATCATTTGTGACGGCTTCACGCTCTACGTATAATGCACAGATTACGTTTAACGTTACATCAGAGCGAACCGGTTGCGAATTATGCAAAATTGAAACGCTTGATCAGGGGCTGAAATCAGGAACACGTCAGCCAAGTTCAATGCTTCATACACACTTTACACATAACACACGGAGTACCTTTTATAGCAACTCATGGCAGCACAGCTCGCTTGAAACAACTGATTACACACTGCAGCATGCAGACCCCATTTTTGAAAGAGCTCTATAGGTAAAAGCCAACTCACAGTCAAAGTCCGTAGTACTCTTCTCTGTAAATGGTGACAGATCCTCCTAGAATATGGACAGGTACACAGGATAGCTGACAGGTCCAACAAAAACACAGACAGGTCCTCCTGGAATAAGGACAGGTCTCACAGGAACTTTAAGCGTCCGGTGACACAAACATACACACAGACACCAAACGCAAGCAAAACAGTATCTCATGAAAAAGCCTTTTTTCATGGAGATAATAAAAAAAAAGAGGACTGATCCAAAGCTTAGTGGCATGCGCTTTCCTGTGTGTACGGATATAGCGTATTAATCTATTAATTTGTCGATTACCGTCGCAGATGAACCTTTATTCGAAAAAAAGAAAAGTGCATCCTTTCTCTAATTCAGTACTTTTCTCCATGACATATCACGTTTGGGTAATCCCGGTGCCGCCAATCATGGTGATTGACAGGACCGCAAGCGTTCATATTTGGTTCGACCTGTTTGGGACAGAATGAAGACGTGTCCAAAAACGCCGTTTTGCCCGAGACCTGTTTGGGATATCCGAGATTGGACCGAAGCGCCGTGTGGCGTTCAGCCCAGAACCCAGCGGTCCCGGGCTCGAATCCCCTGACGCCACCGATGTTGTGCCCTTGGGAAAGGCGCTCTCTTTCCTCACTCCATCCAGGCACACAGGATAGCTCACAGGTCCCACAGGAACACAGACAGGTCCTCCTGGAATATGGGCAGGCACACAGGACAGCTGACAGGTCCCACAGCACACACAAGAACATAGTCAGGTATAGCTTCCCATGACCTATGGTGTAAAAGAAAAACTCATTTAGAAAAATCACAAGCCTAATTCACATACACCAACAATATTCACAGCACATGTCGTTAGACAACATACATTTATTTTACAAATATTAATGTTCTAAAACCTGCTTTGGGTTGGGGGAAGTGAGGCAAAAGGTTAGAGCACTGCCAAATGTGTACATCAAAAACCATGACAAATAACAATCACAAAGAATATATATAACACAACACATCGCATCTCATATGTTTACAGAACATTCAATTATCAAGTTAGCTTCAAGAGCATCATAGCCAAGATAACAGGGATAAAAAACACTGTAAAATCTTAACGACAGAAGATCCCAATAGTCCTGACAATGAGCATGACAAGTTCATACATGTCACATCAGCAGAATGTTTATGACACAAGCAAAGTTAACATTATGTCAAATATTCTGAAAACCTTTCACTGTTGCAGGAAGCAGAAACATATTGTAGTTACAAATGGTAAGAAAATTCAGCACCAGGAATGTGTGATTGTGGGGGAGTGTCATTCAGCACCAAGGACAGGGATGTGTTGTGGGGGAGTGTCATTCAGCACCAGGGACAGGTATTGTGATTGTGGGTGGGTGTCTCCCAGCACCAAGGACAGGGATGGGTGTTGGTGTGTGGGTGTCATTCAGCACCAAGGACAGGGATGTGTGTTTGTGGGGGAGTGTCATTCAGTACTAAGGACAGGAATGTGTGTTTGTGGGGGAGTGTCTCTCAGTACTAAGGACAGGAATGTGTGTTTGTGGGGGAGTGTCTCTCAGTACTAAGGACAGGGATGTGTGTTTGTGGGGGAGTGTCATTCAGCACCAAGGACAGGAATGTGTGTTTGTGGGGGAGTGTCTCTCAGTACTAAGGACAGGAATGTGTGTTTGTGGGGGAGTGTCTCTCAGTACTAAGGACAGGGATGTGTGTTTGTGGGTGGGTGTCATTCAGCACCAAGGACAGGAAACCTTTATCCATAAGAAATTTGACAGTCCTAAATGATTCCGTCTTCACTCTTAACCCTTCAGTCCCCTTCCATGCCTCGTGGCGCATGGGGCTCCGAGTGATTCTTCCATCTGAGCCTGTTGGCCGCCACCCTTGGTGCCTCCTCTAGTGAGAAGCCTTGCAAATGATTCAGTCACTGAAAAATAAGGTGGTAAAGAAAATTCACACAGGACATAAATGCATCAGTTATGATTCTTAGAGGCTGAAACAGTGAGCTGATAAACTTTGGACTGTACATTGCAATACGGCACAAACTATACTCTGAAATCAAGTATTTCTGACTTACACAACTAAATCTTTGCAAATGTTCAAGAATAGTTTAAGCAAAATGTTTTGGTTTATGATACCGTGTCTAGCATCCTCCTGAGAAGTACCTTATTGATAACTCTACCACTCATCAGTGCTGATGCAGATATCCAGCATCTACCCATGGAGGAGATTGGTAGGTTCCAGCTCCTCCCCATGGAGAAGAATGGTTGGTTCCAGCTCCTCCCCACGGAGAAGAATGGTTGGTTCCAGCTCCTCCCCACGGAGAAGAATGGTTGGTTCCAGCTCCTCCCCACGGAGAAGAATGGTTGGTTCCAGCTCCTCCCCATGGAGAAGAATGGTTGGTTCCAGCTCCTCCCCACGGAGAAGAATGGTTGGTTCCAGCTCCTCCCCATGAAGATAAATGGTCAGTTCCACTACATCGATGGGTTGTCCCTGTATATCTGCGGAATAAAACAATACGAAAAATTAAATCAAAGGTTCAGAAATGGAGTTAGTCATATACTCAAGAAGCGCGATTTCAAAACATCATTTGCAGATATGATTAAAGCAGCTTGAATTTGACAAGCTGGAACAAAACAGGCTTGCCGTCTATCATTCAATCAATCAATTACATATTGTAAATACATTTAATTTCGCGGTGGGGAGAAAAGTGAGTTTTTGCAGTGGTTTTAAGTTTGCATTAGTAGTGCTACAGTAACATAATGGTATTTCATACAGACAGCCAGTCAGAAACCAAGATAGCTGTGTATCTGCCATAATAGGTGCCTCATAATAATTACGTAGTGCTGAAACAAGGGGGTACATGTAGGTAGGCAAAAATGTTTATTGTGGTTTTAAGCTTACCGCTGAAGAGTTCACAGCAAAAACCATGAAAATAAATCACCGCAAACATTTCTGTATTTACAGTTTTGCACAAGTCAGACTTGAAACAACAGTATCAAAAAGCTTTGCTATCATCACTATTCATTTCCAATATGCTGTCTGCATAAACAATTTCAGTTCAAAAGAATTCCTCGAAATAAGTTCAAAAGAATCCTTGGAAATCACCCAAGGTCTTTTCAAACGTCTTGGAGCATGCGCACTTCTGGTTCTGGTACATGTTACAGTCCTGTTGCCATAGCAACGCGGCACGTTGGTGGCATCCTAAATTGAAAGCTGTGTTACTCTTGACTTTATAATGGGAATATAATGCAAAACATACTAGTATGACTAAAAATACAACAAAACACACAAAGCGTCAAAAGGTTTTTATGAATGAAATTTGTTAAGTGCGCTGTCAAATCACTGGGTAGCAGCTAGGTCACCAAGGTGGGGCGGGTCCAGTGAGCCGGTTCCTTCTGCCATGCAAATTAGATTTGTCGGTTCTCGGGTTTAACCTTTTCACAGCTTTAGTTGATCGTGGACTGGAACTCGTTGCAATCAAGTACTGTGGAAGCATCCTTATTAGAGAGCTTTAAACAATGCATGCAGTTAGATATGCGAAGGTTAGACGTGACAGGTCGTTCTGTGTAATATATCCAGCTGCTGCCGTGCCGCGTGCCTGTGAAGTTGGTGTGTTACGTCGAATGGCGGTTATACCGGCTGTATAGATACAGATACAACTGCCTAATCCCGAAACCAATACAAATTCGGGGCCAAATGACTATCGTAGCTGGGTGAGGGTTAAAGTACGGTGCAGAACTGAGGATCAACATGAAGTCTGAGGAGAAAGTCTGTATCTTGCTACACAGGGTGCGAAATACTTTTTTGAGCCAGGTTGCACGGTGTGCAACCTAGGTAGAAAGCTAGGTTGCCCGTCAGAATTTCAGGTTGCCCCACCTAAAATTCACTGATTTCTTGAAATTATATTTTGTAAGTACATAGTATTTCATAGCCTTTAACAATATAACTGGTGCTTAAATGTTTTTGTTTCAAAATAAAATTCAATGATATAAAATGTAAATAAAACACCACAACCCACAACAAACAAACTTATACAATTCATGTGTAACACGGCTATTTTTTTAGTACAAATAAATCCTTTTTCAACACCCATAGACTTTTTGCTTTTTCTGCTCAGTAGGAAGAGTTACACTGCAATAGTTACACTGCAGTAGGACTTGTACCTGAGTGTACATTATTCTCATTACATCCCTCACATAAAAGTTGCTACTGGGCATATTTTCAAAATCTAATAAAAGTACCCCCGGAATAAAATTACCTATATTATTAATTGAAAAATTCACAGGTGAGTTATTAATGATATACATGTATGATAATCATAAGATAAATACAATAGTCTATGTCATTGTCCAGTTTTTATCTCTAGCTCTGTCACAACATTTTAACAACTCTGTTTATTCTCTAATCATTGTTGCAAAGTAAAGAATTTTTAAATCCCAGCTTATTATTAGCACAGTGGCTCCATATCCACTTCTGCAATTTTTAATTTTGCCCCCAAAAAAGCACTAGCAACATTTCGCCCATAGAAATACACAGCAACTCAAACACTGCCCTCTAACAGTAGTTGCTGGTACTGCAGATTACACGTCATAACTCTCGCGCAATCACGCGATATCCAGCGAGAGTCGATGCAGTGGATGAATTCAACATGGCGGCCAAGAGCCGAGCGCTAAGGCCGCGCTCTCTTTCCGACGAATTTTGCGTTTCAGGCATAATAAAACAGGTTGACTATGGATGCAAACGAGTGAAAAAGTATCGGTAACTTTATTAACTTGTTTAGTTGGGGGTCAATTTATATGTTTGGTTTGAAAATTTACGAGACTGAGAGCGAGTGTGTGTGCACACCACACGGGTGTGTGAGCTTCCTTGGTCCAATTATTTTCTACTTCGTCCAAGAATTTGCCGCAAAATCGATTTCTCCGGCCCAAAATGTAGGTAGCGCACCGCGCAACCTGGGTTAAGAGATAAGTTGCGCCAACCAAAATATTGTTGCGCTGCGCAAGTGCGCAACCGGGTATTTCGCACCCTGCTACACAAAGATTATTGGAGTATAATCAAGATTAAGATTCATTAATTAATTAAGATCCATTCAGTCAGATTTAAGTTTTCCTTCCAACCTTCCGTTCTTCTCCAGACCTGGAAGGTTACTAAATCTTAACCCTCTCTCCCTGCTGCCTAACTCTGTATTCAATAGGGAATTAGGTGCCAAACGGCTACTTCAGAGTGCTAAAGGTTAAGTGCTAAAAATGACCCAATCGCATATGCATTATGCAAATTCGTGGCCTTGTAGAAAGTTCCATTATACATGTAGACAGGATTTTACTAAGGTCACATCACGTCAACCATGACGTAAAAAACGACTAACAGCTACCGGTATTACACCACCATCAGTATGTCTTAATCAAGTAAGAAGTCTACTACAGCACCACACCTCACTTAGAGCTGACTGGAGACGCTACTCCAGACGGTAGAATTTGTCGGTAACGTTTCCATACAGCAAGACGTGAACTCTCTACTGGAGGATTAATACAAAAACAGCGTCTGGGGAGAAATTCTGTGCCTTGCCGAGGTTCTAACAGTGGTTTTCGAGGCTTCGCCAACAGTAAGTGTCTTTTTGTAAAAAATGTCTCAATCATACATGACTGTAGTATCCTTTTATAGCACAATGTATTACGCACAGAATTGGTAGGGACTGAATTATAAAGATATAATCCGTAAATAGAAGGCACCTTTGTGCAGAGGGCTCGAGATACTGGGTGCATACATGTACCTTCAGTTTTGCACATCCAAACTTCATATGCATCTAATTTTTTATTGGATGCGCTGGTACAGGTATATACATGTATTTGTGTACAGTTACATATATAAAGGTACTATAACATTAACTGTACACAGGTATATGCAGTAAGTAGTATATAGCTTAGTCTTAGAATTCAAGTGGTAAAAGCTACAATGTTGTTGTATAATTTGTACTTGTACTACTTAAAATTGTTCAAGTCAGCTGTTGAATAAAAGTTCTGAAAAGAGGCAGTAAGCTTAAGGTTTATACAGTTACGTAATTTACATTGTATGTTTCAATGATGATGACCTCCATGTTTTGTTAGTAGACTCAGTCTCTTTAAAGTCTCTAATGGACAGAAGAAACCTCTGAAATTCTCATTTGAGTAAACAACTTGTTCTCCAAAATTCTATCTTTCTTCTTCTTTTTTTTTGCAAAGATTTTCTTGCATAGGTTCAGACTGATTGAAAACTATCTTTCCACATCACCTGTTAAAACTAGCGTGGCAACAAGAACCACGCCCCAACATCAGCCTTGAGCGCCCGATCAGACTACACATTCCTTTTGGTGCATGTTGTGTTTTAGTTGCAAATACAGTCAAACTTGTCCATCCAACCAACTGTATCCTACAACCAACTCTTGTCGACAACCACATTGAGACAGTCCCGCCCCATTTTACATAGTAAGTGAACTCTTTCAAGCAACCAACTGCAGGCTTCAACCAGCAACCACTTCCTCATGGGCCTCAGGGGTCATACTGTGTAGATTTTACACTCCATTCAACAACAAAAATGATTGACAGCGGCAATCAGTCCGGCAGGCATTTCAATAAAAGATTCTACAGTCGACGGCAAGCTTGTGTATATGTATCAAGAAATGTAGAACAAAGTGAATTTAAATGTAGCAACAAATGTAGAACAATGGAGACACGAATCTTAATGTAAACATTCATTGTAAGTACAACAAAGGTTGTGTACATGTACCCGAAAAATCTTTGTTATGTTTACGTTTATTGGCAATGTAATCGACAGTGCATTGTAGTCTTGTAGACAACAGCAGTTTAGTTTGTGTTTTAGTTGCAAATACATGTACTGGACTAAACCTCAGGTCGCTGTAAGGTGGCGATGCAGAGTGTCTTCATTCAAAACATGTGTCTGGGTAGTGTGTAGGGTTACTTGTACTGATGCAGTGTTCTCGCCAGGCCTTTTCAGCATAGGGGCCCCCTATGCTGTGATTTGGACCCCCTATATGCTGTGGTCTGGACCCCTATGCTGTGTTTCAACCAGCATAGGGGTGTTTCTTTCTGGAAAGAACCTTGTGACCCTTCATAAATCTTATGAAAAGTTCATATTTGGCTTTAGAATGAGGCTGTAACAGAGGAAAAACTTCACAAAATTTATCCCTCAAATTGGCAAGAAATAGTGTCTCATTGGGTTATGAATTCAAAACTTTCCAGGGGAACAAGCTGGACTCCCTTATCTGTGGTAATTTCTTCGAAGCTCGCGCCGCGTAAAGTTGGCCTTCTGTACCTGACCCCTATGCTGTGAAAAAATTCTGGCGAGAACACTGCTGATGGTACAATATACTGTAAGTGTAAATGCATTGAACTTCGCATG
This sequence comes from Branchiostoma lanceolatum, assembly GCF_035083965.1. Taxonomy (NCBI): domain Eukaryota; kingdom Metazoa; phylum Chordata; class Leptocardii; order Amphioxiformes; family Branchiostomatidae; genus Branchiostoma; species Branchiostoma lanceolatum. The sequence continues at coordinate 1,565,290 of NC_089736.1, forward strand.
ATTTCGCGATGGGGAGAAAATGGGGTGTTCGCGGTGGTTTTAAGTCCGCGTTTGAAAGAATAGTATACGTAGCGCTACAGTCATAGGTGGCCAAAATGTTCGCAGTGGTTTTAAGTTCGCGCTGGAAGCTCAATGCGAAAACTGTAAACATAAAACCACCGCAAATTTTTCTGCATTTACAGTATGTTAGTAGATGTTCCATGTAGAACTACTGCAACATGAGCGGCTTGACGAAGAGCAATGTGAACGCATTACTAGTAAATTTTTGTAGAAATGGACATAAAAATTCTGGACCAATATTGATCCGGATATCGATCTATCCGGATAGCTTTTTTTTGAGTGTGAAAGGGGTCTTAGTCTACAAATATGGAACTTCACACAGAAATATTTTTGATTTTAGCCTCCAGACTTTTCTATATTCTTAACTGCAATTTTTACTCTTTTGCTGCAGGTGGCAAGGGGCTACTTTAAGCCCTGGCTTAAGCTACATTCATCAAAACACCTGCAAACGAACAACAAGGAAGGCAGAGCTCACACCTGGTATGTGGAGGAGCCACATCGACCGCCATACTCAATAGCAAGAACTCTGTAAAGCTTTAAACATATGATACATTGTATAGTGTAAAGCTTTATACATTATACCTTGTACAGTGTAAAGCTTTAAACATATGATACATTGTACAGTGTTCTTTATTCAAAGCCTTCTTAAGCCAGCATCACACAGCAGCTGGAAAATATCTCACCCAGCGAGTCTGCAACTCATAAACGACAATTTCTGCCACAATACAGCCAGTTTAGGAATCAACCAATCTACATCTACATCATTCTATACAATATCCTGCAAGGGGCATAGCATCTAGGACAAAAGTAGAGGCCTCACCCATGTTCACAGGTCACTAAGCCCTGTCCAATGTTACTGTTACTGTAGCTTTTTAAGGTATGCTCGACAATTTTCACATTCATTGACCTTCTGACAATCAACAAATTAGGTCTAAAATCTTTAATAGAGTCAGGTTTAATCAAGACAGCATCAAAATTGCCAAATTACCTCTTATTTTGGCAGTAATATGTAGAAAAGCATATATATATTATATATATATTGGTCTCTGAGGAATGCAACCATTCTAGGCTTGAAATGTGATAAGGGCCTTATTTTCCAATCATCTACTAAATCAATGCAACTATTCATTGTCTAGATCCACAGAGTGAATTGCAAAAGTCTTGTGTAGAATCTGAAGCTGTAGTGTACAGCCAATATATATATAGCTGTATTGTAAATATATATTAGCCAGTATAGCTGTCTAGTATAGCAAAAGTGTAATTGTATTGCCAGTATAGCTGTATAGTATCGCAAAAGTATAACAGTTACTGTATTTTATAGCCAGTGAAACTATAGCCATTCAACATAACACAACTGTACAGTTTTTCAGACATGTGGTACATGTAGTTTAAAGTTTCTAAATCCGAACGACCGTACATCCTAACATGGCCTGCGCAATCATCGCTTTCCCCCTTGCATGTTTTGCTCTTGGCCTGTCTCAGCCAAACGATCAGTCTTGTCGTGACTTCTGCAAGGCAAAACAGCCGGGACAATGTGAGGTACCCGAGACTATGGGGACTGGACTCTCGTCGATTTCCCAAAGTAACGTGCCGTGTGCAACCTGCAACCTTACTGAAAAGGTGGAGGAAAATCCGTTCCGCTGTCTACCTGACAATCTTGTGATGCTGCAAATGGCGGGGCACACTGATGACAACGGCACGCTAGAAGCCCTGCCTCGACTTGCAAGGCTTCGCACACTTGTCCTGGGGCCTGGAAACATCCGGACGGTCAACGGAAGTGAAGCGTTTTTGGGAGTGCTGAATCTTCACAAACTGACAATGAACAGGAACTGCATCCAAACCGTTGGGAAATGGTTTGGCCTGATTTGGAAGCTCAAGAAGCTCTACCTGTCTTGGAATGAAATCAAAGAAATCGAGAAGGACGCCCTGCTGCCACTGGAAGACCTTGAGCAACTTGACCTGACGCATAACCGGCTTCGTGCAGTGGAAAATCGGCACTTTGAAAGGTTGTCCAAACTCAAGTGTCTGAAACTGAGCTACAACGACATCTCACATATTGCCGGGAAGGCATTTCATCCTCTTCGCAGCCTTGAGAGCATCTTACTGGACCACAACAAGCTGGCGTACCTCAAGGCCTCATGGCTGAAAGAGTTACCACAATGGGCTCATTTCCACCTAGAACACAATCTACTGAAGACAATCTCTGCTAGGGCCCTCTATGTAACGATGAGAAGGTACAGTCTGTACGTCTACGTTACGCAGAATCCGTTCCGATGCACGTGTGTGCTGCACCTCTTGAAATCTAACGGAGCTAACTTAAAGGCATTACAAGATTACGAGAGCTTGGAGTGCAGCTATCCACCCAGCCTGTTTGGGAGAAAGATTGCCGACATTCGGAGAAAGGAGATGCCGTGCCCACCACCTACCCTGAAGGTATCACAAGATGACAGAGCCACTCTTGTCTGTGAGGTCTTCTGGGAGTGGGATAGGCGGCCAGAGATGAGGTGGTTGGATCCAGAAGGGAAGGATGTCAAAGAGGAAGAGATTTTAAAGCCATGTGGCGGAAATGTAACCACACACTTGAAGCACGAGTTACCCACCACACACTCTCCTGAACATGGAGCAGCGCTCTCAGCCAACGCTTCTGGCCTACCCTACATCGGCAGGTCCACCTACACCCTCCGCTTGAGTCCGCAAGCCTTTTGGTGCTGGAAGGGGGGCAGCTTCTGGTGCATTGTACAGTCTAAAACAGGCAAGGTCTTTGCAAATCTAACCATGAACAAGTCAACTGGACCAGGAAGAGATCAGACTCAACATATCAATGGTGGAGATGGAACTTCAGGTGACTGCTTGACCAAGAATCCCATCAGCTTTTCTTTCTCAGAGAAAGATGGCAGCAGCAATCCTGGAGGACCTTCAAGATATAAGCAGAACAGTCCCACAAACACCACACTTGTTCCTAGCAATGCAACGATCCTCAAACGGATCAACAAGACAACAGGCAAGAACCCCCTGCAAAATGGTACCACTCCAGATCTAACCAACTTCACTGTGAAGGCCACCATCAACACCACAACACCTTCCAGACGACATGAAACAGTAACAGAGAAGATCATCTTCTTGGACACCATGGACAAGAACTCACCACAGGAGGATCGCATTGCTACCCTCAGCTACATCAGCGTTGCCTGCCTGGCTTTGTTTCTCCTGAGTGGGGTGACGGCTGCTTGCTGCAAGTGTCACAAGAGGCGACAACAACGTAACCACGTACATGGCAATGCTGCAGATGCTGCCGGAGACATACCACTGCAACCGGCGCCTGCCAACGTAACCGGAAACCCTGCACATCTACAGCACGCTTATGCAGAGATCCCCGACGAAATCAATACAGACATCTCTCCGTATGCCACAACAGTGGACATGGCGAATCCCATGTACGACGCAACCTCGGCGGAGCCAAAAGCGCTGTCGGCATCAATCCCAGACCCCCCTCCTCGAGACCCCCCTCCTCGAGACCCCCCTCCCCAATTCAACAGACACACCACCTACAAACCCTCATCACAACCAGAGGGCACGGAGACGTCTCGAGCAGGAATGATGCCAGATTCCCCTCCACGACCCGTCAGGCACATCAACTACAAGGCTCCGACACTCCCACAAAGCTCCGACATGACTCAGATGGGGAGGATCCAAGCTCAACCTCCCCGATCCAACAGGCGTATCCCCTATGGTGCCTCGTCGCAACAGAGCTCAGAAATCCCGGCAGTACATGTACAGGAGATCAAGGATCCGACTCCGCGATCCAAGAGGCACATCAACTCTCCTAGTGCCTCATCACAGCCACAAGGCTTGCAGATACCCTCCGGCGAGGAGGTGCCAGATCTACCCCCGCGATCCAACAAGTACGTCAACTCCAACGTCCCTTCCCAACAAAAATCTGGAGGCCTCCCTCAAGAAGATGTAAGACAAGAACCAGTTTCACAATCAAACAAGTCTATATGACACTACAACTCCAACATTCCTTCCCAACAAAGATCTTAAGGCTGAAGGTTACTGTCCTCAAGCAGATGTGAGACAAGAGGGAATTCTTAGGATGTTGGAGATTCTGTTAACACAACCATTAACGCTCACTTGCTGATGTTTTCAGACAGAAGCTCTGAAGAAGGTGTCTGACAGATACTGAACAGTCAGCAGGTGAGAGTTTAACTGGTTGTGAAAAAAGAATCTCCAACATCCTATTTTTCACCTACCTTTTGACATTATTTTCGGAAGAGGGAGTTCTGCTCTAAAACAAGGCAATCAGAGATGGCAGACTTCACCCCCTTACTAGTACCCTTACACTAACTTAGTAACTGCTTTGTGCACAGGTCACACACAGACACACGTGCCAAAATACATCAAATGTTCAAAAACTGTACTTAAACTTTAAAGACAATATTTATCATTGCAATAACATTGCATGAATTTTTTCAGTTGTTCTGATAATATCAATTTGGTAATGTTGTATATTATGTATGTTCCATGAATGATGTAACACATGGACTTATAATACAGTAGGTCTGAATCTGAAATATATAATTTAGTTTATGAATCTTGCTTTGGAGTTTCACAAGGAGGTTCAAAGAATTTGACAAGATGATTCTTTTTGAACATCAAAAAATCATGATCATAGACTGTACATGTTAGTACCAGCATCATGTTAATGAAAATTAAAAATAATCAAGAGACAGGTACAAAGTTATTTATGATAATGATTATGCATGCAGAAGGACAGAAGCAGATGCAGATATCTATTTGTAGAAAGTGTTTAGAATTTGCAGGGCCAAATTTCTGATAGCAGAAAAATGTCTTCGCAGATCTTAGATTTGTTCTTTATTCTTTATTAGAAAAAGAATTGTTCAGTTTGCAGAAAATATTTCCTTTGGTGGTGTTACCATAGTTACAAGCTTGTTCTTTATCAAGTAACTTGTTGGTATGTACACCAAATGTAGATGAACGACACAGAAGCATGAATAATATTCTTTCTAAGTATTTTGAAGTTCTGGAGACAGACATTTAGCAACTTCTGGTCAATCAGGAATGGAGATATTGTCTAAGTTTGCTGAACTAATACGTAATCGTATAGCTTTTGGATATGGGTAATGTTTTTAAAAGTTCTAAATGTCCAACTTTGTCAAGAGCTACTGCTAGTAGTACTAGTGGCCAATAAAATTATTCCGTGGTATGACCTTGAATTGTGTCCAACAATTCATTTGAATAAAGGTTTTCTAGATATAGAATCAAACAAATCAACCTTCACTACTACTGTAAATGCAGAAATGATGCAGTGGTTTTGTTTGCGGTTTGCACGCTAAACTCTTTACCGCAAATCTAAAACCACTGCAAAAAAACTGTTCCATTGTGTGACTGTAATGCTACTATATTGTTTCAAACATGAACTCAAAACCATGCGAACACTCCATTTTCTCCCTACAGTGAGATTAAATCCCTGCGAACATTTCTGCATTTACAGTATCAAATGACCTCCAGCTGAAGGCCGCAGCAATTCATTTCCTTGGTCTAACTTTTATAATAAAAATAAAATAAAAATCTTCACCACGTTGAAGAAGAAGAAGGTCTAAATCTGAATTTACCTAATTTTGTATATGTTGCATATGCATCTACTCCATATACAATAAAGGTTAATGTTATCTAATCCATATAAAATCGATTTTAACATCTTCTGATCGTCACACACTTTGAGTTGAAGCTTGGGAACCAAAGTGGTGCCCCCCTCCCCACAGCATGCCCAAAGTTTCACCACACATATAGATTGAGAAATTGTGCTCAGATGGGAAGAAGAAACAGCCTTACCTGTAGCACAGGGTGAATAGTTCTAGACACACCGGACACACTGGCTCGTCTTCTAGACCTTCCATCTTTTCCTATCTTATAAAACAAAGTTTCAGTTTCTGTTCATGATTATTGGCGTCACAGCGCTTACTATACGGCCGGTATCGCGATGATGGCACATGGCCGCACTGGCAGGCAAAAAGCAGGTGGCTGAGAATCTATAAATTTACATATCAATCAATAATTTGATCTGCTAATTTGAATAAAAGAATAATTTGAATATCAATTAACAATCTAATCTGCTGACCTTGTTTTAATTGGCTTTAGATATTGTTCGATTTCGGCAAGGTTTCGATACTAAGATTAACGTTTGCTGATCTTTGTTGTTATAATTTTGGTGGTAACAGGCCCAACATAAACATGCAACTCTATGCAACTCTTACCATGTTCAGTCGTCTTTGATTACGTCTCGTACACAGCAGAAACGTCTGTGCATTTAAGGTTACAAAGACTTAGGTTCAATCACGTACGTACCGATATGAACTTGACCCTGATATGCCGAACAAAACTGCCCCTCCTCTTCTTCTCAGCAAGTTTCGGATCAACTTCCGGGTTCCCACAAGTCTTTGCGAAAAACGCGGGAAAACCTCCAGCAGTCTCCAAGCAGATGTTAGAGAGGGAGAACGTCACCTTCTTCTTTTGGGCGTTTTGAATTTACATATTAATCAAACCTTGACCTGCGGTACCCCTATATATATATGCTGCATTTACAGAGCCTTTACGTGCGTCCCGTATATTTATACATATATATATGTACGGGTTTGGGATATTTTTAGCTGAACGCATCACACCGCAGCAAAACGCACCAAATGTGGAAGTAACTATGCTGCAACCGCGAAGAAAAAGGCCAAGAGCTCATGCTCTAAAATTAATGAAATAGATTTCGTAAAAAAAAAAGCAAACAGGACAAGGGTTAAGATATTCACTACTTTCTATGTGCCATTTGCGTTTTTTTTTCTTCTAGTTATAACATGCAAGAAAACTAGCACGTTGACATAATTGTACAAATAAAATAAAATTCATATTACTCGGTTTGCAAGTTTTGCAAAATCATTACATTACATAAAGTATTTTTTATGATGATAAAGCCTCGTGTTGATAGCCGCTCCCCCCACGGAACGATGGATCAGTCCGTAAATCGAATAAACATTTTAAACACTGCTACTAAAGATAAGTATAATATCAAAAAATGTCTTTTTTGGTTAAAAAAACGTTGGTGTAGAGTGGACAAATAAAATAATAAAATATATTTCTTATGAAATTGCACAGGATGCTGTCGACCAACATCATCTCCATGGCGGGGACACATTTTATGAATTATTTTCTTTTCTTAAATAAAAGAAGTTAAAGTTGCTAGAAACCCTGCACCTTACAAATACTCAAACTTCTGACTCATTTGTACCATAGTTTGTGTTAGGGTTTTCTAAATCGTCCCTCTGTGAAACAAAAACAGAGGTACAAAACACAGCTCTTAATCAAACTTTACCTTGCAACAAAATAATAGAACAGTCCATCCCGTGAGGGCCAATCACAAGTCAAGAATTTATTCAAATGAGTGGTTACATTTGCATATTCGTGACGTGGCGTTACACGCGGTCGTCACCGCCTCCTTTCCCGCTCGCCGAACTTCCAGAGAACAACACTGTCGGGACATCCGAGTCAGTGACCAGTGTAAAGGTGAGATTTTTTTACTCTTCTTGCCGTAGGAAAATACGTTTTACCCGGTCATTTCTTTGGACAGTGTCCGCGGAAAAAGTTGTCACATCTTCTCGCTCATTTCTTAAAAGTTTTCTCGGGAATTTTCACTGAAAGTTTCCCAACTAAGACTAGCGGTGTTGCGTTTGTGAAGAATTTGTACAATTCCTTGTCAGTTTTTCCGTCCAATGTTTCTCAAATTGTACCATTTAGGTGTATTTGTTGGTGATTATGATCAAACTGGTGTAGAAATAATTTTTTTCTGACAATTCTTAAGAGTTTTCTGTCAGAGACAATTTTCGGCAAAAGAGCGGGAACGCCTCCCCGCGTACAAGTGTACATACAAGTATTGCCTTCGTCACCACAGTAAATAAGAACTACGTTTTCCCCCAAGTTTACCTCAGAATATGCTGACTAAATGTTCGGACATCTGGTAGTATAAGTTTTATCTTCGTCTATCGGCAAAAAATTGAGAAATGTCGTAAAGCGCGAGTGCGGGAAACGGGTCCCGTGTGTAGGCCATACCCGGTCCGGGGACCAGCCGAGTTTTGGCGGTAGAACTACGTTTTCCCTCAAGTTTACCTCAGAATATGCTGACAAAATGTTCAGACATCTAGTAGTATAAATTTTAGCTTCGTCTATCGGCAAAAAATTGAGAAATGTCGTAAACCGCGAGTGCGGGCCATACCCGGTTCGGGGACTGGACGACTTTGGCGATAGATTTAGTTGAATCTAAGCCTTTACCTGGAATTTTAACGTTTACGTGAATTTTAAATCATTATCAAGCTTTTAGGCAGATATTTTCTCCAATACTTGTGAAATTTTGTCAGCCATGGCCTTGAACGAAGCCCGCGAAAATTCGAAAACACAGCAAGTATTTATGTGCGGGGGATTTTTCGTCAATAATCGCGTCAGTATATCTTCATATTGGTTTTTGATACTCGCATTTTAACACTTTTCTCAAAACTGTGGAATTCCAGTTTCATTTGATAAAGTTATGCAATTTTCTTCTGTCACTCGTTCCGATAGACCGCCGGCATTTGGTCGTCTGTCAGACACCGAGGTACTAGTAGTTGTTTCGTCAGAATTTTGATAAAAACGCATGTATTATCACAGATTTACCTCAGAATTGTCACAAAAAAAAGTTCCGACACTTCTTTGTATAACATTTAGCTTTATTTTTTGTTTATTTTGTTTTAAAAGTGGTTTACCGGGTCCTACCAGCATCGTTCCGCGGTATTAATGTAACGTCCCGGCGGGGGTTTTCGCGCGCTTTCCGGTACGGGGGCCCGTGAACTACAGTGCAATGATATAGCTATTACAACGCTAAATTCATTTCTATTTTGCATTGCCTTTGTCCAGCTGTGTACTGATTCGGCAGATTTAGTGCAACATTTCATGGTTATCGTTTGTAACGGCCGAGTTTTTCCTTTATCGCGGGCGTCTCTGGACAGACGTGACGTCATTTGTTGTCCGTCCCAGACGTTACGTCATTTATTGTCCCCGTGAATTTTCAGGAAATCTCCGCTAATGATTGTACATGTATTACGTAGTTTTTCCTTTTTTTTTCATACTAGATACGCAAACACTATTGTTTTCCTATGCCATAGCGCAGTCAGAGAGAGGTGTTTGATTTTGTGGAATTCTTCACGTTGGCGCGAAAGAGTTTGACGTAAATGACACCGTAGCGATGAACTTGTGTTTTCGGTGAAATGTACCGATTCTACCGCCCAGGTACACACGCACTTGCCCCTCCCCATTTTTTGTAACCCCTTTTGAAATATTTCTGAGCTTCATCTTAACTTTTACTTCTTGTTTATTTCCTTTAAGCATCTTTATGGCTGTTGTACTTAACATCTTATGGACACTCGGGAAAGATTGACGACTTTTATTGACATTTAGTTTTGAATGTTTACAATGTTTGCCTCGTAATGTTTACACCTGTTTCTGTCCCTTGCAGTCCAACAGCGCCGTTAAGCAGAAGAGCAGCGAACTGCAGACCAAAACTGAAAGGTATGTTCAACGTATACTGTATTACTCTTATTGGATACCATAGTGTTTAGTCTTAAGTTTTGTAGAATTCATTAGCATTGTTAATATGCAAAGACATATATGTCTTGATATTTTGATATATATGATGATGATGATGATATTTTGTATTACCTACGAACTGGCCATACATTGTACCCGTTACATTTGTTTTGCAATAAAGTTTGAATGAATGAATGAATGATCAGCTTCAATGTATCGATATATTGAGATATGTCACGTTTATTCTTCAACTTCAGTTGTAATGTTGATGATAGATGGCGGTAATTTTTTATGCCAGAGTACAGTATGTATAAAAAATAATATTTTCTCACAGATTTTCCTCATCATGTATGTATTGTGCTGAATTTGTGCAGTAAGGTTAGCAGCCCCTTACAATAGCTACTGCTAGTCGGGCAACCTCGGCTGTTGTACCCTGTATACAGCCAAACGCTTAGCTTTAGCTTTATTTGTGGCGAAATTTGTTTAAAAAGTGTGCGGGAGGGGCGGCTTTTGCCACTTGAAAATTCTGACACCTGTTGCTTTCTTACAGGTCAGCAGCGCCGCCTGGCTCCGCATAAACAAACTGCAGTACAAGGCAGACAGAACACCAGCAGGCATTTATGCCAGGTAAGCTAATATCTTTCCCCCCACATTGTGCATCACTCTTTAAAATAAGTGGTGTGTAATTTCTGGGGTTCTGAAACATTTGCAGCCTTTTTGAAGACACATTATCAACTTTGAACTTCAGATTGCTTAAAATAGTATTCTTGTTAAGTTATGCTTCAAAACAACTGATGTGTAATTTCAGGGTTCTTGAAAAGTATTGTAGCCTTTTTAAGACACACCGTCAATGTTGAACTTCAGATTGCTCTAATGTTCTTGTTGCCATGACAACATGTTAAGTTAGCCTTTTGACACTGTTGATTTTCCTCTGCCCACAGAACCCTGAAGACTTGGGGATGGCATTGATTCCTATCCAGCTGCTGAAGTAAAAGAGCTTCCCTGACACTTGCAGGTATTTTGATTTGTCTTGCTTTCTTAAGATGCTTTCCCCCCTCTTCATGTTATACCCAAGACAAGTGCAGAGACTTTCAATTCACTTCTGTCATGTCCTGACTCCATACCTATGTACCTAGGCCAGTACATCAGAAGCACTTCACACAAGAGAGATGGCATTATTGCTGATGCAAACATTTTCTTTTGACTGTGTTTCCTGTACATTTTGACCATCACATTGTGTACTTTATGATCTTTTGTTGTTCATGTTCCCAATGCAATGCATATACATGTAATAGTATAGGTCTTAGACTTACAGAACAATCATGTATGTATTGTGAAGAACAGTTTTGTAACTCACCATACTCTGTTACAACTCTACTGCTATGAAAAAGATTTAGTTGGTCATAAAACTAGGATGCTCTCTAGATTGATGTACAATGAGGTGGTCTTGCTGTTTTCAGTCAATTGCTCCTGATTCACCAATTTCGCTGCCATAGTCTTTCTCAAACAGAAAAAAGTGCAACCTGTTATCACTTTCAGCAGAAATTTCATTCAACATTCTTTTTATTTTATTTTAAACCATGTAAAACATTCTGTATCAAGTGGATTTGAGCAGGATAGGCGACTTACATAACTTTATTCTCTCTCTCTCTCTCTCTCTCTCTCTCTCTCTCTCTCTCTCTCTCTCTCTCTCTCTCTCTCCCCCTCTCTCTCCCTCTCTCCCTCTCTTCTGTAGAACACCTGTCCACTGACTTAACTGTTTCCAGGCTGCTTAAAGGAACGAAGGAAGGAAGGATGGAATCATGATGAGGACAGTGGGAACACAAACAGGATTTGTACGTATGGTATCCTTTTCTGCTGATAAGATAGAATGAGTAAGGGTGGGGGACATTTGGGGAACTTGAGCCAAACTCTACTTTGGTTTGGCTCTATAAATGAGTTAACTCTAGGGAACATTTCGGAAATCACTGAGTGCCTTGTGATAGGGATCTTAAAAAAAGATCATAAAATAACTGGGTTTCAGGGATAGAATTGCTAGGATCTTAAGTTTAGTATAGTTCATAAGATGAAGATCAAGAAGAGGATGCATAAGAGGAGTTTCAGCTGCCATGATCATTATTACTATGTGACTGTATGGAATACACCTTGAAAGAGTTGAAGAAGCAAAACTATGGAACAGTGTTATGAATGTTACCCGGCCATCTTGTAAGGGGAAGATGGAACACTGAATTTTGCAAAGAAATTAATTTATTTCAATCTTCCATCTTGAAAGTTAAAGAAGAAGGAAAAGTACGAAGATAGAATTGTATTACCTTTTCCCACCGCGTTATTCATCCATCCTGTAAGTGAAAGGATTAGTAACCTGTTTTCGAAGATATTGAGTGAAGATATTGAGTATGCGTGGACGACACTGCCGTTCAACACTTGGACTGCCGAGCCATTCCTGAAGATGTCCCCAAAAAGAGGCTTCGACCGCTTTGAGGGAGCCACCATCATCCCCTGAGACAAACACAAGAACACATTGAATGAAGTTGTTGAATAAAGATATGAATAAAGGTGTTGAATGAAGACTGTGAAATTGAAATGAAGATGAATAAAGATGATTGAATAAAGACATCGAATGTATGTAGTGTGGAATAAATCTGCACTTGTCAAAGAAACTGATAAAATGAACAGTAAAATGAGTTTTTTTAAGTCGAAAGGCTATAGTTGCCTGCCTTTGAGCCATGGCTTGCACTCCTTCACCTGCAGTTTGACTTATAGGTGTAGGAAAGGTGAGTTAAAAACCAAATTAGAGCTCGCGTAGGGACTAGTTAGTAGTCAAAGTGTGTGGTGATTCAGAGTGCAAGCCTGGCCTGCAAGTTACTAAATTTTCTTCCTGGGGGGTGGGTGAAAGAACCAAACAATCTTCTATTTAAAAAAAATTCCATCAAAAAGTTCTGGATGGGGATCTGATCCACAAATCCCTTCAAATATTATGCATAATAATGAGAGATGTTAAGCTCATAAAGTTAGTAAGGTAGTTAAGCTAACTTTAAGGAAGTTTGCATTAGTTTCCAATATTTGCATATCCACAAGGCACACCCCAAATTTTAGCCATGCCAGGCCAAAGGACTTCACTGTTCTGGTGAACAGAGAATTTCGTTGGCCTGGCCCTAGTCTCCGATCTTCAAGAGGACACCTGTTGATTTTTGTCAAGCCACTACCCAGATGCCAGAGGTGAGTGATATTGAAACTGCATGCTGTACTAACATGTGCTTTCTCTCCTCATACCAACAGCTTAATTAAAGGGGGGTCCTTGTCCATACATTCTAGTAGCATCTGGAGTTAGGGCCCAAACCATGTTTTATGTTTTTCTATCCCATGATGGGGAGGGAACTTGGGTCCTTGCAAAGTTGGGAATTCTTTTTGTTTTGATGCTGGACACAACTTCGGTGGAGCTTTCAGGTTTGTATTCTCCAGCCAAGATGGAGAAACAGGTACTAAGTGTGAGTACATGAAACTTTTTGATTTTTCTTCACTGAATCTTTTCTAAAGTTTTTGTAGTTTCCTTTGCTTACAGGTGAATCCTTGGAAGATCCTGACTGTTTCCAGGCTACCTGACCAAGGAGGCGATGGGACCATGAGAAAAGGACTTCTTACAGAAAGCAGATAACAATTTACATTTTTTAAATTCTAGATGACGATCTATAACAAAGTCAAGTCCAGAATACAATTATGATTTTAGTAAAAACAGTAACTGTTGCATAATGTTTGTAAGAAATTATTTAATCTCATCACATCTTTGTACCAGTCTTTTAAGCAAACTAAATGTGAGGACTTGCAACATGTTTGTTTGTTTGTCTATGCTATGTCTAACCCTATTTTTTTTTGGTCTACAGGGTCACCATGAGAAGATGGTGCCTGAGGTACAACAGAGCCAGCTGTCTGTATGTCTGTGTTTCTGTTGCTTTTCTTTCAGAGTGGAGATATGTGTACTTGTGTTTTTCAACAGGTCAATCTGTCTGTCTGTCTGTCTGTCTGTGGGTGTCCAGAGTGGAGATATGTGTGTTTTTCTCTTTTTTTCAACAGGTCAACTTGTCTGTCTATCTGTCTGTCTGTCTGTGGGTGTTCTGTTGCTTTTCCAGAGAGGAGACATGTGTGCGTTTTCTCAACAGGTCAACTTGTCTGTCTGTCTGTCTGTCTGTCTATCTGTAGATGTTCTGTTGCTTTTCCGGAGAGGAGATATGTGTACTTTTGTCCTTTTCTTCAACAGGTCAACTTGTGTGTTTGTCTGTCTGTCTGTCTGTGGGTGTTCTGTTGCTTTTCCAGATAGGAGATATGTGTGCTTTTGTCTTTGTTCTTCAACAGGTCAACTTTCTGTCTGTTTATCTGTCTGTCTGTCTGTGGGTGTTCTGTTGCTTTTCCAGAGAGGAGATGTGTGTGCTTTTGTATTTGTTCTTCAACAGGTCAACTTGTCTGTCTGTTTATCTGTCTGTCTGTCTGTGGGTGTTCTGTTGCTTTTCTAGAGAGGAGATGTGTGTGTTTTTGTCTTTGTTCTTCAACAGGTCAACCTGTCTGTCTGTTTATCTGTCTGTCTGTGGGCGTCCTGTTGCTTTTCCAGAGAGGAGACATGTGTGCTGTTGTCTTTTCTCAACAGGTAAACCTGTCTGTCTGTCTGTCTGTCTGTGGGTGTTCTGTTGCTTTTCCAGAGAGGAGACATGTGTGCTGTTGTCTTTTCTCAACAGGTCAACTTGTCTGTCTGTCTGTCCGTCGGTCTGTGGATGTCCTATTGCTTTTCCAGAGAGAAGATGTGTGTGCTTTTGTCTTTTTCTTCAACAGGTCAACTTGTCTGTTTGTCTGTCTGTCTGTCTGTGGGTATTCTGTTGCTTTTCCAGAGAGGAGACATGTGTTCTTTTGTCTTTTCTCAACAGGTCAACTTGTCTGTTTGTCTGTCTGTCTATCTGTGGGTGTTCTGTTGCTTTTCCAGAGAGGAGATATGTGTGCTTTTGTCTTTTTTCAACAGGTCAACCTGTCTGTCTGTCTGTCTGTCTGTCTATCTGTGGGTGTTCTGTTGCTTTTTCAGAGAGGAGAAATGTGTGCTTTTGTCTTTTTTCAACAGGTCAACTTATCTGTCTGTCTGTCTGTCTATCTGTGGGTGTTCTGTTGCTTTTTCAGAGTGGAGATATGTGTGCTTTTGTCTTTTTTTCAACAGGTCAACCTGTCTGTCTGTCTGTCTGTGGGTGTTCTGTTGCTTTTTTCAGAGAGGAGACATGTGTGCTTGTGTCTTTTTTCAACAGGTGAACCTGTCAGTCTGTCTGTCTATCTGTGGGTGTTCTGTTGCTTTTCCAGAGTGGAGATATGTGTTCTTGTGTCTTTTTTGAACAGGTCAACCTGTCTGTCTGTCTGTCTGTGGGTGTTCTGTTGCTTTTTTCAGAGAGGAGACATGTGTGCTTGTGTCTTTTTTCAACAGGTGAACCTGTCAGTCTGTCTGTCTATCTGTGGGTGTTCTGTTGCTTTCCCAGAGAGAAGATGTGTGTGCTTTTGTCTTTTTTTCAACAGGTCAACTCGTCTGTCTGTGTGTCTGTCTGTCTGTGTGTCTGTCTGTGGGTGTTCTGTTGCTTTTCCAGAGAGGAGACATGTGTGCTTTTGTCTTTTCCCAACAGGCCAGCCTGTCTGTCTGTCTGTTTGTCTGTCTATCTGTGGGTGCCCTATTGTTTTTTCAGAGAGGAGATATGTGTGCTTTTTCTCAACAGGTCAACTTGTCTGTTTGTCTGTCTGTCTGTCTGTGGGTATTCTGTTGCTTTTCCAGAGTGGAGATATGTGTTCTTGTGTCTTTTTTGAACAGGTCAGCTTGTCTGTTTGTTTGTTTGTCTGTCTGTGGGTGTTCTGTTGCTTTTCCAGAGAGGAGATATGTGTGCTTTTGTCTTTTTCTTCAACAGGTCAACTTGTTTGTTTTTCTGTCTGTCTGTCTGTCTGTGGGTGTCCTGTTGCTTTTCCAGGGTGGAGATATGTGTGATTTTGTCTTTGTTTTCAACAGGTCAACTTGTCTGTTTGTTTGTCTGTCTTGGGCAGGTACCCATTTAAACTCATGTGTGTTGTTCCACATGTTTTGGGCAGGTACCCATTTAAACTCATGTGTGTTGTTCCACATGTTTTGGGCAGGTACCCATTTAAACTCATGTGTGTTGTTCCACATGGTTTGGGCAGGTACCCATTTAAACTCATGTGTGTTTGTTTCACATGGTTTTGGCAGGTATCCATTTAACATCTTAAATGTTTTATAAGACCTAACCATGGCAGGTATCCCTTTAGAATCTTGTCTTGTTTAGACTGAGGGATGACCAGCAGCAGTCCTGACTACAAGACGCAGAGTAGAAGCTTGGCTCTTAGTCTGCAAGGTAAAGATTCTACTCCAAAGTTCATTCATACCTGTCTCTACCTCCAAGTATCCATCCTTTTATTGCTTTTTCACTCTCTCATCCCTTCTCCAATGACTTCCTTCTCATCCTTTCTCACATTCATTCTCTCCCTGAATGCAAGGCAAAAGGCTACCCATGTAGAGATACAAAATATTACACCTTGCATGTGTGACTGTAACACTGTGTTTTTAAGAGATCTAATAAAGAATCCTTTTTTCTTTGTGCTTTTAGATGAGGGCTGCTGGCCACTGATGCTGTTGTCACACCAGATGTCACTGATGTCACCGTTTACAGGCTACTTTGAAGGAGGCAAGCATGAAGAATAGAGGACAACCAGTCTGTTAGGATTTGTATGGTATCCTTTCTGCTTTTTGATATAGAAGCAAGGGTGGGGGGCATCTGATCCAAGCTCTACTTTGGCTTGGGTCAGTAAAATAGTCTCTAGTAAATGTAGGGAACATTTTGGAAATAAAGTGCCTTGTGACAAAGACCTCAAATAACACTGAATTAAAGTACTGGGGTTCTGGGATAGAATGCTATGTATTGACAAGTTAGAATTCCCATGCATAGAAGGAGAAAGAGTTGTAAGCTACATTCACTCCAACTGCTGCTGAGGCCAAAGAGGACGACATCAGTGGCATCGATGGACTACAACAGAAAAAGCAATATGATATAGTTTGCTGATGACTGTTTATTCTTGAATATGCATTTTGGCCAAGTCAGGTAAAAAAAAACTGTATTAGATTCAAACTGCGATTTTTACAGTCCTGATCCTGTAAGTAGGAAGATGGACCTTGAAAGATGTAACAGTGTTTTGGATGTTTTCACCGTCTTGTAAGGGAAAGGCGGAACACTGGTTGAGAAATGATATCATCCATCTAGTATGAGAAGAAATGGCATCTTAAGATTAATTTCTATCACCCGTCTTGTAAGTTAAAAGACGGAGGAGTAGCTACATGCAGCCCTGAAGACGTCTTCAAGAAGAAACACCAGCCACCTGAGATGCTACCAAGATGAAAAGGATGCACTGTTACACACTGAATAAAGATTTCAATTTTGAATAAAGATTTTGAATAAGATTCTGAATATAGATTTCGAATAAGATTCTGAATAAAGAGAACCATGTACATAACAGAAGGTAATGGAACTTAAGTGTGAAGGAAACTTTTAAAAGCTTGAGTTTGTTAAATTGAAAGGCAGCATTTCCACCTGCCTTAGGCTTGCCCTCTGATGTTCACATGAACTTGTGACCTTAGATCAGGAAAGGTGAGTTAAAAATCTAAATTAGAGTAGGGACCTAGTTAGTAGTCCAAGTGTGTGTGATGATTCAGAGAGCAAGCCTGTAGTTCCAAATCTTTTTGGTGGGTGGGTTGATGGAAGTAAAATACAAAACATCTTTTTCAAAAAGTATATATAGAAGACAAAGTTGTGGCTTGAATTCTTATCCACAAAGAACTTTGATGTTTTGCATAATTTGAGACATAATAAGCTATGTAAGTTAATGGCTATGCCAGTTAAGCTAATTAAGATGGTGTAATTTTTTTCATTTGCATAATCACAAGGCACACCCCAAATTTTAGCTCATGCCAGGCCAAAGGACTTCACAATTCTGGTGAACAGAGAATTTCGTTGGCCTGGCCCTAGTCTCCGATCTTCAAGAGGACACCTGTTGATTGTTGTCAAGCCACTACCCAGATGCCAGAGGTGAGTGATATTGAAACTGCATGCTGTACTAACATGTGCTTTCTCTCCTCATACCAACAGCTTAATCAAAAGGGGGGTCCTTTTCCATACATTCTAGTAGCATCTGGGGTTAGGGCCACACCATGTTTTGTGTTTTTCTATCCCATGATGGGGAGGGAACTTGGGTCCTTGCAAAGTTGGGAATTCTTTTTGTTTTGATGCTGGACACAACTTCAGTGGAGTTTCAGGTTTGTATTCTCCAGCCAAGATGGAGAAACAGGTACTAGTGTGAGTACATGCAACTTTTAGATTTTTCTTCACTGAATCTTTTCTAAAGTTTTTGTAGTTTCTGTTACTTACAGGTGAATCCTTGGAAGATCCTGACTGTTTCCAGGCTACCTGACCAAGTAGGCGATGGGACCATGAGAAAAGGACTTCTTACAGAAAGCAGATAACAATTTACTTATATTATTCTAGATGAAGATTTATAACATAGTCAAGTCCAGTATACAATTATTATTTTAATAAAAACAGTAACTGTTGCATAATGTTTGAAAGAAATTATTTAATCTCATCACATCTTACCATGTACCATCTTAACATGTACCAGCCTTTAAAGCAAGCTAAATGTGAGGACTTGCAACATGTTTTGTCTGTGCCATGTTTAACCCTACTTTAATGCCAGAGTCATCGCCTGTTTTGTTTTTGTTACAGGATCACCAAGGGAAGATGCTTGATTCCTGGTGCCTGAGGTACAACGGAGTCTGTATGTCTGTCTGTGATTCTGTTGCTTTTCTTTCAGAGTGGAGATATGTGTGTTTTGTATTTTTTTAACAGGCCAGGCTGTCTGTCTGTCTGTCTGTCTGTCTGTCTGTGGGTGTTCTGTTGCTTTTCCAGAGAGGAGACATCTGTGCTTTTGTCTTTTTTCAACAGGTCAACTTGTCTGTTTGTTTGTCTGTCTATCTGTTGATGTTCTGTTGTTTTTTCAGGGAGGAGATATGTGTGCTTTTGTCTTTTTCTTCAACAGGTCAACTTGTCTCTTTGTTTGTCTGTCTGTCTGTGGGTGTCCTATTTCTTTTCCAGAGAGGAGATTTGTGTGCTTTTGTCTTTACTCAACAGGTCAACTTGTCTGTTTGTCTGTCTGTCTGTCTGTGGGTGTCCTATTTCTTTTCCAGAGAGGAGACATGTGTGCTTGTGTCTTTTTTCAACAGGTGAACCTGTCTGTCTGTCTGTCTATCTGTGGGTGTTCTGTTGCTTTTCCAGAGAGAAGATGTGTGTGCTTTTGAATTTTTTTCAACAGGTCAACTTGTCTGTTTGTCTGTCTGTGGGTGTTCTGTTGCTTTTCCGGAGAGGAGGTATATGTGCTTTTGTCTTTTCTGAACAGGTGAACCTGTATGTCTGTATGTCTGTCTGTGGGTGTTCTGTTGCTTTTTCAGAGTGGAGACATGTGTGCTTTTGTCTTTTTTTTCAACAGGTCAACTTGTCTGCGTATCTGTGGGTATTCTGTTGCTTTTCCACAGAGGATACAAGTGTGCTTTTGTCTTTTTTTTCAACAGGTCAACTTGTCCGTGTGTTTGTCTGTCTGTCTCTGGGTGTCCTGTTGCTTTTCCAGAGAGGAGACATGTGTGCTTTTGTCTTTTTCCCAACAGGTCAACTTGTCTGTCTGTTTGTCTGTCTATCTGTGGGTGTCCTGTTGCTTTTCCAGAGAGGAGACATCTGTGCTTTTGTCTTTTTTCAACAGGTCAACTTGTCTGTTTGTTTGTCTGTTTATCTGTGGGTGTTCTGTTGCTTTTCCATGGAGGAGATATGTGTGTTTTTGTCTTTTTGTTCAACAGGTCAACCTGTCTGTTTGTTTTTCTGTTTATCTGTGGGTGTTCTGTTGCTTTTCCATGGAGGAGATATGTGTGTTTTTGTCTTTCTGTTCAACAGGTCAACCTGTCTGTTTGTCTGTCTATCTGTGGGTGTTCTGTTGGAGATATGTGTGTTTTTGTCTTTTTTTCAACAGGTCAACTTGTCTGTTTGTCTGTTTGTCTGTCTGTCTGTATGTCTGTTGGTGTTCTGTTGCTTTTCCAGAGGAGATATGTATGCTTTTTTCAACAGGTCAGCCTGTCTGTCTGTCTGTCTGTCTATCTGTGGGTGTTCTTTTGCTTTTCCAGAAAGGAGATATGTGTGCTTTTGTCTTTTCTCAACAGGTCAACTCGTCTGTCTGTCTGTCTGTCTGTGGGTGTTCTGTTGCTTTTTCGGAGAGGAGATATGTGTGCTTTTTTCAACAGGTCAGCTTGTCTGTTTGTTTGTCTGTCTGTTTATCTTTCTGTGTGTGATCTGTTGCTTTGCCGAAGAGGAGACATATGTGCTTTTGTCTTCTTTTTTTCAACAGGTCAACTTGTCTGTTTGTCTGTCTGTCTATCTGTGGGTGTTCTGTTGCTTTTTCAGAGAGGAGATATGTGTGCTTTTTCCCAACAGGTCAACCTGTCCGTCTGTCTATCTGTCTGTCTGTCTGTCTATCTGTTAGTGTCTGCTGCTTTTCCAGAGTGAAGATTTGTGTGCCTTTGTGTCTCTCTCAAAAGGTCTGCAGTGGAATTCGTGAATCCGTTTATTTCTGGTGCTTTTCTTCCAGAGCAGAGATTTGTGTACGTTTGTCTTTTTCTCAACAGCTGAAATTTGTGAATCTGTCTATTTGGGCAGGTACCCATTTAAACTCATGGATGTGTTATTCCACTTGATCTGGGCAGGTACCCAATTAAGATTATGGATGTGTTCTTACACCTAATTTGGGCAGGTACCAATTTAAACCCATGGCTGTTGTTACACCTGGTCAGGGCAGGTACCCATTCAGAATCATGTGCGTTGTTCCACCTGGTTTGGGCAGGTACCCATTTAACATCTTCAATGTGTAACCATGCCAGGTATCCCTTTAGAATCACGTCTTGTTTAGACTGAAGGGTGACCAGCAGACTACAAGAAGGAGAGCAGAAGCTGGGCTCTTAAGTCTACAAGGTAAAGATTCTACTCCAAAGTTCATTCATACCTGTGTCTTCCTCTAAGAATCCCTCCTTTTATGGCCCTCTCATTCTCGTGTTACCTTCTACATCTTTCTTCTTATCCTTCATTCTCCTATTCATTTTCTCCCTGAATGCAAGGCAAAAGGCTACCAATGTAGAGATACAAAATATTACACCTTACATGTATGACTGTAACACTGTGTTTTTAAGAGATCTAATAGAGAATCCTTTTTTTCTTTGTGCTTTTAGATGAGGGTTGGTGGCCACTGATGCTGTTGTCACACCAACGTCAGAGTTTCCAGGCTACTTTGAAGGAAGCAAGGATGAAGAATAGGATTTGTATGATATCCTTTCTGCTTTTTGTTAAAGAAGCAGGGGTGGGGGGGTTGGGGCATCTGATCCAAGCTCTACTTTGGCTTGGTTCAGTAAAATAGTTTCTAGTAAATGTAGGGAACATTTTGGAAATAAAGTGCCTTGTGACAAAGACCTCAAATAACACTGAATTAAAGTACTGGGGTTCTGGGGTAGAATGCTATGTACTGACAAGTAAGAATTCTCATGCATAGAAAAAGAAAGAGTTGTAAGCTACATTCACTCCAACTGCTGCTGAGGCCAAAGAGGACGACATCAGTGGCTTCGATGGACAACAGCAGAAAAAGCAATATGATATAGTTTACTGATGACTGTTTATTCTTGAATATGCATTTTGGCCAAGTCAGGTAAAAAAAAACTGTATTAGATTCAAACTGCGATTTTTACAGTCCTGATCCTGTAAGTAGGAAGATGGACATTGAAAGATGTGACAGTGTTTTGGATGTTTTCACCGTCTTGTAAGGGAAAGGCGGAACACTGGTTGAGAAATAATATCATCCATCTAGTAAGAGAAGAAGTGTCATCTTAAGGTTAAATTCTATCACCGTCTTGTAAGTAATAAGACGGAGGAGTAGCTACATGCAGTCCTGAAGACGTCTTCAAGAAGAAACACCAGCCGCCTGAGATGCTACCAAGATGAAAAGGATGCACTGTTACACACTGAATAAAGATGTTCAATTTTGAATAAAGATTTTGAATAAGATTCTGAATATAGATTTCGAATAAGATTCTGAATAAAGAGAACCCTGTACATAACAGAAGGTAATGGAACTTAAGTGTGAAGGAAAAAGTAAAAGCTTGAGTTTGTTAAATTGAAAGGCAGCATTTCCACCTGCCTTAGGCTTGCCCTCTGATGTTCACATGACCTTTGACTTTAGACAGGAAAGGTGAGTTAAAAACTAAATTAGAGCAGGGACCTAGTTAGTAGTCCAAGTGTGTGTGATGATTCAGAGAGCAAGCCTGTAGTTCCAAATCTTTTTGGGGGGTGGGTTGATGGAAGTAAAATACAAAACATCTTTTTCAAAAGTATATATAGAAGACAAAGTTGTGGCTTGAATTCTTATCCACAAAGAACTTTGATGTTTTGCATAATTTGAGCCATGATAAGCTATGTAAGTTAATGGCTACGAAAGTTAAGCGCTAATTAAGATGGTGTAATTTTTTTCATTTGCATAACCACAAGGCACACCCCAAATTTTAGCCATGCCAGGCCAAAGGACTTCACAATTCTGGTGAACAGAGAATTTCGTTGGCCTGGCCTTAGTCTCCGATCTTCAAGAGGACACCTGTTGATTTTTGTCAAGCCACTACCCCGATGCCAGAGGTGAGTGATATTGAAACTGCATGCTGTACTAACATGTGCTTTCTCTCCTCATACCAGCAGCTTAATTAAAAGGGGGGTCCTTTTCCATACATTCAAGTAGTATCTAGGGTTAGGGCCCATGTTTTGTGTTTTTCTATCCCATGATGGGGAGGGAACTTGGGTCCTTGCAAAGTTGGGAATTCTTTTTGTTTTGATGCTGGACACAACTTCGGTGGAGCTTTCAGGTATGTATTCTCCAGCCAAGATGGAGAAACAGGTACCTGTGTATGAAACCTTTAGATTTTTCCTCAATGAATCTTTTCTAAAGTTTTTGTAGTTTCCTTTCCTTACAGGTGAGTCCTTGGAAGATCCTGACTGTTTCCAGGCTACCTGACCAAGGAGGTGATGGGACCATGAGAAAAGGACTTCTTGCAGACAGCAGATAACACTTTACATTTTTGATTCTAGATGAAGATTTATAACATAGCAAAGTCCAGTATACAATTTGATTTTAGTAAAAACAGTAACTGTTGCATAATGTTTGTAAGACATTATTTAATCTCATCACATCTTTGTACCAGCCTTTAAAGCAAACTAAATGTGAGGACTTGCAACATGTTTGTTTGTTTGTCTATGCCATGTCTAACCCTATTTTGTTTTTTTTGTCTACAGGGTCACCATGAGAAGATGGTGCCTGAGGTACAACAGAGCCAGCTGTCTGTATGTCTGTTTCTGTTGCTTTTCTTTCAGAGTGGAGACATGTGTACTTGTGTTTTTCTCAACAGGTCAATCTGTCTGTCTGTGTGTGTGTGCTGTTGATTTTCCAGAGAGGAGACATGTGTGCCTTTGTCTTTTTCTTCAACAGGTCAACTTGTCTGTTTGTCTGTCTGTCTGTCTATCTGTGGGTGTCTTGTTGCTTTTCCAGAGAGGGGATACGTGACTGTGCTTTTTCTCAACAGGTGAACTTGTCTGTCTGTCTGTCTGTCTGTCTGTGGGTGTTCTGTTGCTTTTCCAGAGAGGAGATATGTGTGCTTTTTCTCAACAGGTGAATCAGTCTGTTTGTCTGTCTATCTGTGTGTGTCCTGTTGCTTTTCAAGAGAGGAGATATGTGTGCTTTTTCTCTTATCTCAACAGGTCAACTTGTCTGTTTGTTTGTCTGTCTGTCTGTCTGTCTGTCTGTGGGTGTCCTATTGCCTTTCCAGAGAGAAGATGTGTGTGCTTTTGTCTTTTTCTTCAACAGGTCAACTTGTCTGTCTGTCTGTCTGTCTGTCTGTTTATCTGTGGGTGTCCTGTTGCTTTTCCAGAGAGGGGATATGTGTGCTTTTTTCTCAACAGGTTAACCTGTCTGTCTGTCTGTCTGTCTGTCTATCTATGGGTGTCCTGTTGCTTTTTCAGAGAGGAGATATTTGTGCTTTTGTCTTTTTCTTCAACAGGTCTGCCTGTCTGCCTGTCTGTCTATCTGTTGATGTTCTGTTGATTTTTCAGAGTGGAGACGTGTGCTTTTGTCTTTTTTCAACAGGTCGACTTGTCCGTTTGTCTGTCTGTCTGTCTATCTGTGGGTGTTCTGTTGGAGATATGTGTGTTTTTGTCTTTTTTTTCAACAGGTCAACTTGTCTGTTTGTTTGTCTGTCTGTCTGTATGTCTGTTGGTGTTCTGTTGCTTTTCCAGATGAGATATGTATGCTTTTGTCTTTTCTCAACAGGTCAACCTGTCTGTCTGTCTGTCTGTCTGTCTGTGGGTGTTCTGTTGCTTTTCCAGAGAGAAGATGTGTGTGCTTTTGTCTTTTTCTTCAACAGGTCAACTTGTCTGTCTGTCTGTCTGTCAGTCTATCTGTGGGTGTTCTGTTGGAGATATGTGTGCTTTTGTCTTTTTCTTCAACAGGTCAACTTGTCTGTTTGTCTGTGTCTATCTGTGGGTGTCCTGTTGCTTTTCTAGAGAGGTGATATGTGTGCTTTTGTCTTTTCTCTCAACAGGTCAACCTGTCTGTCTGTTTGTCTGTCTGTCTGCCTGTATGTGGGTATTCTGTTGCTTTTCCAGAGTGGAGATATGTATGCTTTTGTCTTTTCTCAACAGGTCAACTTGTCTGTTTGTCTGTCTGTCTGTCTGTCTGTCTGTCTGTCTGTGGGTGTTCTGCTGCTTTTCCAGAGAGGAGACATGTGTTCTTTTGTCTTTTCTCAACAGGTCAACTTGTATGTTTGTTTGTCTGTCTGTGGGTGTTCTGTTGCTTTTCCAGAGAGGAGACATGTGTGCTTTCTCTCAACAGGTGAATCAGTCTGTTTGTTTTTCTGTCTGTCTATCTGTGTTTGCGCTGTTGCTTTTCCAGAGAGGAGATATGTGTGCTTTTTCTCAACAGGTGAACCTGTCTGATTGTCTGTCGGTCTGTTTGTGTGTCTATCTGTGCATGTCCTGTTGCTATTCCAGAGAGGAGATATGTGTGCATTTTCTCAACAGGCCAGCCTGTTTGTCTGTCTATCTGTGTGTGCGCTGTTGCTATTCCAGAGTGAAGATATGTGTGCTTTTTCTCAACAGGTGAATCAGTCTGTCTGTCTGTCTATCTGTGTGTGTCCTGTTGCTATTCAAGAGTGAAGATATGTGTTGTTTTGTAGTTTTTCTCAACAGGTGAATCTGTCTGTGTGTTTTAGTCTCTTTTGTTCCAGAGTGGAGATATGTGTCCTTTGTCTCTCTCTGAACAGGTTTGCAGTAGAATTTGTGAATACATCTATTTCTGTTGCTTTTCTTCCAGAGCAGAGTTTGTCTTTTTCTCAACAGGTGAAATTTGTGAATCTGTCTATTTGGGCAGGTACCCAATTAAAATCATTGACGTGTTATTCCACTTGATCTGGGTAGGTACCCAATTAAGATTATGGATGTGTTTGCTATTTTATCTTGTTTGAGCAGGTACCCATATAAACGTGTGGATGTGTTGTTACACCTAATTTGGGCAGGTACCCATTTAACATCATGTGTGTTGTTCCACATGTTTTGGGCAGGTACCCATTTAAACTCATGTGTGTTGTTCCACATGGTTTGGGCAGGTACCCATTTCACATTTTAAATGTGTTGTGATACCTAACCATGACAGGTATCCCTTTTGAATCATATCTTGTTTAGACTGAAGGATGACCTGCTGCAGAGGTTCCTGACTCCAGGAAGCAGAGTTCAAAGTTCAAAGAGTTTAAGCTGGACTCTTAAGTCTACAAGGTAAAGATTCTACTCCAAAGTTCACTCATATATACATGTCTCCACCTCCAAGAATCCATCCTTGTATTGCTCTTTCACTCTCTTATCACTTCTCCAATGACTTCCTTCTCATCCTTTCTCACATTCATTTTCTCCCTGAATGCGAGACAAAAGGTTACCAATGTAGAGATACAAAATATTACACCTTGTATGTATGACTGTAACACTGTGTTTTTTAAGAGATCTAATAGAGAATCCTTTTTCCTTTGTGCTTTTAGATGAGGATTGGTGGCCACTGATGATGCTGTTGTCACACCAGATGCCACCAATGTTACTGTTTCCAGGCTACTTTGAAGGAAGCGAGCATGAAGAAAAGAGGACAACCAGTCTGTTAGGATTTGTATGGTATCCTTTCTGCTGTTTTATATAGAATGAGGGTGGGAGGGGGGCGTCTGATCCAAGCTCTACTTTGGCTTGGTTCAATAAAATAGTTTCTAGTAAATGTAGGGATCATTTTGGAAATAAAGTGCCTTGTGAGATCTCAAATAACACTGAATTAAAGTACTGGGGATCTGGGATAGAATGCTATGTACTGACAAGTAAGAATTGTCATGCATAGAAAAAGACAGAGTTGTAAGCTACATTCACTCCAACTGCTGCTGAGGCCAGAGAGGACGACATCAGTGGCATCGATGGACTACAACAGAAAAAGCAATATGATACTGTTTGCTGATGACTGTTTATTCTTGAATATGCATTTTGGCCAAGTCAGGTAAAAAAAAACTGTATTAGATTCAAACTGCGATTTTTACAGTCCTGATCCTGTAAGTAGGAAGATGGACATTGAAAGATGTAACAGTGTTTTGGATGTTTTCACCGTCTTGTAAGGGAAAGGCGGAACACTGGTTGAGACATAATATCATCCATCTAGTATGAGAAGAAATGGCATCTTAAGATTAATTTCTATCACCCGTCTTGTAAGTTAAAAGACGGAGGAGTAGCTATATGCAGTCCTGAAGACGTTTTCAAGAAGAAACACCAGCCGCCTGAGATGCTACCAAGATGAAAAGGATGCACTGTTACACACTGAATAAAGATTTTCAATTTTGAATAAAGATTTTGAATAAGATTCTGAATATAGATTTCGAATAAGATTCTGAATAAAGAGAACCCTGTACATAACAGAAGGTAATGGAACTTAAGTGTGAAGGAAACTTTTAAAAGCTTGAGTTTGTTAAATTGAAAGGCAGCATTTCCACCTGCCTTAGGCTTGCCCTCTGATGTTCACATGAACTTTGACTTTAGACAGGAAAGGTGAGTTAAAAACTAAATTAGAGTAGGGACCTAGTTAGTAGTCCAAGTGTGTGTGATGATTCAGAGAGCAAGCCTGTAGTTCCAAATCTTTTTGGGGGGTTGGGTGATGAAAGAAAAATACAAAAACATCTTTTCAAAAAAGTATACATAGAAGACAAAGTTGTGGCTTGAATTCTTATCCACAAAGAACTTTGATGTTTTGCATAATTTGAGACATGATAAGCTATGTAAGTTAATGGCTATGCCAGTTAAGCTAATCAATATGGTGTAATTTTTTTTCATTTCAATAAGCACAAGGCACACCCCAAATTTTAGCCATGCCAGGCCAAAGGACTTCACAGTTCTGGTGAACAGAGAATTTCGTTGGCCTGGCCGTAGTCTCCGATCTTCAAGAGGACACCTGTTGATTGTTGTCAAGCCACTACCCAGATGCCAGAGGTGAGTGATATTGAAACTGCATGCTGTACTAACATGTGCTTTCTCTCCGCATACAAACAGCTTGATTAAAGGGGGGTCCTTGTCCATACATTCTAGTAGCATCTGGAGTTAGGGCCCAAACCATGTTTTGTGTTTTTCTATCCCATGATGGGGAGGGAACTTGGGTCCTTGCAAAGTTGGGAATTCTTTTTGTTTTGATGCTGGACACAACTTCGGTGGAGCTTTCAGGTTTGTATTCTCTAGCCAAGATGGAGAAACAGGTACCAGTGTATGAAACTTTTCGATTTATCTTCATTGAATCTTTTCTAAAGTTTTTGTAGTTTCCTTTACTTACAGGTGAGTCTCTGGAAGATCCTGACTGTTTCCAGGCTACCTGACCAAGGAGGCGATGGGACCATGAGAAAAGGACTTCTTACAGAAAGCAGATAACAATTTACATTTTTGATTCTAGATGAAGATTTATAACATAGCGAAGTCCAGTATACAATTATGATTTTAGTAAAAACAGTAACTGTTGCATAATTTTTGTAAGATATCATATAATCTCATCACATCGTTGTACCAGCCTTTAAAGCTAGCTAAATGTGAGGACTTGTAACATGTTTGTTTGTTTGTCTATGCCATGTCTAACCCTATTTTGTTTTTTGTCTACAGGGTCACCATGAGAAAATGGTGCCTGAGGTACAACAGAGCCAGCTGTCTGTATGTCTGTGTTTCTGTTGCTTTTCTTTCAGAGTGGAGATATGTGTACTTTTTCTCAACAGGCCAGTCAATTTGTCTGTATTGTTCTGGTGCAGCTTTTTTTTTTTCCAGAGTGGACATATTTGTCTTTTTTTCTCAACAGGTCTGTCTGTCTGTCTGTGTGCCTCTGTTGCTTTTCTTCCAGAGTGGAGATATGTATGTTTTTATCTGTTTCTCAATAGGCCAATCTGTCTGTTTGTTTGTCTGTCTGTCTGTCTCTATCTGTGGGTGTCCTGTCACTTTTCCAGGGAGGAGATATGTGTACCTTTTCTCAACAGGTCAACCTGTCTGTCTGTCTGTCTGTCTGTGGGTGTCCTATTGCTTTTCTAGAGAGAAGATGTGTGTGCTTTTGTCTTTTTCTTCAACAGGTCAACTTGTCTGTCTGTCTGTCTATCTGTGGGTGTTCTGTTGGAGATATGTGTGCTTTTGTCTTTTTCTTCAACAGGTCAACTTGTCTGTTTGTCTGTCTGTCTGTCTGTGGGTGATCTGTTGCTTTTCCAGAGAGGTGATATGTGTGCTTTTGTCTTTTCTCTCAATAGGTCAACCTCTCTGTCTGTCTGTGGGTATTCTGTTGCTTTTCCAGAGTGGAGATATGTGTTCTTGTGTCTTTTTTCAACAGGTCAACTTGTCTGTCTGTTTGTTTGTCTGTCTGTCTGTCTGTGGGTGTTCTGTTTCCATTCCAGAGAAGAGATATGTGTGCTTTTTCTATACAGGTCAACTTGTCTGTCTGTTTGTTTGTCTGTCTGTCTGTCTGTGGATGTTCTGTTGCTTTTCCAGAGAGGGGATTTTGTGTTCTTTGGTCTTTTCTCAACAGGTCAACTTGTCTGTCTGTCTATCTGTGGGTGTTCTGTTGCTTTTCCAGAGTGGAGATATGTGTTCTTGTGTTTTTCTCAACAGGTCAATCTGTCTGTCTATCTGTGTGTGTGCTGTTGCTTTCCCAGAGAGGAGATATGTGTGCTTTTTTCTCAACAGGTCAACCTGTCTGTCTGTCTGTTTGTTTGTCTGTCTGTCTGTGGGTGTCCTGTTGCTTTTCCAGAGAGGAGATATGTGTGCTTTCTCTCAACAGATCAACTTGTTTGTCTGTCTGTCTGTTTGTCTGTCTATCTGTGAGTGCGCTGTTGCTTTTCCAGAGAGGAGATATGTGTGCTTTCTCTCAACAGGTCAACCTGTCTGTCTGTCTGTTTGTTTGTCTGTCTATCTGTGGGTGTTCTGTTTCTTTTCCAGAGAGGAGATATGTGTGCATTTTCTCAACAGGTGAATCAGTCTGTTTGTCTGTCCGTCTGCCTATCTGTGGGTGTCCTGTTGCTTTTCCAGAGTGGAGATATGTGTGCTTTTGTCTTTTCCCAACAGGTCAACCTGTCTGTCTGTTTGTCTGTCTATCTGTTGATGTTCAGTTGTTTTTTCAGAGAGAAGATATGTGTGCTTTTGTCTTTTCTCAACAGGTCAATCTGTCTGTCTGTCAGTCTGTCTATCTGTAGGTGTTCTGTTGCTTTTCCAGAGAGGAGACATGTGTGCTTTTGTCTTTTCCCAACAGGTCAACCTGTCTGTCTGTTTGTCTGTCTATCTGTTGATGTTCAGTTGTTTTTTCAGAGAGAAGATATGTGTGCTTTTCTCTTTTCTCAACAGGTCAACTTGTCTGTCTGTCTGTCTGTCTGTCTATCTGTCGGTGTTCTGTTGCTTTTCCAGAGTGGAGATATGTGTCCTTTGGTCTTTTCTCAACAGATCAACCTGTTTGTTTGTCTGTCTGTGCATGTCCTGTTGCTTTTCCAGAGAGGAGATATGTGTGCATTTTCTCAACAGGTCAACCTGTCTGTCTGTCTGTCTGTCTATCTGTGTGTGTCCTGTTGCTATTCCAGAGTGAAGATATGTGTTGTTTTGTAGTTTTTCTCAACAGGTGAATCAGTCTGTCTGTCTGTGTGTTTTAGTTTCTTTTGTTCCAGAGTGGAGATATGTGTCGTTTGTCTCTCTCTGAACAGGTCTGCAGTAGAATTTGTGAATCCGTCTATTTCTGTTGCTTTTCTTCCAGAGCAGAGTTTGTCTTTTTCTCAACAGGTGAAATTTGTGAATCTGTCTATTTGGGCAGGTACCCAATTAAAATCATTGACGTGTTATGCCACTTGATCTGGGCAGGTACCCAATTAAGATTATGGATGTGTTTGCTATTTCGTCTTGTTTGGGCAGGTACCCATATAAACTTGTGGATGTGTTGTTACACCTAATTTGGGCAGGTACCCATTTAACATCATGTGTGCTGTTCAACTTGGTTCGGGCAGGTACCCATTCAAAATTATGCATGTGTTGTTCCAACTGGTTTGGGCAGGTACATATTTGAAATCATGTTTTTACATCTTATTTGGGCTGGTATCCATGTGAAGTCATGGTTCTGTTGTTCCACATGGTTTGGTCAGGTACCCATTTAAACTCATGTGTGCTTGTTCCACATGGTTTGGGCAGGTACCCATTTAAACTCATGTGTGTTGTTCCACATGGTTTGGGCAGGTACCCATTTAAACTCATGTGTTTTGTTCCACATGGTTTGGGCAGGTACCCATTTAAACTCATGTGTGTTGTTCCACATGGTTTGGGCAGGTACCCATTTAAACTCATGTGTGTTGTTCCACATGGTTTGGGCAGGTACCCATTTAAACTCATGTGTGTTGTTCCACATGGTTTGGGCAGGTACCCATTTAACATCTCAAATGTGTTGTAATACCTAACTATGGCAGGTATCCCTTTAGAATCATGTCTTGTTTAGACTGAGGGATGGCCAGCAGCAGTGGTTCCTGACTACAGGAAGAAGAGAAGGAGCAGGACTCATGAGTCTACAAGGTAAAGATTCTACTTCAAACTTCATTCATACCTGTCTCTACCTCCAAGTATTCACCCTTTTATGGCTCTCTCATTCTCGTGTCACCTTCCATGTATTTCTTCCCACCCTTTCTCCCATTCATTCATTCTCTCCCTGAATGCAAGGCAAATGTTTAGAACTGTAGACATGCTAAATATCATACCTTACATGTAAGTCTATTCAGACTGTCTGTAACATACTAACAACATTTTACTGACTACAAGAAGCAGAGTTAAAGCTGGGCTCTTAAGTCTGCAAGGTAAAGATTCTACTCCAAAGTTCACTCATACCTGTCTCTTCCTCCAAGTATCCATCCGTTTATTGCTCTTTCACTCTCTTGTCCCTTCTCCTATGAATCCCTTCTCATCCTTTCTCACATTCATTCTCTCCCTGAATGCAAGGCAAAAGGTTACAAATGTAGAGGTGCTAAATATCATACCTTACATGTAAGTTTATTCAGAATGTCTGTAACACACTAACAACATTTTTTCCTTGTCCCTTTAGATGAGGGTTTGGTGACCACTGATTCCGTCACACCAGATGCCACCAATGTCACCGTTTCCAGGCTACTTTGAAGGAAGCAAGGATGAAGAATAGAGGACAACCAGTCAGTTAGGATTTGTATGATATCCTTTCTGCTTTTTGATATAGAAGCAGGGGTGGGGGGTTTGGGGCATCTGATCCAAGCTCTACTTTGGCTTGGGTCAGTAAACTAGTTTCTAGTAAATGTAGGGATCATTTTGGAAATAACGTGCCTTGTGACAAGATCTCAGATAACACTGAACTAAAGTACTGGGGATCTGGGATAGAATGCTATGTATTGACAAGTAAGAATTGTCATGCATAGAAGGAGAAAGAGTTGTAAGCTACATTCACTCCAACTGCTGCTGAGGCCAACGAGGACGACATCAGTGGCATCGATGGACTACAACAGAAAAAGCAACAGTTTGCTGATGACTGTTTCTTCTTGAATATGCATTTTGGCCAAGTCAGGTAAAAAAAAAACTGCAGGTAAAAAAAAACTGTATTAGATTCAAACTGCGATTTTTACAGTCCTGATCCTGTAAGTAGGAAGATGGACATTGAAAGATGTAACAGTGTTTTGGATGTTTTCACCGTCTTGTAAGGGAAAGGCGGAACACTGGCTGAGACATGATATCATCCATCTAGTATGAGAAGAAGTGGCATCTTAAGGTTAATTTCTATCATCCGTCTTGTAAGTTAAAAGACGGAGGAGTAGCAACATGCAGTCTTGAAGACGTCTTCAAGAAGAAACACCAGCCACCTGAGATGCTACCAAGATGAAAAGGATGCACTGTTACACACTGAATAAAGATTTTCAATTTTGAATAAAGATTTTGAATATATATTCTGAATAAAGATTTCGAATAAGATTCTGAATAAAGAGAACCATGTACATAACAGAAGGTAATGGAACTTAAGTGTGAAGGAAACTTTTAAAAGCTTGAGTTTGTTAGATTGAAAGGCAGCATTTCCACCTGCCTTAGGCTTGCCCTCTGATGTTCACATGAACT
Organism: Branchiostoma lanceolatum; assembly: GCF_035083965.1. Taxonomy (NCBI): domain Eukaryota; kingdom Metazoa; phylum Chordata; class Leptocardii; order Amphioxiformes; family Branchiostomatidae; genus Branchiostoma; species Branchiostoma lanceolatum. The sequence continues at coordinate 1,597,785 of NC_089736.1, forward strand.
TTGACCTTAGACAGGAAAGGTGAGTTAAAAACTAAATTAGAGCAGGGACCTAGTTAGTAGTCCAAGTGTGTGTGATGATTCAGAGAGCAAGCCTGTAGTTCCAAATCTTTTTGGGGGTGGGTTGATGAAAGAAAAATACAAAAACATCTTTTTCAAAAAAGTATACATAGAAGACAAAGTTGTGGCTTGAATTCTTATCCACAAAGAACTTTGATGTTTTGCATAGTTATGAGACATAATAAGCTATGTAAGTTAATGGCTACGCGAATTAAGCTAATTAAGATGGTGTATTTTTTTTCATTTGCATAATCACAAGGCACACCCCAAATCTTAGCTCATGCCAGGCCAAAGGACTTCACAGTTCTGGTGAACAGAGAATTTCGTTGGCCTGGCCTTAGTCTCCGATCTTCAAGAGGACACCTGTTGATTGTTGTCAAGCCACTACCCAGATGCCAGAGGTGAGTGATATTGAAACTGCATGCTGTAATAACATGTGCTTTCTCTCCTCATACCAACAGCTTAATTAAAGGGGGGTCCTTGTCCATACATTCTAGTAGCATCTGGAGTTAGGGCCCAAACTATGTTTTGTGTTTTTCTATCCCATGATGGGGAGGGAACTTGGGTCCTTGCAAAGTTGGGAATTCTTTTTGTTTTGATGCTGGACACAACTTCAGTGCAGCTTTCAGGTATGTATTCTCCAGCCAAGATGGAGAAACAGGTACCAGTGTATGAAACTTTTAGATTTTTCCTCAATGAATCTTTTCTAAAGTTTTTGTAGTTTCCTTTGCTTACAGGTGAATCCTTGGAAGATCCTGACTGTTTCCAGGCTACTGACCAAGGAGGCGATGGGACCATGAGAAAAGGACTTCTTACAAAAAGCAGATAACAATTTACTTATATTATTCTAGATAAGATCTATATACATAGTCAAGTCCAGTATACAGTTTTGATTTTAGTAAAAAAAGTAACTGTTGCATAATGTTTGTAAGAAATGATTTAATCTCCTCACATCTTTGTACCAGTCTTTTAAGCAAGCTAAATGTGAGGACTTTTAACATGTTTGTTTGTTTGTTTGTCTATGCCATGTCTAACCCTATGTTGTTTTTTGTCTACAGGGTCACCATGAGAAGATGGTGCCTGAGGTACAACAGAGCCAGCTGTATGTCTGTCTGTGTTTCTGTTGCTTTTCTTTCAGAGAGGAGATATGTGTACTTGTGTTTTTCTCAACAGGTCAACCTGTCTGTCTGTCTGTCTATTTGTGGGTGTTCTGTTGCTTTTACAGGGAGGAGACATGTGTGCCTTTGTCTTTTTCTTCAACAGGTCAACTTGTCTGTTTGTCTGTCTGTCTGTCTATCTGTGGGTGTCTTGCTGCTTTTCCAGAGAGGAGACATGTGTGCTTGTGTCTTTTGTCAACAGGTCAACTTGTCTGTCTGTCTGTTGGTGTTATGTTGCTTTCCAGAGAGAAGATATGTGTGTTTTTGTCTTTTTCTTCAACAGGTCAACTTGTCTGTCTGTCTGTCTGTCTGTCTGTAGGTGTTTTGTTGCTTTTCTAGAGACGAGATATGTGTGCTGTTGTCTTTTCTCAACAGGTCAACCAGTCTGTCTGTCTGTCTATCTGTCTGTCTGTCTGTGGGTGTTCTGTTGCTTTTCCAGAGAGGAGATATCTGTGCTTTTGTCTTATCTCAACAGGTCAACTTGTCTGTTTGTCTGTCTGTCTGTCTGTGGGTGATCTGTTGCTTTTCCAGAGAGGAGATATCTGTGCTTTTGTCTTTTCTCAACAGGTCAACTTGTCTGTTTGTCTGTCTGTCTGTGGGTGTTCTGTTGCTTTTCCAGAGAGGAGATATCTGTGCTTTTGTCTTTTCTCAACAGGTCAACCCGTCTGTCTGTCTGTCTGTCTATCGGTGGGTGTTCTGTTGCTTTTCCAGAGAGGAGACATATGTGCTTTTGTCTTTTTTCTTCAACAGGTCAACTTGTCTGTTTGTCTTTCTGTCTGTCTGTCTGTGGGTGTTCTGTTGCTTTTTCAGGGAGGAGACATGTGTGCTTTTGTCTTTTTTTCAACAGGTCAACTTGTATATTTGTTTGTCTGTCTGTCCGTCTATCTGTGGGTGTCCTGCTGCTTTTTCATAGAGAAGATCTGTGTGATTTTGTCTTTTCTCAACAGGTGAACATGTCTGTCTGTCTGTCTGTCTGTCTGTGTTCTGTTGCTTTTTCCAGAGAGAAGATATATGTGCTTTTGTCTTCTCTCAACAGGTGAACCTGTCTGTCTGTCTGTCTGTGGTTGTCCTGTTGCTCTTTCAGAGAGGAGATATGTGTGCTTTTGTCTTTTTCTTCAACAGGTCAACCTGTCTGTCTGTCTTGTCTGTCTGTCTGTGTGCTGTTCCTTTTCCACAGGGGAGATATGTGTGCTTTTTCTATACAGGTCAACCTGTCTTTTTGTCTGTCCGTCTGTCTGTGGATGTGCTGTTTCTTTTCCAGAGAGGAGATATGTGTGCTTTCTCTCAACAGGTGAACCTGTCTGTCTGTCTGTTTGTCTGTCTGTCTGTGAATGTCCTGTTGCTATTCCAGAGAGGAGATATGTATATATATATATGTGTGCTTTCTCTCAACAGGTCAACCTGTCTTTCTGTCTATCTGTGTGTGCTCTTGCTATTCCAGAGAGGAGATGTGTGCCTTTGTCTTTTTTTCAACAGGTCAACCTGTCTGTCTGTTTGTTTGTCTGTCTTTCTGTGTTTTTTTTGTTGTTCCAGAGTGGAGATATGCGTGCCTTTGTCTGTCTTTCAACAGGTCTGCAGTGGAATTTGTGAATACAGTATGTCTATTTCTGTTGCTTTTCTTGCAGAGCAGAGATTTGTGTACGTTTGTCTTTTTCTAATAACAGCTGAAATTTGTGAATCTGTCTATTTGGGCAGGTACCCATTTAAAATCATTGACGTGTTATTCCACTTGATCTGGGCAGGTACCCAATTAAGATTATGGATGTGTTTGCTATTTTATCTTGTTTGGGCAGGTACCCATATAAACTTGTGGATGTGTTGTTACACCTAATTTGGGCAGGTACCCATTTAACATCATGTGTGCTGTTCAACTTGGTTCGGGCAGGTACCCATTTAGAATTATGCATGTGTTGTTCTAACTGGTTAATGGGCAGGTACATATTTGAAATGATGGTTTTCTTTCTACATCTAATTTGGGCTGGTATCCATGTGAAGGCATGGTTCTGTTGTTACACCTAATGTGGGCAGGTTCCCATTTAGAATCATTTGGGCAGGTACCCATTTAATATCTTAAATGTGTTGTGATACCTAACCATGCCAGGTATCCCTTTAGAATTATGTCTTGTTTAGACTGAGGGGTGACCAGCAGCAGTCCTGACTACAAGAAGGAGAGCAGAAGCTGGGCTCTTAAGTCTACAAGGTAAAGATTCTACTCCAAAGTTCATTCATACCTGTGTCTTCCTCTAAGAATCCCTCCTTTTATGGCTCTCTCATTCTCGTGTTACCTTCTACATCTTTCTTCTTATCCTTCATTCTCCTATTCATTTTCTCCCTGAATGCAAGGCAAAAGGTTACCAATGTAGAGATACAAAATATTACACCTTACATGCAAGTCGATTTAGACAATCTGTAACACACTAACACCATTTTTTCCTTGTCCCTTTAGATGAGGGTTTGGTGACCATTGATGCTGTCACACCAGATGCCACTGATGTCACTGTTTCCAGGTTACTGTGAAGGAAGCACACATGAAGAAAAGAGGACAACAGTCAAATGGGATTTGTATGATATCCTTTCTGCTGTTTTGTATAGAAGCAAGGGTGGGGGGGCATCTGATCCAAGCTCTACTTTGGCTTGGTTCAGTAAACTAGTTTCTAGTAAATGTAGGGATCATTTTGGAAATAAAGTGCCTTGTGAGATCTCAAATAACGCTGAATTAGATTTAAAGTACTGGGGATCTGGGATAGAGTGCTATGTATTGACAAGTAAGAATTGCCATGCATAGAAGGACATAGAGTTGTAAGCTACATTCACTCCAACTGCTGCTAAGGCCAAAGTGGACGACATCAGTGGCATCGATGGACGTCAAGGTCAACAGAAAAAGCAATATGATATAGTTTGCTAATGACTGTTTATTCTTGAATATGCATTTTGGCCAAGTCAGGTAAAAAAGACTGTATTAGATTCAAACTGCGATTTTCTCAGTCCTGATCCTGTAAGTAGGAAGATGGACATTGAAAGATGTAACAGTGTTTTGGATGTTTTCACCGTCTTGTAAGGGAAAGGCGGAACACTGGTTGAGAAATGATATCATCCCATCTAGTATGAGAAGAAATGGCATCTTAAGGTTAATTTCTTTCACCCGTCTTGTAAGTTAAAAGACGGAGGAGTAGCTACACCTGAAGACGTCTTCAAGAAGAAACACCAGCCACCTGAGATGCTACCAAGATGAAAAGGATGCACTGTTACACACTGAATAAAGATTTTCAATTTTGAATAAAGATTTTGAAGAAGATTCTGAATATAGATTTCGAATAAGATTCTGAATAAAGAGAACCCTGTACATAACAGAAGGTAATGGAACTTAAGAATGAAGGAAACTTTTAAAAGCTTGAGTTCGTTAATGAAAGGCAGCATTTCTACATGCCTTAGGCTTGCCCTCTGATGTTCACATGAACTTTGACTTTAGACAGGAAAGGTGAGTTAAAAACTAAATTAGAGCAGGGACTTAGTTAGTAGTCCAAGTGTGTGTGATGATTCAGAGAGCAAGCCTGTAGTTCCAAATCTTTTTGGGGGGTGGGTTGATGAAAGAAAAATACAAAAACATATTTTTTTAAAAAGTATACATAGAAGACAAAGTTGTGGCTTGAATTCTTATCCACAAAGAACTTTGATGTTTTGCATAATTATGAGACATAAAAAGCTATGTAAGTTAATGGCTACGCCAATTAAGCTAATTAAGATGGTGTAATTTTGTTCATTTTCATAACCACAAGGCACACCCCAAATTTTAGCTCATGCCAGGCCAAAGGACTTCACAGTTCTGGTGAACAGAGAATTTCTTTGGCCTGGCCTTAGTCTCCGATCTTCAAGAGGACACCTGTTGATTGTTGTCAAGCCGCTACCGAGATGCCAGAGGTGAGTGATATTGAAACTGCATGCTGTACTAACATGTGCTTTCTCTCCTCATACCAACAGCTTAATCAAAAGGGGGGTCCTTTTCCATACATTCAAGTAGTATCTAGGGTTAGGGCCAAAACCATGTTTTGTGTTTTTCTATCCCATGATGGGGAGGGAACGTGGGTCCTTGGAAAGTTGGGAATTCTTTTTGTTTTGATGCTGGACACAACTTCGGTGGAGTTTTGAGGTTTGTATTCTCCAGCCAAGATGGAGAAACAGGTACTAGTGTGAGTACATGAAACTTTTTTATTTTCCTTCACTGAATCTTTTCTAAAGTTTTTGTAGTTTCCTTTGCTTACAGGTGAATCCTTGGAAGATCCTGACTGTTTCCAGGGACCAATGAGGCGATGGGACCATGAGAAAAGGACTTCTTACAGAAAGCAGATAACAATTTACATTTTTGATTCTAGATGAAGATTTATAACATAGCGAAGTCCAGTATACAATTATGATTTTAGTAAAAACAGTAACTGTTGCATAATGTTTGTAAGAAATTATTTAATCTCATCACATATTTGTACCAGTCTTTTAAGCAAACTAAATGTGAGGACTTGCAGCATGTTTGTTTGTTTGTCTATGCCAATTGTCTAACCCTATTTTGTTTTTTGTCTACAGGGTGACCATGAGAAGATGGTGCCTGAGGTACAACAGAGCCAGCTGTCTGTATGTCTGTGTTTCTGTTGCTTTTCTTTCAGAGTGGAGATATGTGTACTTGTGTTTTTCTCAACAGGTCAATCTGTCTGTCTGTCTGTCTGTCTATCTGTGTGTGTGCTGTTACTTTTCCGGAGAGGAGATATGTGTGCTTTTTCTCAACAGGTTAATCAGTCTGTTTGTCTGTCTGTCTGTCTATCTGTGGGTGTGCTGTTACTTTTCCAGAGATGAGATATGTGTGCTTTTTGTCTTTTTTTTCAACAGGTCAACTTGTCTGTTTGTCTGTAGGTGTTCCGTTGCTTTTCCAGAGAGGAGATATGTGTGCTTTTGTCTTTTCTCAACAGGTTAACTTGTCTGTCTGTATGTCTGTCTATCTGTGGGTGTGCTGTTGCTTTTCAACAGGTCAACCAGTCAGTTTGTCTGTCTATCTGTGGGTGTCCTGTTGCTTTTCCAGAGAGGAGATATGTGTGCTTTCTCTCAACAAGTCAACTTGTCTGTTTGTCTGTCTGTTTGTTTGTCTGTCTGTAGGTGTTTTGTTGCTTTTCTAGAGACAAGATATGTGTGCTGTTGTCTTTTCTCAACAGGTCAACCTGCCTGTCTGTCTGTCTATCTGTGGGTGACCTGTTGCTTTTCCAGAGAGGAGATATGTGTGCTTTTGTCTTTTTTTTTCAACAGGTCAACTTGTCTGTTTGTCTGTCTGTCTGTCTATCTGTGGGTGTCTTGTTGCTTTTCCAGAGAGGAGACATGTGTGCTTGTGTCTTTTCTCAACAGGTCAACTTGTCTGTCTGTCTGTCTGTCTGTTGGTGTTATGTTGCTTTCCAGAGAGAAGATATGTGTGTTTTTGTATTTTTCTTCAACAGGTCAACTTGTCTGTCTGTTTGTCTGTCTGTCTGTCTATCTGTGGGTGTCTTGTTGCTTTTCCAGAGAGGAGACATGTGTGCTTGTGTCTTTTCTCAACAGGTCAACTTGTCTGTCTGTCTGTCTGTCTGTTGGTGTTATGTTGCTTTCCAGAGAAAAGATATGTGTGTTTTTGTATTTTTCTTCAACAGGTCAACTTGTCTGTTTGTCTGTCTGTCTGTCTATCTGTGGGTGTCTTGTTGCTTTTCCAGAGAGGAGACATGTGTGCTTGTGTCTTTTCTCAACAGGTCAACTTGTCTGTCTGTCTGTCTGTCTGTTGGTGTTATGTTGCTTTCCAGAGAGAAGATATGTGTGTTTTTGTCTTTTTCTTCAACAGGTCAACCTGTCTGTCTATCTGTCTGTCTGTGGTTGTTCTGTTGCTTTTCCAGAGAGGAGATATCTGTGCTTTTGTCTTTTCTCAACAGGTCAACTTGTCTGTCTGTCTGTCTGTCTGTGGGTGTTCTGTTGCTTTTGCAGAGAGGAGATATCTGTGCTTTTGTCTTTTTCTTCAACAGGTCAACTTGTCTGTCTGTCTATCTGTTGATGTTCTGTTGATTTTTCAGAGTGGAGATATGTGTGCTTTTGTATTTTTTCAACAGGTCAACTCGTCCGTTTGTCTGTCTATCTGTGGGTGTTCTGTAGGAGATATGTTTGCTTTTGTCTTTTTCTTCAACAGGTCAACCTGTCTGTCTGTCTGTCTGTCTGTGGGTGTTCTGTTGCTTTTCTAGAGAGGAGATGTGTGTGCTTTTGCATTTTCTCAACAGGTCAACTTGTCTGTTTGTCTGTCTGTCTGTCTGTGGGTGTTCGGTTGCTTTTTCAGTGAGGAGAGATGTGTGATTTTGTCTTTTCTCAACAGGTGAACCTGTCTGTCTGTTTGTTTGTCTGTCCGTCTATCTGTGGGTGTGCTGTTGCTTTTCCACAGAGGAGATATGTGTGCTTTTGTCTTTTCTCAACAGGTCAACTTGTCTGTCTGTTTGTTTGTCTGTCTGTCTGTCTGTCTGTCTGTCTGTTTGTCTGTCTGTCTGGCTGTGGGTGTTCGGTTGCTTTTTCAGAGAGGAGATATGTGTGCTTTTGTCTTTTCTCAACAGGTCAACCTGTCTGTTTGTTTGTTTGTTTGTTTTTTGTCTGTCTGTCTCTCTGTTTGTCTGTCTGTCTGTCTGTCTGTGGGTGTTCTGTTGATTTTTCAGAGAGGAGAAATGTGTGCTTTTGTCTTTTCTCAACAGGTCAACTTGTCTGTCTGTCTGTTTGTCTGTCTGTCTGTTTGTCTGTCTGTCTGTCTGTCTGTCTGTGGGTGTCCTGTTGTTTTTCCAGAGAGGAGACATGTGTGCTTTTGTCTTTTTTCTTCAACAGGTCAACTTGTCTGTTTGTCTTTCTGTCTGTCTGTCTGTGCGTGTTCTGTTGCTTTTTCAGAGAGGAGACATGTGTGCTTTTGTCTTTGTTTTCAACAGGTCAACTTGTCTGTTTGTTTGTCTTGGGCAGGTACCCATTTATACTCATGTGTGTTGTTCCACATTGTTTGGGCAGGTACCCATTTAAACTCATGTGTGTTGTTCCACATGGTTTGGGCAGGTACCCATTTAACATCTTAAATGTGTTGTAATACCTAACCATACTAGGTATCCCTTTAGAATCATGTCTTTTTTAGACTGAGGGATGACCAGCAGCAGTCCTGATTACAGGAAGAAGAGAAGGAGCAGGACTCTTGAGTCTACAAGGTAAAGATTCTACTCCAAAGTTCACTCATACCTGTCTCTTCCTCCATGTATCCATATTTTTATTGCTCTTTCACTCTCTTATCACTTCTCCAATGACTTCCTTCTCATCCTTTCTCACATTCATTCTCTCCCTGAATGCAAGGCAAAAGGCTACCAATGTAGAGATACAAAATATTACACCTTGCATGTAAGACTGTAACACTGTGTTTTTTAAGAGATCTAATAGAGAATCCCTTTTTTTCTTTGTGCTTTTAGATGAGGGTTGGTGGCCACTGATGCTGTTGTCACACCAACGTCAGAGTTTCCAGGCTACTTTGAAGGAAGCAAGGATGAAGAATAGAGGACAACCTGTTTGTTAGGATTTGTATGGTATCCTTTCTGCTGTTTTATATAGAATGAGGGTGGGAGGGGGGCGTCTGATCCAAGCTCTACTTTGGCTTGGTTCAATAAAATAGTTTCCAGTAAATGTAGGGAACATTTTGGAAATAAAGTGCCTTGTGAGATCTCAAATAACGCTGAATTAAATTTAAAGTACTGGGGATCTGGGATAGAGTGCTATGTATTGACAAGTAAGAATTGCCATGCATAGAAGGACATAGAGTTGTAAGCTACATTCACTCCAACTGCTGCTAAGGCCAAAGTGGACGACATCAGTGGCATCGATGGACGTCAAGGTCAACAGAAAAAGCAATATGATATAGTTTGCTAATGACTGTTTATTCTTGAATATGCATTTTGGCCAAGTCAGGTAAAAAAGACTGTATTAGATTCAAACTGCGATTTTCTCAGTCCTGATCCTGTAAGTAGGAAGATGGACATTGAAAGATGTAACAGTGTTTTGGATGTTTTCACCGTCTTGTAAGGGAAAGGCGGAACACTGGTTGAGAAATGATATCATCCCATCTAGTATGAGAAGAAATGGCATCTTAAGGTTAATTTCTTTCACCCGTCTTGTAAGTTAAAAGACGGAGGAGTAGCTACACCTGAAGACGTCTTCAAGAAGAAACACCAGCCACCTGAGATGCTACCAAGATGAAAAGGATGCACTGTTACACACTGAATAAAGATTTTCAATTTTGAATAAAGATTTTGAAGAAGATTCTGAATATAGATTTCGAATAAGATTCTGAATAAAGAGAACCCTGTACATAACAGAAGGTAATGGAACTTAAGAATGAAGGAAACTTTTAAAAGCTTGAGTTCGTTAATGAAAGGCAGCATTTCTACATGCCTTAGGCTTGCCCTCTGATGTTCACATGAACTTTGACTTTAGACAGGAAAGGTGAGTTAAAAACTAAATTAGAGCAGGGACTTAGTTAGTAGTCCAAGTGTGTGTGATGATTCAGAGAGCAAGCCTGTAGTTCCAAATCTTTTTGGGGGGTGGGTTGATGAAAGAAAAATACAAAAACATATTTTTTTAAAAAGTATACATAGAAGACAAAGTTGTGGCTTGAATTCTTATCCACAAAGAACTTTGATGTTTTGCATAATTATGAGACATAAAAAGCTATGTAAGTTAATGGCTACGCCAATTAAGCTAATTAAGATGGTGTAATTTTGTTCATTTTCATAACCACAAGGCACACCCCAAATTTTAGCTCATGCCAGGCCAAAGGACTTCACAGTTCTGGTGAACAGAGAATTTCTTTGGCCTGGCCTTAGTCTCCGATCTTCAAGAGGACACCTGTTGATTGTTGTCAAGCCGCTACCGAGATGCCAGAGGTGAGTGATATTGAAACTGCATGCTGTACTAACATGTGCTTTCTCTCCTCATACCAACAGCTTAATCAAAAGGGGGGTCCTTTTCCATACATTCAAGTAGTATCTAGGGTTAGGGCCAAAACCATGTTTTGTGTTTTTCTATCCCATGATGGGGAGGGAACTTGGGTCCTTGCAAAGTTGGGAATTCTTTTTGTTTTGATGCTGGACACAACATCGGTGGAGTTTCAGGTTTGTATTCTCCAGCCAAGATGGAGAAACAGGTACTAGTGTGAGAACATGAAACTTTTTGATTTTTCTTCACTGAATCTTTTCTAAAGTTTTTGTAGTTTCCTTTACTTACAGGTGAATCCTTGGAAGATCCTGACTGTTTCCAGGGACCAAGGAGGCGATGGGACCATGAGAAAAGGACTTCTTACAGAAAGCAGATAACACTTTACATTTTTGATTCTAGATGAAGATTTATAATATAGTCAAGTCCTGTATACAATTACGATTTTAGTAAAAACAGAAACTGTTGCATAATGTTTGTAAGAAATTATTTAATCTGATCACATATTTGTACCAGCCTTTAAGCAAGTTAATGTGAGGACTTGTAACATGTTTAGTCTGTGCAATGTTTAACCCTACTTTAATGCCAGAGACATTGCTTGTGTGTTGTTGTTTTTGTCCACAGGATCACCATGGGAAGATTCCCAGTACCCAACGGACAATGAAGCCAGTGATTCCAGATGCTCCGGAGGGAAGCAAGCTTCAAGGAAAGAAGATTGGACGAGGATTGCAGCACAAGGTTAGTGACAAAGCCTTGCCTGAATCACGGTGCACTTTTGGTGTCTTTTGTCTGCAGGCACAACTTTGGAAGAGCACTTGGATCAGATCAGCGCTGGAGGCGAGACGAAAAAGACGATGATTCCAGGCTCATGAGGGAAAAAGCAACTGACGCAAGACTGGCCAGGGATTGCAAAGAGAAGGTTGGTGAAAATAGTCTTGCCTGTTTCACCGTGCACCTTTCTTGCCTTTGTCTACAGGCACAACTTCGGAAGACCATTTGGCTCAGCGCTGGAGGCGAGACAAAAAAGACGATGATTCCAGGCGCCTGAGGGAAAAAGCAACTGAAGCAAGACTGGCCAAGGATTGCAAACAGAAGGTTGGTGAAAATAGTCTTGCCTGTTTCACCGTGCACCTTTCTTGCCTTTGTCTGCAGGCACAACTTTGGAAGAGCACTTGGATCAGATCAGCGCTGGAGGCGAGACGAAAAAGACGATGATTCCAGGCGCCTGAGCGAAAAAGCAACTGAAGCAAGACTGGCCAAGGATTGCAAAGAGAAGGTTGGTGAACATAGGCTTGCCTGTTTCACCGTGCACCTTTCTTGCCTTTGTCTGCAGGCACAACTTTGGAAGAGCACTTGGATCAGATCAGCGCTGGAGGCGAGACGAAAAAGACGATGATTCCAGGCGCCTCAGGGAAAAAGCAACTGAAGCAAGGCTGGCCAAGGATTGCAAAGAGAAGGTTGGTGAAAATAGTCTTGCCTGTTTCACCGTGCACCTTTCTTGCCTTTGTCTACAGGCACAACTTTGGAAGAGCACTTGGATCAGATCAGCGCTGGAGGCGAGACGAAAAAGACGATGATTCCAGGCGCCTGAGGGAAAAAGCAACTGAAGCAAGACTGGCCAAGGATTGCAAAGAGAAGGTTGGTGAAAATAGTCTTGCCTGTTTCACCGTGCACCTTTCTTGCCTTTGTCTACAGGCACAACTTTGGAAGAGCACTTGGATCAGATCAGCGCTGGAGGCGAGACGAAAAAGACGATGATTCCAGGCGCCTGAGGGAAAAAGCAACTGAAGCAAGACTGGCCAAGGATTGCAAAGAGAAGGTTGGTGAAAATAGTCTTGCCTGTTTCACCGTGCACCTTTCTTGCCTTTGTCTACAGGCACAACTTTGGAAGAGCACTTGGATCAGATCAGCGCTGGAGGCGAGACGAAAAAGACGATGATTCCAGGCGCCTGAGGGAAAAAGCAACTGAAGCAAGACTGGCCAAGGATTGCAAAGAGAAGGTTGGTGAAAATAGTCTTGCCTGTTTCACCGTGCACCTTTCTTGCCTTTGTCTGCAGGCACAACTTGGGAAGAGCACTTGGATCGGATCAGCGCTGTCAGACGATAGAAGTTGTCTCCTGGCGCCTGAGGGAAAAAGCAACTGAAGCAAGACTGGCCAAGGATTGCAAAGAGAAGGTTGGTGAAAATAGTCTTGCCTGTTTCACCGTGCACCTTTCCTGCCTTTGTCTACAGGCACAACTTCGGAAGACCATTTGGCTCAGCGCTGGAGCGGCCACGAAGCAAGTAAACTTTTCTTTTCTGCAGGCTCACAGAAAGACACCAGGAGACAACAGAGCAAGGTAGCTATGTGCAAATCTAAGGATGTCTAAAAAAGATGTCCCATGCGAATTTAGCCATGGGTTGATTCTAGTTGGTTCTCAGATTCGGCAACTTAGCTCATCCTGACACACCCATCAGCTTTGTCCACATGTTACTGTTGAATTTTTAAGTCTTGGATGCACTTGGCTCAAAAAAGTATCGTAAAACATGATCCTAGTAAGTAACATCATTCCTCAGCAAAATGACTGTTTCAAAATAATAATTTAAGAGACCTAGGCTACTTTGTTTTGGCTGTTTCAAAATCACAATCTAAGTAAGAGACTTTCAAATCACAACCTGCCTCCAAGTATGTAATCATGACTTCTAAACTTCTTGCTGCTGTTTTCTGTTGTAACCCGAGCTTTGGTTACACAGATGGGCCCACAGTAGTAAGAAGGCTTCTTTTTTTTTTCGAGTCGAGTGACACTCAAGTCTTGAGACATTCCTGTTCACTTCTTAAATGTAGGGAAAGCTGATGGTTGTGGGCAGGAAGACGTCTTAAAATTTCCTCAGCGACGGGGGCACACCTTGACGTGGTGCTGAGGCTTCTGCCAAGATGTCTCCTCCAAATTTTTGAACACATCAATCCTTGTATAACTCTGGTACTTAAAGGCATGACTATTTCTTATCCTTTTCTGAGCTGGTATTAGATACTTATCAGTCGGTACGTCCACAAGTTTATTAGTCATTTTGTACATCATGTAAAGCCTTGATATTTTTCTTCTGGCTTCAAATGACATCCAATGCAGATCTGTTTTCATTTTGGTGACACTTTGAGCACCCCTGTCATAGTTGTTCGTGCAGAATATGGCAGCTTGGTTCTGCACCCTCTCCAGTTTATCCTCTTTCTTTGTGTTTGGATCCCACACTGTTGCAGCATATTCATGTCTTGTCATCTGAGTTTTCAGAATTCACGAAGTGTATTGTAATAGCACACTTAAAACTATTCTTTGTGTGGACATATTTTTGTCCATGTGCTGTGAATTGTAGGTAGAACTTTATTGTAAGGCTGATTTTTATTGATCGATTGTAGACTGAGTGTTGTGTAAATTTGTAAACTAAGTGTTGTGTTGTGTAAATTTCCCTTGCATGCCTATGTATCTGTCTGTCCATAAATGTCGACTCTCCAATAACAGCTACGCTCCCCTGAGAGTCGGTGTAATGTACTGTATCAGTTGCATTTGACAATAAATAAATTGTGTTTATGTACATGTGACAAGCTCAGAGACCTTTAACCTACTTATGTCATGTCCTGACATAATTTCCTTGTACATAGGCCAATGTATATCTACGGGCATCTAAGGACAGTCACGTCTAAGGACAGTCACGTCTAAGGACAGTCACGGCTAAGGACAGTCACGTCTAAGGACAGTCACGTCTAAATACAGTCACATGTAAGGACAGTCACATGTAAGGACAGTCACCTCAAAGGACAGTCACGTCTAAGGACAGTCACATCTAAGGACAGTCACTCTTACTGAATAGCGTAGTGTTTAGTCTTCAGGTATGTAGTAATCACTAGCATTGCTTTTTTTAGCATATTAGTCTTTTCGAAGGGGTGTTCTAGAGGCGATCTAAATACGCAGACAACGCAGTACCTTAAACAGGGACAGGGGGCGTCACTATCTCAAGCCTGTATATGACTGTCTCTTGTCGCGTGATGATCAACACCAATCACGTAACAAGTGAACTCCAAGACGAGATCTGACTGTAATACCGGGTTGATCATGATGAAGAGACGGAGTGTTCCCCATAACACCATTGATAATTTGACCCAAGAAGAATTACAAAGGTAAGATTTAAGACGTTTAACTTTAATTGATAGCGTTTAGCTGATTAACGTTACATCAATCTAAAATATCACGTACCAGCTCACTGAATGTGGATTTCTTCCTGCGTTTAATCATGAGTCTTAATCTACACGCATCTATCTATTCAAGGAGGTTAACCTCCTTGATCTATTGCTGGGTCTATATGATAACTCCACCAATTGATCAGAAATGCCTAACTATATTGCATCAATGCACTCACTCTTTCTCTCTCTCTCTCGTGAATAAATAGATATAACCTAACTACTCTCTCTCATTGATCTCCAAGCAGATCTACACGGTGCCAAAATCGTATAAGCTAGCCAGAGAAGCTCCAGTCGCCAGAGAAGCACCAGTCAGGCACCGCGTCTGGCTGACTGGAGCTTCTCTGGCTAGCTTATACGATTTTGGCACCGTGTAGATCTGCTTGGAGATGACTCTCTCACCATCTCTCTCCCTCGTTCAAAACCAACAGCTTGTTATATATCGTTATCTAACGTTAAACTACAAATAAATGAATATAACCTAACTACTCTCCAAGCCGACAGGGTTTGGCAGGTCGGCATACAGAAGTCGGAACAAAATAGAGAGCTCGAAAAACGTCTAAAAGTCACGTCAAAAAGCAGCCGAGCCGAACCTCTGCTTGGAGAGTACACTACTAACAACCTAAGTAAGAATCTTTACTCCAATAACACCGAGTAGATTATTATGCCTATATATAGGGAATCAAAGAACGCCGACAGGAGAGTGACAGGCATCCTAGTAAATATCGTAACGTTACTAAGATATAAGAAGAACATGCTAACTCATATCGTTATCCCTTATTGACAATCAGGACTATACTTAACATGTATACGTACACTATTGTTCGCACTGAACACACCGTTAATCCTTACCTTTTAGTCGTTATAATAAAGACATTAGTTGATCGTCAATATTCATTAACAAGATAAGATTATATAACGTTAACTGTGTAATCTATAGTTTGTCCGACATATCGGTCCAATAAGCCCATTCGTAGATTCGAGTACGCGTGCGCAGTGTCAAAGGTGAAGACCCCTGGCTTGTAAACAGTTGTCGCGGTTCATCGTTGATGAAGGTTAGACATCCAGGTAATAAGATACGCCAAAAATAGTTACTCAAGCAACTGGATAAAGTTTTGAAACAGTCAGAAGTTTCAGACAGCATCCGCTATCTTTCGTCAGTGACTAAAGAAGGATCTGGTAGAACTAGGTTTTATACCAAAATTCTGAATAGATATGTTTGAGTTGTCGCTGTTGTTGTCTCGACCATTGTTTCTTGATGTGCATAACAACGCTCAGTTTCTTCTTGGAGGACCAGGTTTCGTTTATGTCGAGTCAAGTATGTCTCAAGACATTCACATTTGACACTGCACATACGTAATCAAAATGTGCAATTCTACTGGCAACCTCGTTCGGCCGATACAACCCTGCCAAAGGGCAAGCATACCACACTATATTTCTACGTTATTGTATTGACCAAGGTTGGTGGGCCCATGGAACCGACAACAAACTAATTCAACCCGGAAGTCTATCATATACATATCGCTAACTTGATCTTCCACCCTACATCTACTTGGTTTCCTGGCAGAAGAAAGAAAGAAGAAAAACACAATATATTTCCCCTATACCCCATACTGGGTAAATAAATAAATAAATGAATAAATAGATAAATGAATGAATTAATTAATTAATTAATGAGTAAATAGGTAGGTAGGTACATGTAGATAGATAGATAGATAGATAGATAGATACTATAGATAGATACTATAGATAGATACTATAGATAGATAGATAGATAGATAGATAGATAGATAGATAGATAGATAAATGGATGGATGGATGGGTGGATGGATGGATGGATAGATAGATAGATAGATAGATAGATAGATAGATAGATAGATAGATAGATAGATAGATAGATAGATAGATAGATAGATAGATAGATAGATAGGTCACCTGATAGATAGATAGATAGGTCACCTGATAGATAGATAGATAGATAGATAGATAGGTCACCTGCTGGCGCCGAATGGCAGCCGCCAGACCCTTGCGACAGTTTCATAAAGTGCAAGTGTGCAAATATGTATCAAGTGTATTATTGTGTATTATGTGATTGTAAACCCTGCAGTAATTCAGCATTGGCTGCCATTGCATGGGTAATTTCGGACCAACAAATGACCAATAAACCATAGTTCCCCCCTCGCGAAACTAGTTGTGCATATTTTGAGACGTGTTTAAGCCGACGTTTTTCTATGTGTGTGACTCCACAGATTCACCCTTTAAAGATTGTCATACACTTCCACTGAGAGGTTGACATAGCTATTAATGATCCAGAAGGTTACGTCGTTTGTTGCATGGTTGGACCGATATGAAACTAACGCGGCATCGCACAGAGCTGGAACGGATGCGGGGCCAACGACAAACCAAAGACGCCGTCAGCGTTTGGAGGAGGAGCGCCCTCTGGCGTCTTGAAGGTGAAGGACTGCAGCAGGGTCGAGAAGAACAGGAAAAGTTCCATCCTGGCCAGCTGCTCACCGAGACACACGCGTCGGCCTGGAAATACAGAATTACCAGAAGTAAGACCAGACACGAGTGGAATAGAAGTTGTGAAATCATTATTGTGGTAAAATACGTCCAACATTCAAGAACATCTCAAATCTAGCCTGGAATCCAAACCTATTATAGCTCCCGAGTCTCTCTCCGCGGAGAGAGACTCGGGAGCTATAATAGGTTTGGATTCCAGGCTATCTCAAATCCTGATAATCACCTCCTCCAAAAGGCATGAAAAACTTAGGCTTGTTGATGACGTTCCCGTCCGCGTCCAGAAACCTTTCGGGGTCAAACCGGTCCGGAACAGGCCAGTTGGAGGGGTCCGTGTGAAGGGAGTACATGTTCAACAGCACCTGGGTCAAACAAAGAGAAAATGGGTTAATGAGGTCTCAACAACTCTTTGCATGGATAAACTTAATTAAAGTATATCATCACTTCGACTTGAAAAGAGGTTACTGGAGCACAGAATTTACACTCATTCATGAAAGAATCTTTTTTTTTAAACGATACTGGCGGTGATCTTACTTATTGATATGAAACTCATCATACCGCAGTTCCCTCAGGAATATCGTATCCCTGCACTTTGACCTCCTGTGTGGTGGCGTGGCCTGCAAAAGGAAAAAGAGTGCGGATCCTCATGACCTCCAGCAGACAGGCATTCACGTAGGGCAGCTGGGAACGGTGGGACAGGGTGGGCAGACTCTCACCAACAACGGCATCAAGCTCCTCTTGTACCTGTTAGGGTTTAATTGCACCGATATAACAGTTAAAAATATCACGAGTCTTCTTGATAGTTACAAGAAAACGAATACTATCTTGCAATTCTTTCTTTGCCCATCCCTCTAGAGTCTGACAGAGGTAAACATTGAAAAAGTTTGAAGAGGCCAAACTGCTCCCAAGTACCTTATCTTGGATGTCGGGGTTCAAAGTCATGTAGAGAAGACTCCACAGCAGTGTGTTGGCAGTTGTGTCTGTTCCTGCGAAGAACAGATCCTGGGCCATGTACATGACGTTCTCTTCCGTCAGACCGTCCACCTTTTCCTGCTGTTCAAGCTCCAGCAGGCAGAAGTCGAGGAAGTCTCGCGGATTCTCGCGGTCCAGGTGTTCCCGATGGCGAGATATCTCCTCGCTGAGCACGTTTCGGACCTTGTAGAACGCTTCCAGTGCATTGGTGCGGGATCTATTCACTAAAAAAAAAATATACATTTAAATAGTTAGACATGAGTACAATATCAATGTTTTGTTTGTTTGTGATGAAATAGCAATAGAGGCTTTGGTAACTCCTCAGCAACCTTCCTCATCGTATGAATAGATTCTTCCACTGTTTGTCGCATGGTGGCGTTGTGGCAAAGATACAGTACATGCTTGAAGTTTTCTGTCAAGCTGGCGGCAAATGATAAGAAGCTTTAAGAAACTTGAAACATATTCAAAAATAAAAACCGACTTTCATATAGAGAACTACCTCCAGTCAGTCCAAAACAAATCCTTCATAACACACACAACAAAACTCCGTATCGGAGCACACTGTCTTGAAATTGAAAAAGGTAGACACAGAAATGTCCCAGCCAATCAGAGACTTTGTCCTACATGTAAGGAAAATGTCGAAGACGAATATCACTTCTTAATGGAATGTCCAACATATAAAGATAAAAGAGTGAAGTTAATGCAGACAATTAAGTGTGAAACAAATGTAACACTACCTCAGTCGAAAACAGAGACGTTTCGTGTACTTATGTCATGTCCTGAAACAATGTCTGTATATATAGGCCAATATATCTATACATCTATGCAAAAAAGAATCCGTGAAATAGCGATTTAGTTGTATAAGACATTTATCTCCTCATCGTGTAATTGTATAATTGACATATACGACTCCCTATTGTATCTCCTGTTGATATTATCTACCTCTGACAATATTATATAGATAGCGCTTTCATGTAGTTTGAAATGGAGCATTGTACAGCCTAGAACCTAACCATTGTATAGCATAGAACCTCCCTGTAGCTTTTAGCAGTTTGATATAAGTAGCCAGTAGTATGTTATTTTTGCCTTACATTGTACCTGTTACAATCAATGTACAATAAACTTTGATTTGACTTGTATCAAACGTGACTCAGCTTTTCCCGAGAAAGCTAACTGAGAAGTTACCGAAACGTTACGTTGCCAAGGTAAATTCCGCTAAGGTTATTTATCATCAACTCATCTTTCTACGACAACGCTCAGAGCGACCTGACCTGAACAAACAGCATTCTCACTGAGTCAGCATGTTCTCTAGGCTCTGGTTGGTCAGTTTTAGCCAGTGCAAAGCGAAATCCTGTAAGCTGATTGGCTATTTCTTAGAGCGCACTGACCTAACTTAAGCAGGGAGTAGAGTGCCCTGACCTGACTTCAACTAGAGGCCTTAAAAGGAAGTGCGGTACCACTCTTTGTGATTCGGATGAAGACTTTTGAATAAAAGGTCGAAATCGGTAAATCGTTGTGTCTCAGCCGTCATCCTTCTGACGCCCAATCGACTACGACCAACCAATCTTTCATGTAACTGTAGAAAAAGGAAAGGGCAGTTCTACCTACCGACAGGAACAAACCGAAGCAACGGGAAAATGTTGATTATCTTCCCAGTTGCGACTTCAACTAGTATTGTGACAATAGCCTCCGAGAGCTCTCGGAACGTTTCATCCTCGTAGTCGTAGCGCTTCCCGAACACCATGGAGCAGATGACGTTTGCCACCGTAACTCTGACGTCATGAGCGATGTCAAAGGGCTGTCCGTTGTTTTCTGCAACCTGAACACAATTTGTTTTTCGGCAAAATCATGAGTTTGTCCAGATGGAAACAGTCCTATTATGGTGTTGGTCAGACCCTATAGTTCGTAGACGAAATACCATCGCCATTTTTGTCTTCAAATCCAAGGAATTATGAAAACCATATAGAACAAATATCATCACAAACTGCATGTAACATGAAAACATGATTGATCATCAAAACTTATCGACATATTGATCATGAGAATGCCCCGAATACTATCATACGAATATCTGACAACAGATATTCGGGCTGAAAAACTAAAACTCAGGCCTGCATTGTTTATCCTTAATTATCTCCATAAAAAATTGAGATATCGTTTTTGGCATGTTTTTGTGTGTGTGTGTCAGTGTGTTTCCGGACTATTGTAGTCAGCATAACTCAAGAACCTCTGGATGGATTACCATGATATTTTGTATGTAGGCGGGTGTTGTGAAGCCGAAATTCAAGGTCGATTTTGGGCCCCCTGGTATGTGACCTTGTTTGACTGGTGTCATCTTACCCTGTTGCGGAGATAGGTCGCCTCCTCTTGGATCTTCTCCTCAAAGCTGCCACGTCCGACCTTCATGCCCAGGTTCCTCAGGGTGGCGATGGCAAACCTCTTTCTCTGTCTGAACCCTGGCCCCCAGCGTGCACCAATGATGTCTACAGGAACAAAGAACGTGTCTTTAAAATGGAACTCAATATTATATATATCACGTTTTGTATCTATACTGCCGAGAGGACACCATGTGGACGCCATTCAGTGGGACGGTATAGATACTACATCACACTGACACAACAAAATTACAGCGACTCTCGTAAGGTCTACTTAATCTATACATGCATACATATACATACATGCCAACAAACAAAGTTCATACTAATGAGTTTGTTTACATACAATCATATGGAATAGGGCAACATATTGAGATTTAGCGTGTCGTAAACTTATACATTACTTGTTCTTATGTCCAAACATTCTTTGATGTATATACCTATTTGAGCACAGTAAAGATTGTCTCCTCTCATTATGTAATCAAATCTATCAACAGAATTGAGCGTATTGAATTCACTTGAACAAGTGGAAATAAAGGTGAACAGCTTAGAGCGTTTATCCTCATATCTTGAACAATTCATACCACGTCCGGTTTTAAGCGACACTATGATAGACGCGACTCACGACAAGGCGTCTTCTGTCACAGGACAGCTGACAAGGCGTCCACGTCTGTCCTGGGTAGTTTTGTGTTGTACACTTGTCGTACGACTTTTGTCAAGAAAGCATATAGATAATAGAAGTTTACCTTTTCCGGAACCAGTTATCGCATCAAACAGGTAGTCTGGCGGCCTGGACGCGAACAGATCGGACCTGTCCACGAGCGCGTCTTTGACGGCAGTGTAGCCGTTCAGAACCACCACATCTACCGAACCAATTTTGATGGTGAAGACGTCCCCGTACCGTCGCCTCCATGCCGTCACCTTGACGTGAGGCGCTCGGCCCAAGGCGAGTATGTGCCCGAGAACAGGCACACGTCCTGCCGGGTAGGGAGGCAGGTTTCGGGAACGCTTGAAGATGACATATGCCAAGAGGAAAGTCACACAAAAGACGAGAAACGTCTGCAGAGTCAGCTCAGAGATCTGCAAAATCTCCTGGACGGACTCAGCTATCCACTGAACAGTACCGGCCATTTTCTCACGAATGAAGTGGGTGGCCCAGTTAGATGGGAATAAGGCGACCTATGACCTCCATTGTTTGTCTTGTTCATCCACGGAGCGATCAGGTGTATGGGAAGTGAGGCCTGACTTGAAGCAGAACAATTATTATATTATCATCAGCCCTAACAAGGTTGAATGTGTTATCTGAAGAAACATCATACATGAAGAAATCGCATTGAGAATGGCACTGTGGTTAATCAAGAGGCGCTCGCACCTCTCTATTGTTAACAAGTAAGAGATCAACAATGTGGACCACTTCAGACTTCCCATTCTCTACTCAGGGGTGGACGGGAATATTTTTTTTCAGTCTGTTCTGTTGAAAGCTTCCATCAGAAGTAGGCATTGTACCACTATCACATATAGCAGGTCACGAACTGGATACTTTAACGCATTGATGCTTTAGCATTAAGTCGCTGCTGGGTGGCGTCACTAAAATTACATTGATGTACCTGTTATCTCAGGCTTGCCTGGAGAATGACTCGGGGCTGCCAAGAGAATGTTGTTGTTAGTCCTTGTGATAAGAGTGCTGTGTTTTGTTGCATTTGGACATCAATCCATTTTCAAGACTCGGGGGTTGACGTGAACAGTTTTTTTCAGTCTGTTCAGTTGAAAGCTTTGTTCGGTTGTAGGCCTTGTTTCACTATCAAAATTAACAGACAACGAACACATGCATTAATGTTTTAACATTGGATGAGCATCTTGTGTGGCGTAACTACAATTACACTGATGTACCTGTTGTCTCATTCTTGTCCGGAGAATGATTCGGGGCCCTCCGTGAGAATGTTTTTTTAGTCCTTGTGAGAAGAGCTCGAGGGTGCCAGTTCCGAACCCATCCCGGCTAACATAGGCGTAACCTCGAGCTCAACAGCCGGAACACGGCCCTCAGCTACTGGTTCTGTACGAGTGTTTTGTAGCTGTAGGCCTTGAACCACTATCAAATATAGCAGACAACGAACAAATGTATCCATGCTTTAACATTCAATGAGCATTAAGTTGCTCAATTAATGCGTCATTACAATTCTGATGTACCTGTTATCTGAACCTTGCCCGGAGAATGATTCGGGGCCCTCCGTGAGAATGTTTTTTAGTCCTTGTGAGAAGCGCTCGAGGGTGCCAGTTCCGAGCCCATCCCGGCTACCATAGGCGTAACCTGGAGCTCAACAGCCGGCCCTCAACTACTGGTATGGTGGTTTGTAGCTTTTGGACAGCAACCCATTGTCAACACTTGGGGGAAAATGTGCCGCGGAGTTAGAACCGGATGTATTGTTTGCCAGGCAGGAGAAACGTTACCTTGCTTTAGACCTTAGTTCTTCACGCAACCTAAAGGCAGAAGAAATGTTAACAACATACTTTACAAAGAGTCTACTTTTGATGTGATTCTGATGAAGACTTTTGAATAAAAGGTCGAAACCGGTAAATCGTTGTGTCCCATCTGCCATCCTTCTGACACCCAATCGACTAGTTCAATTTTGATACTTTTGAACTAGGCTAAACAAAATTTAGTAACAACGATGATTATGATCAGGATGGTTGTATCTTCGCGGTTTTTGCGGCGTTTCACCGCGAACTTAAAAGCACCGCGAACATTTTTGTTCAATACTGCAGCAGTATGTGACTATAGCGCTGCCGCGAACTTAAAACCACCGCGAGCACTCCATTTTCGCCTTGGCGCGAAATAAAGACCAAGCGAACTTAGATGCATTCACAGCAATTCATAGAAAAGGTAGCGATAATCCAGCTTTTATTGGATTAATACCATAACTGTTGCACAGTGATATTTTGAGTAAAAAGAACAACAATGTACAGTTGTATCTAATTACAATAACGACACACACTCTATTCAGCACTCTGCACAGTCACTTAAAAAATAAAATACTGAAATAATCAGTTGATATTTTTACATAATCATCATCCAAACTTCACATGGCATTTTGTTCCATACGGCATTGTAAAATCTCAGCCACCTTGTGAAGATGGATCCATACCTAGCTAGTGTATCTTTAGTCTATGCCCAACATGTCAGCAGTTCTTGCCTGTGAGTTTTGTCAAGGAGGTTAAACTTGGTTTTGCCAATTGTGTTTAACCTTCATCACACTAAGGTAGCCATTTGGCACCAAATTTGCATTGTTTGTGGGGTTAAGGCAGCAGGGAGAAGGTTAAAAAAGCCCTTTACAAGAAGCATATTTATCTCTATTGTTACCTTGTATAGAATCATGTCAATTTTTGTCGAAACTTTCTTTTTTTCTTCCTCATAATATAAATCATTATTTTTTTTGCTGTTTTTTGGCAGTTGTTGAAAATTTGCTGCAATCAAAGCACAAGGAGTACCATAAACAGGGTAAACTGAATGTCTTCGTTCACCCTTACGTCTGACTACATAACCAGAACATTATAAGGATGAACAAGACAACTTACTGGACAGGTGTAAAAGCCTACACACCAATACACACAAGGTTACTAGATAGGTACCCAAGCAACTGGATAGGTTTTGGAAACAGTCAGGTGTTTAAGGTAGCATCCACTAGTTTTGTCAGTGACTGGAGTTGGATGCTACCTTAAACATCTCCGTTTTCAAAATCTATCCAGTTGATTGAGTAACTCTAACCTTGCATATCTTATTACCTGGATGTCTAACCTTCATCAACACATTATGACACAGACTGGCATAGTTTTACTTAAAAACTGCCAAATTTTCTTCCACTGTCTTGATCATATTATACAATGCATATTAGATAGCAGCAAACTGGCACTAGCATTACATGTCAAAACTAACTAATCTTTCCACAAAAAAGCTCTACAGTTATAATATTTACAAGTGCAGATAAAAATTTGAAATTAGTAAAACAAAATAGAATTTCATTTGGCATTTATATCATTGGATTAAACATGTTTATCTAACAAAGGATTATCAAAGTATTCTAATGATGTATCTGTACATAACATTTCAATTGGCATTCAAATTTGATACATTTTTTTTTCAAAACACACTTCATGTTGCCACATGTCAAAGTTCAAATGTCATGGTTCACAGACATACAGCGCCATCCAACAGAATGATTCTATCTCATCTCTTCAGGTGAAGCCTTTGGTGGGGCAGACATGACAGTATATACATCTATATGTGGCTCGATCAGTGTTGTCTCCAGCTTTAGATTTTTTCCATCCCACTCATTACTAGTACTTGGGAGCCCATGATGTTAATTTCCATTGTTAAACGGTGTCATTTTGAGCTTTAAAAAAATACATTTTCATGAATTTCATGTCAGATTTTTTGGACGGGTGAGGTGAGATTTCTGTCCGTCCCAACCAGCAAGTCTCCGTCCTGTGACGGAGGGAGGGGTCCTGGAGACAGCCCTAGGTCAAACCATGTTGGGAGAGACAGCAGTCAGTTCCATCACAACTTGCCAGAGGAAGTCTGGCAAACATTCTGCTGATGGGTTCTGATCCTGGAAACAGCCCTGGTAATGTTCAACCATGTTGGGAGAGACCACCCTTCTTTAGCAGCGCTGAAACCCGCTCGGGAAATGCTCGGCAAACCCTTCCAGTCCCAGCCCTGCTCTTTTGGATGGACATTTTGAGTATTGGGGGTGTTACCAGCAAATAGCTTTCAGCCAAGCAGAGGATTGGCACAAGCTCATCTTGTGGAAAAACCGCAAAGGTCGATGGGAAGCTATCAGCCAATCAGGCTACGTCTTACATCGCTACTTTGTGTTCAGAACAAACTTAAGTAACGGCTGTTTGTGCCAAATAAGGCTTGCTCATTAATTACTTATGAGCAACTGTCAGTGATGCCCCCAGTGTGGGAGAGACAGACAGTTCCATCAAGGCTGCAGAACTCATCCGATGATGTCTGGCAAACATCCTTCTGATGGGTTCTGATCAGGCTGCCCTGCATGAAGAGCTGGTCAGGACCTGCCATGTTCCACACATTCAGGATATTCTACTGACGGACCTGAAACTTTCCTCTAGCTAATGTTGCCTGTAGCATAAACGATCTGTTCCTCAGGTTTGTAAAAGCATTTCCACATCATTTCAAGTTAGAATTGGAGCCTTTAAGCAATAGCTTTGGTGAACTACAGTCGCTCTAGTCTAAAAACGCTTACTTTAAGGCCCCTGTTCAATAAAAGTTTAAAAAAAGACTCTTTTCATTGCCCCTTTAGAGTTGTAGTTTTCTAATTTCTTCTTTGCTGACCTCTGTCCTCCATCAAACTGACCTGTGACCTACACTGTGCTGACCTGTGACTTATGACACTGCCCTGACCTGTGACCTACACTGCCCTGACCTGTGACCTACACTGCCCTGACCTGTGACCCCTGCCCTATAACCTGTGCTGCTGTGCCCTGATCTTCATGGTTTTTAGCTTGTTCAGAATGTCCTGAATGTCCAGAACGTCGAAGATCCTGATCAGACGCTCCACGCCGGCGGCGGGCGTGGCCTGGAGCTCCTTCCACCTCGCCATGGCAACCCGCAGCTTGTCCGGGATCGGTGCGTGACGGCCCATCCCTGCCAGAACCTCCAGCGCATCCTGGGGGAGGAAAACAGAGTCTGGAATGTCTTGACAGTAGAAAAATAATTTAGAATCACTACCAGATGTTTGAAAAGTACATATTCTTGACAGAAAACTTGCCTTCAAGCTTTTAAGGAAGATTAAGATCTCCAAGGTCTATGAAAATCTGTAACTGTATTCATGACAAAAGTAGTAGATGTAGTGTATTCAGTATTCAATAACTACTGCATGGTTCCTGACATGAGTGGGCAGCAGTCGGCTCGTCCTCACACAGCGCGTCCAAGCGGCTCTGTCTAGCGGGTCCATGCTGGTTAGGCCACACAGACAGACAGACAGACAGACACACACAGTGGAGAATCTAATCTAGAATCACTGACAGAAGTTACTATAGATAGATCCATAAATGATAGCCTCCTTGTTCCTTCTTGATTCAGTAAACAGTGCTACATTGTATAAAGAGAAGGAATAGCCTTTACCTATCCTTTTACACACACACGCACACACACACACACGTGTGCGCATACACACACACACACATGCACACACACTCACACACACACACATGCACACACACATACACATACACACACGCACTCACACATACTGTTCCCGCTACCCACCTTGGGTAGTCTGAGTTTGGGCAGCACTGTTGTGTAGACATCTTTAGTTGTGATGGAGGATTGGACACACTGGACCATCTTCTGTAGCAGCAGTTCTGAAGGAAGACAACAGACACGAGGCGGTTACTTTTTAACTGCACTACTTCAATCTCTTGTCAAGTACTTGCAAGACATCAGCCCAAGTACCAATGACAAAGTTGAAAGGTTGATGACAATGGTTACAGGTTGATGACAAAGGTGAAAGGTTGATGACAAAGGTGAAAGGTTGATGACAAAGGTTAAAGGTCGATAACAAAGTTGAAAGGTTATCCCAGCAGCTGACCTACCATTTCTCTTCTCTGCCTTCTTCAGGTCCCGACCAATGGGAGTGACAAAGGCGAAAGTTTGATAACAAAGGTGAAAGGCTGATGACAAAGGTGAAAGGTTGATGACAAAGGTGAAAGGTTGATGACAAAGGTGAAAGGTTACCCAGCAGCTGACCTACCATTTCTCTTCTCTGCCTTCTTCGGGCACCGACCAATGGGAGTGACAAAGGTGAAAGGTTGATGGCAAAGGTGAAAGGTTGATAACAAAGGTGAAAGGTTGATGACAAAGGTGAAAGGTTACCCAGCAGCTGACCTACCGTCTCTCTGCTCCGCTTTCCTCAGGTAGCGACCGATGGGAGTGACCTTCCCGCCATCGCAAACCACCGTGGGGGGTCTCGTGAGCGGGTTCCCCGTCAGGTTCAGCTCGACCTCTGCAACAGTGGAGGTCAAACTGATTTATACAGCTCATGTGAGACATCTACATACAGCTGACAAGAATCAGCCTTCCTGTATTTGTTCTTTTATTACCTTCAGTCCCACCAGAAGCTAATCTTCCAGGTACAAAATAAGACAACTATTGATTTTGATTTTAGATTTTATTGGA
Source organism: Branchiostoma lanceolatum (assembly GCF_035083965.1). Classification (NCBI taxonomy): domain Eukaryota; kingdom Metazoa; phylum Chordata; class Leptocardii; order Amphioxiformes; family Branchiostomatidae; genus Branchiostoma; species Branchiostoma lanceolatum. The sequence goes on from NC_089736.1 coordinate 1,625,265, forward strand.
ATTGCAACAGTGCAATACACATGGGACACAGGCAGCTATTGCTGATGTCGTAACCCGCACACATAATAGACAACTATAACAAACAAATAATCCAGTCACTCAAAAGTTGAAAGGACAGACATCTAGATGACATCTTATACTTGTATATTGGTGCCTGCACACACAAGACTACTCAGTTAAACATGTTAATAAACTAAGATGTAGAATGTACAGTTCACAGGTATTGAACAAACAACAGATGGCTTTCCTAAACACAAACAAAGAGGCTGCAAAAGTGAGTGCTTTAAGTGTCAATCTATAGCAAGCAGGTTAAAGGAAACCCAAGCAATATTAGGGTCAGAAACATCAGATTTTGAAAGTCAATTTATTTAGTCATTTCTATACATGATTAGTTCAAACAAAACTATCACAATGTATAGCAACGTCCATGATGCAAAAATATGATGTTGTCGTGATGTGGGAAAGTCTGTTTTTGTAGGCTCGCGAAACCAAGGGGATCATCGTACGGCACGATTTTGCACGGTTACGCAAATGTGCTAAACAATGTAAGTAAATGTCACTACCATAAAGATATTAGCATTTTTTGTTTTCGGCCTTAGTATTGCTTTGGTTGCCTTTAGGCCTCAAATAGTGGGGTCGTGTGGCATAACGGCAAGGTTTTCGGCCCAGAATTCAAGGGTGCCGGATTCGAATCCCCTGACATTATGTGTGTGGGTCACGACATCAGCAATAGCTTGCCTGTGTCCCATGTGTATTGCACTGTTGCAATTCCAATAAAATCCAAAAAAAAATCCAAATGCGTACCTTTCGCCAGGTGTCCGAAGTTATTCGGCAGCCGCTGCAGCTGGTTCCCCTGCAGCTGAAGGCTGCGCAGCTGCGGCAGCTCGCACAGACTCTCCGGAACAAACACCAGCTGGTTGTTGCACAGGGACAGGTGTAGCAGGTTGGACATGGTGCCTGGGGGAGGGTGACAGAAACGTTCTTAGGATCTCCACAGACGTTTTACTCGCATTAAGGAAGACTGTGTAAGAAGTAATACTCCTATGGCTGGTTGTCAAGAACACACATCAGCTGGTTGATTGACAGGGACAGGTCAGCAAGTTGGACATGGTGCCTGGGGAGGGGGACAGAAACGTTCTTAGGATCTCCACATACGTTTTACTGGCATTAAGAAAGACTGTGTAAGAAGTAATACCCCTATGGCTGGTTGTCAAGAACAAACACCAGCTGGTTGTTGCACAGGGACAGGTGGAGCAGGTTGGACATGGTGCCTGGGGAGGGGGACAGAAACGTTCTTAGGATCTCCACAGACGTTTTACTCGCATTAGCTAGTCCACGGTTGCTACTACGCATGTGCAGTGTCAAAGGTGAAGGCCCCCAAGGCGTAAACAAAACCCGTCGGGGCGTTGTTATGCAAATCTAGACAATGTCGAGACGAGAACTGTTTACAAGCCAGGGGCCTTCCCAACATTCTAGACTTCCCGTCTCGACATTGTCCTAAGATTTGCATAACAACACCCCGACGGGTTTTGTTTACGTCTCAGGGGCCTTTTAACCTTTGACACTGCACATGCGTAGTAGCAACCGTGAACTAGCTTCTTAAGGAAGACTGTGTAAGAAGTAATACTCCTATGACTGGTTGTCAGGAACATACACCAGCTGGTTGTTTGGCAGGGACAGGTGCAGAAGGTTGGACATGGTGCCTGAGAAAAGGGACAGAAACGTTGTTAGGATTGCCACAGATGTCTTACTAGCATTAAGGAAGAAGACTGTGTAAGAAGTAATACCCCTATGGCTGGTTGTCAAGAACAAACACCAGCTGGTTGTTGCACAGGGACAGGTGGAGCAGGTTGGACATGGTGCCTGAGGGACAGAAACTTTCTTAGGATCTCTACAGATCTTTCTTAAGATCATAAGTTGCAGAGTGACATTCTCTATCAGCATAACCTGAAACATGACCTCACATAACAATTTAGGTGACAAAGGTCATTCCTTGTCAAAGATAGATCGACAGTCAATAATTTTGGTAAGTCCAATTTTTGTGTTAGAAATTACAGTTCAACTTTGTTTCAGAATGATTTACACGCCAGTCACACCTTAGATCTTTGCACATCTGTAAGCATTCTTTAAAGTTATTTAGTGAGAATGCTCCTACAGTACTTGGTGGCAAAGAGTTACTCTACGACAGTTCTAGTGGAAGACAGATGTTTGAAAACATCAATTCTGGGTTGGTAACTCTTAGCTAGTACTTGAAGGGCTAACATTTTCTTGTTTTTTTTTTCTATATATATAAGTCCTGTTGAGACCCATCCATGGCAGACTACATGTTACATTATCACATTCATAACAAGCCAGTGGAATATCATAGGTCAATTAAGGTCAGTGCTAAACGACCTGGAGGGCATACAGAGCAATATAGCTAGTGCATAGTGAACTAGACCTTCAGATCAGGGTAACCTAGCCTATAACCAGGGCAAAATGAGATCCTTAACGCTCATTGGTCAATATCTACACTCAATTTAGAGCGCCCTGCACTAGGGAGGCACAGAAAAAGTATAAAAGGAGGAGTGGTCCAATCTCTGTCATTCTTGAAAAAGACAAATAAAGTCAAAACCGGTCGAATACCAGTCTCCTTGCTGTCATTTTCCCAAAAACTACAAATGAAGCCAGGGAAATGAAATAACTGAATCTGAGACGCACCCATGACGGAGGGCAGCACCATGATGCTGTTGTTGTCCTAGTGGCACCTAGGGCAGCAAGTTTCCTTTAGGTAATTTTTAGAGGAAGGGATAAGAGAGGCTGAGGACAGAAAAGGCACGCATCATGTGTATGGTACTGCTGCTGGCTGTCGTGATGCCTCCACAATCATTGAGGTCATGGGCCTGAACTGAACTGTAACTTTTGACAGACTATGTGTTACATTTTCACATTCATAACAGCTGAATGAAATAAATCTGAATCTGAGACGCACCCATGACGGAGGGCAGCACCATGATGCTGTTGTTGTCCAGCACCAGTTCTGTCACGTGCTGCAGCTCCGCAATCTCGTCCGGCAGCGCCCGCACACCTGGCCCACCTGACTGGTCAAAGGTCAGCAGCTGCAGGTTGGGGATGTAGCACACCTGGACAACACAGGTAAAACATTAGCACATAGGTACAGGTGTACATAGGGTGTCCCTGTGGTGTAGTGGTCTGCCCTTCTGTCTCTCACCACATTTAGTTCAAATTACTTGGACCAGAAGGACTGGAGTTCAAGCCCCAGGTAGGACACCTCTGGACAAGAGGCACATTGAGTCATACCAAAGGCTTTATAAAAATGGTACATACTTCTGAAACAGTATGGAAGTTAAACACACTTCACTGCCAGTGGACTAGCCCCCTGCTACAGTGATTGCACTACAGTGTGGCCCAGGGCTATGAAACGGAGATGGGCACCGCCCAATACATCAATAATGGTGTGGGAGGATTTTAACTTAACTAACAGGTGTACATAGGGGAAATGGTAGCAACTTTGTGGGGTTGTGTGGCATAACGGTAGAGTTGTCGGCTCAGAACCAAGTGGTCCCGGGTTTGAATCCTGTCATGTCACTGATTTTGTGCCTTTGGGAAAGGCACTTAACACGACTTTTCACACTCCACCCAGGTGTAGAAATGGGTATGTTGTTCTGTGTATGTGGCACTGTTGAAATAAGTTATGAAAAACTTGAGTGCAGTGCCATGTCGTCCTCTGTCTGTCCAAGTAAAAAAAAAGGGTCTGAACAAACATGCGTTCATCGGGACTTGGAAGACAGAAGAAGATTACAAACATGTATAAAGAAAAAAACGATTGATTTTTGGGCAAAATCATTCTCTAAATCAACATACAGGACAGAAATGTTTAAATGAATAAATATCTAATAATTATTGTAACCATTTTTTTCCTGTTTATTTTATTTCACCAGGGGAATCATGTCGCCAGCTGGCTATTTTCAATGAGCCCTGGGGGAAAACCCCAAACAAAGTTATGCCCTATGAAGTATTTGATAATACAATTGTACACTGTTAGTGTAGTTAAGTGTTTGAAACTACAAGCACACTCCTAACCTGTGGGGGGAACTCCGTGAACTGGTTGTGGTTGAGGCTGAGTTCTGTCAGGTTGTCCAGCTTCTTGACCTCTCCAGCGACCTTGGTGATGAGGTTACGAGACAGGCCAAGACGTTCCAGCTTTCTCAAGGTGCAAATCTGTGGAAATGTAGGTGAATAGTCAAGAATTGTACTGTGCTTACTGGATCATTATGTTTTTTTTCCTCACAGCAATTTTATGATGTTGGACACTTCTCTATGACTGATTATATGACTTATTCAATGGATAAAATATACTGAACATTTTACGATGTGGCAAGAACCAACTGAATCTTCCTTTTTTTCTTGATAGCTTGGATGACATCTCAAACTACCAAATTAGCATGCTTCATCATACAAACTTTATAGAAAGCAAGTTCATAGAAAGGAGCAAAGCCTTTCCCTTACATCTGTACATTGTGCTCATTTAATCTAGGCTGTTTGAAACAAAGCTGACCTCCTTTGGCAGCTCCCTGAACTGGTTGCCGTTGAGCAGCAGAACTCGGAGTTTCCGTAGATGGGAGATCTCAGCTGGGACCTGATCCACCTGTAGGATACAGACTCTCACTCAATGGCAGGGCAACACAGATCAGGATAATACATTCACTAAGACTTGATACATACAAGACTTCCCTCAAGCAAAGGGAAGGGTAGTCAGAAGCATTTGGTAGCTGTGTTTCAATTTCTTTTAAGAATGTGGTGCTCAAACTGGATGTTTGATGTCATGTGAAATAAAACCACTTTTAATAATTAGATTCATCTTTCTTTAAGAAATGCATGAGGCATTTATCACCATTATCATCCACTGGTTTCTGCATCTGTTTCTGAAGTCATGAGGCATTGATAGAGTAAAACTTATTGAAAATTGATTGAGATCATTTGATGTTTCTACCAAAAAGCTTTAAATGCTCTGGAATTTTTGACCACACTTCATTACTACTAGTCCTCAGTTTAGCAAATGTGTGACCTCTGACCTGGTTATTGTTCATGCCCAGATACTCCAGCTGAACCAGCACACAGAGGCAGTCTGGGAAGTCCTCCAGCGCATTACTGCTCAGCTCCAGCTGTTTGATGTGGACCAGGTTCGAAAACTCAGTCCTGGAAAAGAAATTACAAGATGATATTATAGGGACTTGCCTTTAACGTCAAGTCAGAATGTTAGTATTCAGGATATCATGATGAATAAGAGCAATGAAAACATCTAGAACATGACTTTAAAAAAAAATCAAAACGGAAACCGGAAAATGCCTTTTGCAGAAACATGTTTTCTGCCATCTTGTAACATACACAGCGACACCAAGGACATTCCTTCAGGCATCCGTGACCTTCTACAGTAAAATGATCCACCAAAATGACTGTTACTGGTTGGAAAGTTTGTGTCTTTTCATATATATGGCCAGATTGTGAACAGGCCAGCTAAGTGGCAACCAACATTAGTGGGTAGAGTTCAGTACTAAGGACAGTAACATACATCCATGTATAGGTGGTATAACTAAATGTTCAGCACTAAGGACAGTGCTATATAAAACAGGATTTTATCTATCAGAACAAAGGCCAAAAATGGTTGTATCCTGTTACCCTCAAGTCCATCATAACATGAACAAACAAACAAACAAACAGACTCACAGCAGCTCAGGAATCCTGCTGCCCTCGAGTGAGAGCAGCTCCAGGTCATACATGGAGCACGAGAGCCAAAGTCCATCATAGCACACACACAAACAAACAGACAGACAGACAGACAGACAGACAGACTCACGGCAGCTCAGGAATGCTGTTGCCCTCCAGAGACAGCAGCTCAAGGTCGTACATGGAGCACATGCCCAGTGGTAGATGGTCCATCTGGTTATGGTTCAGCCCAAACTGCTGAACCCGCTTCAGGTTAGCGATCTCAACTGGCAGGGAGTCGATCTTGTTACCAGTCATGGCTACAATCTGTAACACAACCAGACATTTGGGTAACCAGTTATGGCTACAGTCTGTAATACAAATAGACATTCAGGTTAGCGATCTCCACTGGCAGGGAGTTGATCTTGTTACCAGTCATGGCTACAATCTGTAACACAAATAGACATTTGGGTAACCAGTTATGGCTACAGTCTGTAATACAACCAGACATTCAGGTTAGCGATCTCCACTGGCAGGGAGTTGATCTTGTTACCAGTCATGGCTACAATCTGTAACACAAACAGACATTCAGATAACCGGTCATGGCTACAGTCTGTAATACAACCAGACATTCTGGTTAGCGATCTCCACTGGCAGGGAGTCGATCTTGTCACCCGTCATGGCCACAATCTGGGAACGCAGAAAACAAGACATAAGAACAGACAACCATTTACATTATGGGTGTGGGTGTATTGCACTCTTCCAATTCCAATAAAATCCAAAATCCAAATTGAAACAGACAAGCTTAAAGCCCCTGTCACACATTCAGTACCTTCTTTCCCACAACTGCTCCTGATCAAGGTCGTCGCTGGGTTAGAAGTTACCTGGAATCCATTGTATTCTAACTCCAGTTTGCTCCTCTGATCACATCCAAGCAGAATACCATGTTCCCAACTTAAAAATTTTATAGTCGGCTAGCTCAGACAACTTTTAAAGACTGGTAGGCAACCTTGCCGAGCAACTCCCAACTACAGAAAACCTTGCTCATATCAGTTCTTTGCTTCACTTTAACATTGAGAGGGTGAATTTCTTTGTTATAGTGTAGCCAGTTTAACTCTACCATCAACATCAAATCTGATGCAGTGAATGCCCCTTCAGTTCAAGAGCAAGTTGCTAGGGGGCCCAAACCTACACCACTTCTTTCGTACATCACAAGCTATCTACCACCAAAAAAACCAAGACCATACCACATCCAGGTCAAAAGATACCAACAATGGAAGTTCTGCTGAAGTACCAAGGTTACATACCAGGGGGCCCAAAATCAACCTTGACTTTTGTCTTCCCAGCGCCTGCCCAATATCATAATCCATCGAGAGGATCTTGAGTTATGCTGACTACGATAGTACGAAAACACAGACACACCCAAAACTATATGTCCATTTTTCATGGAGATAATAAGCTTCCACAAACCTGTAGCTCCGTTAGTATGCAGATGTCATCTGGGATGTACTCGATGCTGTTGTTCCCGATGTACAGTTCCTTCAGGTTAACCAGGCTGGCCATGTGTTCAGGTAGCGCCTTCAGTCTGTTACTGTCGAGACCTAACGTCTCCAGGTAACTCAGCTCAGAAATCTCATCTGGGAGGACCTAGATGTGTGAGAACAGAAGAAAATCCTGTAAACTCTCTACCCTACATGTATTATATAGTCATGTGTCCAGGTAGGGCCAGCAGGTAGTTACTGTCAAGTCCTAACGTCTCCAAGTAACTCAGCTCACAGATCAAGTCTGGTAGGACCTAGATGTGTGAGAACAGAAGAAAATCCTGTAAACTCTCTACCCTACATGTATTATATAGTCATGGGTCCAGGTAGGGCCTTCAGTCGATTACTATCCAGCCCTAACGTCTCCAGGTAACTCAGCTCAGAAATCTCGTCTGGGAGGACCTAGATGTGTGAGAACAGAAGAAAGTCCTGTAAACTCTCTACCCTACATGTGTTATATAGTCATGTGTTCAGGTGGTTACTGTCAAGTCCTAATGTCCTCAGATAACTCAGCTCACTGATCTCATCTGGGAGGACCTAGGATTGTAGGAACAGAAGAAAATAGTCATGTGTTCAGGTAGCGCCTTCAGTCGGTTACTGTCCAATCATTACGTTTCCAGGTAACTCAGCTCATAGATCTCATCTGGGAGAACCTAGACATGTAGCAGGTGATTGTCTTCTGCATCCTCTCAGTTGTCAGTCTGACAGCAAGGGATGCAGAGACAACCACACCTGTCCTGCATTTCAGGTAGGAACAATTCGTAGTTACATGTATGTACTGTTTGTGTAAAGAACTTTAATTCTTATCCATCATTCCTACCTCCAGGTGGTTACTGTTGAGCCCGAGGATGCGCAGCTCCTTCAGTCTGCCCAGCTGCGGGGAGAGCGACTTGAGCTGGTTGTTGGACAGGGCCAGCTCCTCCAGACATTCCAGCCAGTACAGCTGCAGGGAAAGGTCAAGATCAGGTCATGGGAAGGTCAAGGTCAGGTCATGAGAGAAAACAGATCTACAGTACTACATGTGTGACTTGAACTGCTTGTTGGACAGGGCCAGCTCCTCCAGGCACTCCAGCCAGTCCAGCTGCAGGGGAAGGTCAAGGTCAGATCATGGGAAGGTCAAGGTCAGGTCATGAGAGAGAACAGATCTACAGTACTACATGTGTGACTTGAGCTGGTTGTTGGACAGGGCCAACTCCTCCAGACACTCCAGCCAGTACAGCTGCAGGGGAAGGTCAAGGTCAGGTCATGGGAAGATCGAGGACAGGTCATGGGAAGGTCAAGGTCAGGTCATGAGAGGGAACAGACCTACAGTACTACATGTGCAACTTCAGCTGGTTGTTGGACAGGGCCAGCACAAGACTTAAGTTGATAGGCCAGAGAGTTTCAAGAAATGTCATGGACATGCTAGCAAAACAGGTTGCTGCTACAGACCTGTACAGGCAGGTATTGGATCTCGTTGTCGTTGAGCAGGAGTTCCCGCAGGCTGGACAGGTTCTCCATCTCGGCCGGCAGGTGCTTCAGCCCGTTCCCCGACAGGCCCAGCTTTATCAGCTCGTCCAGCTCACAGATGCCCTTCGGCACACGCTCCAGTCTGGGGGAACAGAGGTGGGAGACCATGTTAGAACAGCAGTGGGAATGCATGTTATAGAACAGCAGTGGGAGACCATGTTAGAACAGCAGTGGGAATGCATGTTATAGAACAGCAGTGGGAGACCATGTTAGAATAGCAGTGGAATGCATGTTATAGAACAGCAGTGGGAGACTGTCTTAGAACAGCAGTGGGAGGCCATGTCAGAACATCAGTGAGAGACCGTGTTAGAACATCAGTGGGAGACCATGTCAGAACAGCTGTGGGAGACCATGTTAGAACAGAAGTGGGAATGAATGCAATAGAACAGCAGTGGGAGACCATCTTAGAACAGCAGTGGGAGGCCATGTCAGAACATCAGTGGGAGACCGTGTTAGAACATCAGTGGGAGACCATGTCAGAACAACAGTGGGAGACCAGGTCAGAACAACAGTGGGAGGACCATTTCAGAACAGTAGTGGGAGACCATATGAAAGCAGCAACGGGAGACCATGTTAGAAAAGCAGTGAACATACTGAACAGTACAAGCCACACCAGCTCAGCATGGTCCCCTACTCTTTGAATTTATTGTGCTTGTGAAATAAAGAAATACCTCACAAAGTGGTGCATGATGGCTTATGTGTGAAAAGTTGCTTGATTTACATGACCAGCTGATATGTGCCTGTAACGCTGGTTTGTTATGTAGAAGGGGAATCAATACACCAGATTCTAACCCTGACCTGTTATTGTCCAGTCCCAGGATCTTCATCTTGGTGAGGTTCTTGATGCCGGTGGGGAGCGTGGTGATCTTGTTATCGTTCAGCCCGAGGACCTCCAGCTGCTGCAGCAAGCACACCTCGTCAGGCAGGGAGGAAAGGCTGTTCCTGTTGGCATACCTGGGGAAGATGCAGAAGAAAGTGTGATTCACAGAAGTCAGGTGTACATGGGCCAGAACAGCTTAGAATGGGCAGATTGACATGTACAGGATGTCAAGTGAGCCAGAGGTGCCGAGAATGTTGTTAAGTGTGTACGAGGAGAACAGGATGAGATTTGGGTTTGACTTGGTATGAAAAAAAACAAGTTACTTAAAAAAAAATGCAATGCCATCCAAGACTTTGAGCATACCTGAGGACCATATGAAAGAGTGGGATGTAGAGGGGCCTTTGATGGAAGCCTTAGCGGAAGATGCAGAAGAAATTTTTTTATTTTATTTTATTCATAGATGTTTACTAGAGTATTAGGCATGAAGCGATTGCTTATTTGAAGCCTTCTACTCAACACATACAACAGAGAGACAAAATGGCATGCATAAACACAAAATGGATAAAAGGAAAATAACAGTAGACAGTACAAGTTGGCATCCATCATTAAATGAATCCGCCTGTACAACAGAAGAAAGTGTGATTCACAGAAGGCGTACGCGGGCCAGAACAGCTTAGAATGGGCGCGTTGACAGGATGTCACAAGTGAGCCAAAGGTGCCAAGAATGTTGTTAAGGTGGCAGTACACAGTATTTGTCCGCGACCCCCGGGGTCTATGACGCGGGGTAAGAAAATAGTGCGCACTAAATCGTGGACCTCATGTATACACTTGAACGTGAAAGCCAGCGAGGCATGAACTTTACTGAATGATAGCATAATAAGTCGGCATTTCGATCGTATGAGTAAGATTGTGAAGCTTGCCGATTCGGTGTATACATGCGCGTGACCTTTGCAGCAGCCAGCCTGGGTGAGTCGGCTGCAGTTCGTATGACCTCGCATGACCCCATTCCAAAGAGGGCGCCAGAACGTAAAAAAAACACAACTTTTTTTTGTTTTCAGTTATATTGTAGAAAGTACCCTCAATTTAAACATATCCGTTTGCCGTGCTTCAGAAATGCACCGCACTATATTTTTTTCGGCGTCGACCTCAGTCAGTTTGTGGTCCTTAACTATAGAAATCCCCATAGGCGAAAAACTGTGTTCTGCCACCTTGAACCAAATCGGGAATTGGCCAGAAATGGGCCAACGACGTCATATACGGCCGAATTTGTATGATATATCAACTATTGGCGTTGGTTCGCTTGGAATGCACCAGTTGCTTTCACCGTCAAACCGCCGTTTCCATGGTAACGGCCACTTACGCGCCTCCCTATGCTTAACTATGGGACTTGGCTTGGAAGTGCCATTGCCCCGACACGCGTCTCCCCCCCCCCTTTTTCTGGCGCAACTAAACCTAAACCCAACTCTAAATGACTCTGAACGTTAGCATATGAACCGATGAACCCTTTTCAGAATAAAAAGTTAACCAGAATAGTAAATTTGTCCAGATAGTGAGACCACTAAACCGCCCCTCAAAATGTCAGATAGGCCATGTACGGGGCCTACACCTATGCAGGGCGCCAAAGTGCAAAGTTGGCGATATCTCAACAACCATTCGGATTTCTGAGCTAAAATTTGGTACAAATCTTCAGCTTGACTTGTTTTATTGATTGAATGAAAAAAAAGTCAAGTTCAAGTTTTCTTGAACCAAATCGGGAATTGGCCAGAAATGGGCCAACGACGTCATATACGGCCGAATTTGTATGGTATATCAACTATTGGCGTTGGTTCGCTTGGAATGCACCAGTTGCTTTCACCGTCAAACCGCCGTTTCCATGGTAACGGCCACTTACGCGCCTCCCTATGCTTAACTATGGGACTTGGCTTGGAAGTGCCATTGCCCCGACACGCGTCTCCCCCCCCCCTTTTTCTGGCGCAACTAAACCTAAACCCAACTCTAAATGACTCTGAACGTTAGCATATGAACCGATGAACCCTTTTCAGAATAAAAAGTTAACCAGAATAGTAAATTTGTCCAGATAGTGAGACCACTAAACCGCCCCTCAAAATGTCAGATAGGCCATGTACGGGGCCTACACCTATGCAGGGCGCCAAAGTGCAAAGTTGGCGATATCTCAACAACCATTCGGATTTCTGAGCTAAAATTTGGTACAAATCTTCAGCTTGACTTGTTTTATTGATTGAATGAAAAAAAAGTCAAGTTCAAGTTTTCTTAAGGTGGCAGTACACAGTATTTGTCCGCGACCCCCGGGGTCTATGACGCGGGGTAAGAAAATAGTGCGCACTAAATCGTGGACCTCATGTATACACTTGAACGTGAAAGCCAGCGAGGCATGAACTTTACTGAATGATAGCATAATAAGTCGGCATTTCGATCGTATGAGTAAGATTGTGAAGCTTGCCGATTCGGTGTATACATGCGCGTGACCTTTGCAGCAGCCAGCCTGGGTGAGTCGGCTGCAGTTCGTATGACCTCGCATGACCCCATTCCAAAGAGGGCGCCAGAACGTAAAAAAAACACAACTTTTTTTTGTTTTCAGTTATATTGTAGAAAGTACCCTCAATTTAAACATATCCGTTTGCCGTGCTTCAGAAATGCACCGTACTATATTTTTTTCGGCGTCGACCTCAGTCAGTTTGTGGTCCTTAACTATAGAAATCCCCATAGGCGAAAAACTGTGTTCTGCCACCTTAAGTGTGTACGAGGAGAACAGGATGAGATTTGGGTTTGACTTGGTATGAAAACAAACCAGGTTACTCTCTTAAGTTCCATTACTTTCCAAGATTTTGAGCGATCATCTTGGACGCTGGCATGATGGTTCAACTCGAAGCAGATCTATCGGTAGCAAAGACAGTATCCAACTGGCAGAAGCAGTTCAATGGCGATAATACAGCTCTTGCCAGTTGCATACTGTCGTTGCCACCAATAGATCTGCTTGGAGATTAGTCAAAGAGACCCCTTCTGACTCAATACAGTTTTTAATTATGAATCATACATTTGGGCACAATGGTAAACTTTCTTAGCATCGCTGCCATGACTGTTTTAATGTGTCTTCATGACAACACAACTGCCGCAGTAACTCACAGCTGGTTGAGCTGCTTGAGGTTGCCGATGTCCCGCGGCAGCTCGGTGAGCTGGTTCCCGCTGACCTCCAGAACCTTCATGGCCTGCAGGCAGAACAGGGAGGGGGGCAGGCTGGGCAGCTGGTTATCCTGAATGGCTAGCACCTGGAACAAAGTTGAGAATTTAGAACACAATCTTACAGTTTACCATACTATAACTGCCCTGGCCTACATGTACACCAGTTCATAGAATAACTACACACGTCCATCCATCCGTTAAGTTTGGTACAGTTACTAATTCATTTGCAACTTTAAACTGTAAAAAAAAAGTGTAAGACCTGATCCCACATACCATGTTGACATACAATGTACATGTACTCCTACATTTCTCATACAGATGTATTAACATATCATGCATCTTTCAAGCATTATGCCCAATAAGAACCTGCCTGAATGCAATCGTTGAGTACCTTTTTTGTGTATTACTATTACAGTAACTGCAGTAACTACAACTCACATACTTCCATCATTCCAGGGGTTCATCTAAAGAAGGGAACAGGGTCGCATGCCCTGTACATGCGTCCCCTTACCCTGTACATGCGTCCCCTTACCCTGTACATGCGTCCCCTTACCCTGTACATGCGTCCCCTTACCCTGTACATGCGTCCCCTTACCCTGTACATGCGTCCCCTTACCCTGGGGAGCAGATTCTCTGACAATCATAAAATTCTGATTAACCTGAGGGATGTTTCTAGGTCACCTGAGGCCACAGTCTTCAACTGTGACCTGTCTGTAATTTTGCCCCTCAGGAAGCCAAAGAAATCCTAATTTTAATCTAAAATTCTCTAAAACTCCACACTCCAAACCATCCACCCACTTGGTTGCTCTGCGACCTCGCATTGCTCCCCCTTCAAATTTTTTCCTGTACCCCTGTAATTCCAGACGACAGAAGCCTGTCTCCCACTCACCTGGACTTTGTTGAGTTTCTTGATCTCCCTGGGGACGTGGCTGATTCCGTTGTTGCCTAGGAACAGGCAGTTCAGCTCCTCCATGGTGAAGATGTCAGGCGGAATCTCGCTCAGCTCGCGGCCGTGGAGACTCAGGCAGAACTTCCCGCTGCCGCTCACGTACACCTGGGGGGGAAGAGAAGTCGGTCATCTCCTTTTTTTTTTAACGAACTCGCTCAGTGCAAGGCCGTAGGGGGCCACTCATCGAAGCACTGAACTAATTCTTACTGCAGCAGCATCTCTTCACCCTAGGCCAGAAATATCAATGCTCAAGACAAGCATGACTTCGCTGACCCATTAGGAGAAGCAGGGGTTACGAAGGCTGCTCGGCAAATTCCCCACACCATTTAGGCCGGAATGTTTTGAGCCACTCAAAGGCAATACAGTTCTGCAACCACTCAAGGGACTGAGCCAAAATAGTTGCTCAGGACAGGGTGGAGTTAACAGTGAAGAGAGGGATGGGTTTGTTTCAATGCGGCTTGTGACTGGAGGTGGTTGCCTGTACCAGATGGTTGCTTGACCAGTTTGACTGTATTACCTTAAAAGCAAGTTATAAATCGACAAAAGAACTACTATATGCGACTGTATGTTACTCTTATTTAAGTAAACCGTCAACGGTTTTTGCTCCCTATAGGCTATAGTATATAGCATATCATTCAGCATATCATTAGTGGAAAAAAGCCATCTGTAGTCCCAGTATTTGAATTTTTTGGGGCACAGTGAGTCAAAACAGGAGCTTGCAACTTTGTGCAGTAATGTGTTATCAACAAACAAGCTATCTGTTATCCTGCATCAAAGCTAGCAAACCACAGATACTCTGTACGACTGTTTAGCCACAACAGGTGTCATTCCAGGTATGTCTCCTGCCACTAAACTGCCGTCCGCAAGGAAACAGCCGCTTCCCATCCAATTACACAGTTGTTTTTCCAGCTGTAATGAGATGAAATCACCATGGTAACCTTGTAGCCATGGCGACAGAATCTCATCTCAGCCTGGACAACCAGGAAACAGCTATTTCCCGTCCAATTAAAATTTCTCTTTCTGGCTGTAACAAGATTATATCACCATGGCAACATGTTGCCGTGGCAACAGAGCCTGACCTCAGCCTGGATGTCGTCGGGCTGGTCCAGCGAGGTGCTGCTCCCGCGGGACATGCTGATCAGTCGCACCTTGGTCGCCATGGTTACGGGCAGAACTACTGCTGAGGTGTGGACGGAACGTTGAGTTGTGATTGGTTGTCTCCTTGGTTACTGCATCAGGTGACTGCTGCTGCCATGGTTACATCTTACTGCATATTCTGAATAGTGAAAAAAAAAAAGTTAAACTTTGTCATCAATAAGGAAAATCCACTTCCTTGAAAACATCCTGCTGTGTGGTTTAAACATACAGTATCATAACCCTGTTCAAAAGGAGCAGAGTGTTATCACTGTTGAAAAGGAAGTAGACCTTCTTGACTTTTACAATTCAAATTAAGATTCAGTAAAATATAATCTATTAGCCTTGTACTTCTCAAGACGCTCAAGAATATTCAAAAAGTTCATCATCTCTCAAAACACAACATAGATGTGTACTACCGGTACGGCAATAACTCATGGTAAGATCCCTCTATTTTGAAACTTGACTCTGTGTTTGGGTATATCAATTTTACTTAAGAGCAATCAGGGTCACAGCTATTGACCTGTATGACAGACAAACACACCAACATCCCACAAACTAAGAACAAAACAACACTGAAGAAGACGGTTTGGAATTTCTGGGAGAATACCATCTTAATGAATAAATTTCTCATTCCTTCATCCTGTGATCAAGTATCTTTACACCGTACACATTTCAAGGGCAAAAAAAAAAGCCTGGTTACAAAAATGATACAAAAACGTCTTGCTCTTGTATCCCTCTTGAGCCTGGCCTTGTTATGGTTGAGGAGTGATAGAGTGGAGGGGTGTTTGGATAACGCAGTGCTTAAGTCAATAGCAACACTGAACTGTACACAAACTGGGCAGGAGGGTGGCAGGTGGCATGGGGGCTGAAAATAAGTAAATGCATTTAAGTTTGTGTGGTTCTAATTTTGTGGTAGGGAGAAAACGGAGTGTTCGCGGTGGATCGCTACGGAAACACAGAAATATTCGAGGTGGTTTTGAATTCGCGACAAAGAGCTTACTGTAAAAACATAAAACACCACAAACGTTTCTGCATTTACAGTACTTCATGTGAATCATAATCTAGTTTTAGATTGTTTTGTGAATAAGAAATTGATGAAAAGAAGGAGTCTTATATTAAACAGATGTTTGGGATAAGTGAGGTTCTAAGGTTAACCTGTTACTATCATCAATTGGTAGGCGGCATTTTGTGTAGGTGTATGTGTAGGTATATACGTGCTTCAAACACATTCAATCATTTTGTCATGTCACTCTAAAACTCAAATGTTAAGTTCAACTTTGAAGGAAACATTACATGTCCTGAGTTAAATGTATATTAAAACACACAACCTTTAGTTAGTAACATGATACTGCTTCTTGATACTGAAGAAACAATTATACTTGAGTACACGGCTGGTATATCATGTGTTTGAAATAACACAGTAGCTGGTATTCCAAGGCTAGGAGGGATTTATGTTACCAGTGAGAGTTGTTATTTCTGGCTATTTTTACCGTTTAGACAATACTCATCTACCAGTATATCAAAGTATGTGTAGCAGATTAAATACCCACAAAACACTAAACTACTAGTACCAGCAACGAGCTTTTGAAATTTTGTTAATATAAGTTCGTTCCCTAAGTAATTATACAAACTTAAGGCTGTGTCAAATTTCTGTTGTCATTGACAGTTTGTACCCCAAGGCCACTTTCTGCAACTTTTTTTGTCAGAATTGATTAAGAAACAGCTAATGCAATTATCACGGCCTAATATGATTCTACTCATATTACACACCAACCAGGCAACAGTTGACAACCTGCGTCTGTTTGCCTAGTAGACGATTATTGTTGCTCATTGTATAAAGTCCACTTGTTTTGATTATATCTTACAGCTCCCTGGGGACAGTCTGACCACATGCTGGTTTTGTGGACACATCATTTCGACCGGAGCTTTGCTATTTTCCCATCTTATCATTTATTCATCTATTAAACCGCAATAGCACACCTGTTTTTGTTCATGGGTAACAAATGAGCTTCAACCGAGAAATAAATCACCCCAGATCGGAACCTGATGATTTCGGCCTCCCGCAAAGTCGGCTGAGAAAATTAAGGCCGTTTTCTGCAAGGTTACCAGGCGTAGCCTGTTTTTCTGCGTTCTTACTGGTTTAGGATATCACTCTGGACGCACACTAGCCGGCAGATTTGTTCCAATCCCTGCGGATTTGTCACTACAAAGGCGGGGGGATTGTAGCAGTCAAACTAACTAGCGGGAAATGGCAACAAATTTGTAACATTGATACTGAGGGGAAACCGACACCCGCTACGGGTATTCTGTTGCTCACAAACATCATATGATCATGCAAAAGTGTCAAGTTGGACTTAGAGTTGACCATAAAAGTGAAATTTGGGTAAAACCTGCAAACGTACCTGAAATAGCGGTCTCCAACCTGCGGCGTCCCGGGCCGAGTTAGCAACCAGGTCACGTGGTGCAATTATACGGGATGTACCATTGTTTGACATTTTGGGGTGTTGCAAACAATTCTCACGAAACAAGTTATAAAGTGTTGCGTACCTGTTAAGCTTTTCCTGTGAACAATTAAAACACAGTAAGAGTAAAAACAGGTAAATCCAAGATTTTCCCTCTTAAAATATGCTTTCAATACAATCTTGTAAAAAAATTCAAATGAAGTTGTCACACTTGTTGGACGAGGCCAAAATCAGGGCTCCACTCACTAGCGCTACCTATCGAAATTAGTGAGAACTGCAGTGAAACACACCACTGTTAAAATCAGGAGTTACATATTTTATTTCCCTGTCAAAATACAAAGAATTGAGAGACTTTCACAGCTGTGAACATGTTGTATCAGTTCTTATGCCTTGGACATTAATATCCACAAGTTTGGAAACAGAATTTCTCAATACTAACATGCACCACACAGCTATATGGCTGTTTGTAACTTTTAAAAACAATGGTGGTTGATCATATTTCCATAGAAAAGTCCTACTTTTCTAACTAATTGCAGGCAAAGATATGCCAAAAGGATGTTAACTGAACGTGATTCCCTTATTCAGTACAATATTAACGTAGATAGATGTAGGTGTAGCACTAGAATCACAACTCGAGACTAGAAAGGTTTTGCAAGCACTAGAATAGCACTGTGCCATGCTTATCTGAGAAGAAATTCTGCAATTGTGCATTGCATAAAAACAGTCTGCATGTCATCTCTTTATTCTACCTCTACGTAGTACCCATACCCTCATGGTTCATCAAAGACATCTTTATTCTACAGCACAATCATGTATTTACAAAGCAGACGACTCACTTTAAAGCACCAAGGACACTATATCATTCTTTACTCACGTAACATTGTACAAGTGTAATCATTCTCACATTACACATCATATTTTCATTATAATCTTCACATAATGTACCTGGCATGGATGGAAGTACAAGTGAACGGGAAAAAAAAAAAAACTTATTGCACCTTCCTGCCCAAAAGGGCGAACCACCGATTCTTATAACAGTAACTAAACAATATATTTCATGTGTTCGAGAGAAGAATCCTTTAGTTTCAGTTTGTTCAATTCAGTACTTTATAAGTAGAGGCTGATATAGTGGCCCCGCAAGTGTCCTGCCACAATGCTTGGGGGGATCAGGTTTCGTGGGTCACCCATCAGGGTTCGTGGGTCACCCATCAGGGTTTGTGGGTGAACTGTGAGGACACCCAGGCAGACTGGGATCAGGGTTTGTGGGTAAACTGGGAGGACACCCAGGCCAGCCCCCACTTCAGGTTGGTCAGCATAAACTTGAGTGCCTTCGTCCACTGCTCCTCTGAGTTGAACTGGATTCTGTGAGGGGAAATGATGGTTCATGTGTAAAGGAAATATAGAAAATCTATCCAGTCGCTTTAGTAACTGTTATTTTACCTGGATGTCTAACCTTCATCAATGTATAATCAAACATGATTAGATGCTCATTAATTGGTAAATAAAAGAGTAAAATCAGAAAAAGTTACTCAAGCAACTGGATATGATTTTGGAAAATCATATCCAGATTTTCTAAAATCATATCCAATTGCTTGTGTACCTACTAATTGGCATATCTTATTACCTGGATGTCTAAACTTCATGAACGTATTAGAATGGCTGTTTTGTAAACCATAGAATCAGATGAAGTACACCCCCTTGAATGGTCCTCTTGAGCAAAGGCTTAATAAAGGCTTTGA
Organism: Branchiostoma lanceolatum; assembly: GCF_035083965.1. Classification (NCBI taxonomy): domain Eukaryota; kingdom Metazoa; phylum Chordata; class Leptocardii; order Amphioxiformes; family Branchiostomatidae; genus Branchiostoma; species Branchiostoma lanceolatum. The sequence continues at coordinate 1,644,329 of NC_089736.1, forward strand.
CTTGAGCACCTTAAAGATGTGAGACCTACTTGATGGAGTAGGATCCCCCTGAGCCTCCTGTGTCTTCTATCTTCCCATTGGCCATCCTGCAGGGGACAAGGCACACACCTGGGTTAACCTTTCATCTGCTAAGGGTCCCACAATATACAACCTTGGTACTGAGCACAAGCATGCCCTTAGCACCATTTGTACTGTGCAAAATGTACCATGCACAGCACACCAAACAACAGTGTCCACAGGACTGCAACTCTTCCCAGTGGTAAGCAAGCTGGTTGAGTGACAACAGATTAGGATTTTAACAGTCCAACTACATCATGTACTTCAGTAAAAAGAATTTCCCATGCATTATGCATTTCTTTGGTTGTCAGTCAGATGAGGTATAACTGTTGGTAAAGTGAACCTACCCACTGGACCCAGCACTTAGTCTGACTGCACTGACAACAGAGGAATGCAGAGACAACTACACACCTACACAGGTTTGTACAACTTGTAATTTTCATCATCATCATCATAGTCACCGCGTTCATGGGTTGATGATGCCGGCCACCACTGCATTCCATGCTCTTCTGTCCAGAGCCTCCCTTCTCACTCCCTCCCAGTTCCTCCAGGTCTCTCATACTTGTAATTTTGCTGACTATAGGACATCACATACTACATTTACCAAATGAATTTGACCTCCTTACCTATAAGGTAAACAGAACCCAGTGTCCCCCCTCTCCACCCTCTCCTTAAACTGCTGCAGGCAGTCCAGGAACGCCACCATGGCCTGGTCAAACTTGGTGTCCCAGAAGAACCGGAAACCACCGGAGCCGTATCTATTGGGAAGAGGATGAAAATAAGCTACATTGAGGAACACCATGTGTTTCATTCTACTCCAGGGTCCGGTCTTTTTTTGTGTCCTGCTGTTTCTACCTATATCAACTAGAACAGAAACAACCCATTTGCCATGGATTGAGGCTTTCACAAACCTAAGGCCTTCATTCATCTTTTGACAAACGGCTTTTCTCTACAGTATCATAACTAGGAAAGCAAATGATTCAAGTTGTTCTAATCAATTCTAATGTAAGGGAAGACCGCCTGCAGCCAACTCCTCTCACTCTGAGACATACATGTCCAGGTAAGACTATCTTGCGGTTAAGATAAGACAATACTCACAGCGGCAGCTCCTTGGACTTGTCTGAGAGAGACTCCAGGAAGGAGTGGTTACCATAGGGGACCAGACGATATCTGCAGGAGGAATGACATTTCAATATTAAAACCAACTCTTGTTTCTAAGCAAGACAAAAATCTTCATAGACAACATAGCAATATTGCTTAGCAATTATTCTGAACTAGGTTTTTACAAGCTGTACTTTTGAGCGACTAGCCAACAAATCAACAATCTTCAGCGGTTTAGCGTAGCGTGCGTAGTCCTGTGGTTAGCAATCTTGCCTCTGGAACTAGAAGCCCCGGGTTCGATCCCGGCTGTGTAGCTCACCCAACATGCACGCTACCATTAAAGATCGCAGTCCTTAGGACGGGACGTTAAGCCGTGGTCCACTGTTCATTGTGCTTGTCGAAAAGAGCTAGGGGAATTTCCCCGGTACAATGAACCTATAAATACTGTACATAGTGTCTGTCTTCTCTGTCACAACCAGTGGAAGAGTAGCTCATCTGTTCACTGAGTTCATTTGAGCTAAACTGGTTCGAGATCCCTTTCCTTTCAGGCTCATGTTAGAAAGTGAAGGCATGGGTTATCTCATTCTTACTCGGTATATAAGATCATGACAATATGGAAGATGGCATTGGCATAATGATTAGAGAGCTTGCCTCAGAACTAATAGGTTCTGCATTCCATACTCTCCTTGGGAAAGGCACTTTTCTAACTTGATGGTGGAGTGATACCCACCGATCCTCTCGGCTAATCTGTCTTAAGTGTGCCAAAAAAGCATGGGCTGCACATTGGCCACAAAGCACATAACACTTTAGCACATGGCCCTTAACCATAAGTCCTGACCTTTCGAATTTGAGGTTCATCTTCTTGGCGAGCGAGTGCAGCAGCAGCACGGTCTGTCCCCAGGCGGCGTTGATCTCGCTCCACTCCACGGGTACGCTGGGAAGGCGCCCCAGACGAAAGTTGTTGATGGTGCCGAAATGGCCGCTGTGCCTGAGGAAGAGAAGAAACACACAGAGGTCTTTGTTGAAGCTTAAGCTAGATAGAGAGTAAGAATTTTGTATGTATGTATGTATGACAATGATATATTCTAACGAGAATGCAAACAAGAAATACGAGTAAACATGCCACCATATAATAACTAAAACTAAGTCCAGTTTTTACCATATATGGAATGTAGCGTTGAAGACGTTGGTTTTGCGGAGCTTGTCCAGCTGGTACTGCGCGTAGCGGAGCTGGTTATCGACGCTTCGCTGATCGTCCTCCAGCTCCAGCAGCTGCCGCTTGTACTCCCCGTACTCCTGCCAGTACCTGCTTACGGAACACAGCAAGGTCACGGCAAGGTCATGGTTAAAGTAACATGATATCTAGCAGCCATGAGCTCCAGCAGCTGACGCTTGTACTCCCCATACTCCTGCCAGTACCTGCTTACGGAACACAGCAAGGTCACGGCAAGGTCATGGTTAAAGTAACATGATATCTAGCAGCCATGAGCTCTAGCAGCTGACGCTTGTACTCCCCATACTCCTGCCAGTACCTGCTTACGGAACACAGCAAGGTCACGGGAAGGTCATGGTTAAAGTAACATGATATCTAGCAGCCATGAGCTCGAGCAGCTGCCGCTTGTACTCCCGTACTCCTGCCAGTACCTGCTTACGGAACACAGCAAGGTCACGGCAAGGTCATGGTTAAAGTAACATGATATCTAGCAGCCATGAGCTCCAGCAGCTGCCGCTTGTACTCCCCATACTCCTGCCAGTACCTGCTTACGGAACACAGCAAGGTCACGGCAAGGTCATGGTTAAAGTAACATGATATCTAGCAGCCATGAGCTCCAGCAGCTGACGCTTGTACTCCCCATACTCCTGCCAGTACCTGCTTACGGAACACAGCAAGGTCACGGCAAGGTCATGGTTAAAGTAACATGATATCTAGCAGCCATGAGCTCCAGCAGCTGACGCTTGTACTCCCCATACTCCTGCCAGTACCTGCTTACGGAACACAGCAAGGTCACGGGAAGGTCATGGTTAAAGTAACATGATATCTAGCAGCCATGAGCTCGAGCAGCTGCCGCTTGTACTCCCGTACTCCTGCCAGTACCTGCTTACGGAACACAGCAAGGTCACGGGAAGGTCATGGTTAAAGTAACATGATATCTAGCAGCCATGAGCTCGAGCAGCTGCCGCTTGTACTCCCGTACTCCTGCCAGTACCTGCTTACGGAACACAGCAAGGTCACGGGAAGGTCATGGTTAAAGTAACATGATATCTAGCAGCCATGAGCTCCAGCAGCTGACGCTTGTACTCCCGTACTCCTGCCAGTACCTGCTTACGGAACACAGCAAGGTCACGGCAAGGTCATGGTTAAAGTAACATGATATCTAGCAGCCATGAGCTCCAGCAGCTGACGCTTGTACTCCCCATACTCCTGCCAGTACCTGCTTACGGAACACAGCAAGGTCACGGGAAGGTCATGGTTAAAGTAACATGATATCTAGCAGCCATGAGCTCCAGCAGCTGACGCTTGTACTCCCGTACTCCTGCCAGTACCTGCTTACGGAACACAGCAAGGTCACGGGAAGGTCATGGTTAAAGTAACATGATATCTAGCAGCCATGAGCTCCAGCAGCTGCCGCTTGTACTCCCGTACTCCTGCCAGTACCTGCTTACGGAACACAGCAAGGTCACGGGAAGGTCATGGTTAAAGTAACATGATATCTAGCAGCCATGAGCTCGAGCAGCTGCCGCTTGTACTCCCGTACTCCTGCCAGTACCTGCTTACGGAACACAGCAAGGTCACGGCAAGGTCATGGTTAAAGTAACATGATATCTAGCAGCCATGAGCTCCAGCAGCTGACGCTTGTACTCCCCATACTCCTGCCAGTACCTGCTTACGGAACACAGCAAGGTCACGGCAAGGTCATGGTTAAAGTAACATGATATCTAGCAGCCATGAGCTCCAGCAGCTGACGCTTGTACTCCCCATACTCCTGCCAGTACCTGCTTACGGAACACAGCAAGGTCACGAGAAGGTCATGGTTAAAGTAACATGATATCTAGCAGCCATGAGCTCGAGCAGCTGCCGCTTGTACTCCCGTACTCCTGCCAGTACCTGCTTACGGAACACAGCAAGGTCACGGCAAGGTCATGGTTAAAGTAACATGATATCTAGCAGCCATGAGCTCCAGCAGCTGACGCTTGTACTCCCCATACTCCTGCCAGTACCTGCTTACGGAACACAGCAAGGTCACGGGAAGGTCATGGTTAAAGTAACATGATATCTAGCAGCCATGAGCTCGAGCAGCTGCCGCTTGTACTCCCGTACTCCTGCCAGTACCTGCTTACGGAACACAGCAAGGTCACGGCAAGGTCATGGTTAAAGTAACATGATATCTAGCAGCCATGAGCTCCAGCAGCTGCCGCTTGTACTCCCCGTACTCCTGCCAGTACCTGCTTACGGAACACAGCAAGGTCACGGCAAGGTCATGGTTAAAGTAACATGATATCTAGCAGCCATGAGCTTGAGCAGGTGCCGCTTGTAGTCCCCGTACTCCTGCAAGTACCTGCTTACAGAACACAGCAAGGTCACAGGAAGGTCATGGTAACATGATATCTAGCAGCCATATTGGAGCACAGGGGAACAGAGTAACTGAAATATCATCTTTTACTGCTTTGCATGAGTAAGTTTAGAGAATCTGATGACCCGTGCCATTCAAAATTGAAAAAATCTGCCAACAGAAATATAAGACAAATTTTTTGCATGTCAGTCCCAATAGAAATGACTGGGGATAATATTTTGCATTTAGTCCCTTAAGAAATGATTGAGGTTAATATTTTGCATTTAGCTAAGGCTCAACTCACTTCTCCTCCTCCTGGTCCAGCCGTTCTGACTCGGCCGTTTCCACGACAACCTCCCGAGCGATGTCGGAGCGCTCCGTCTCCACCTGCTCCAGAACCCGCATCAGCTCCTTCTCCTCTGCCTTCAGCTGGAGAACACAAGACACTAACTTCACTAGTCAGTTTGACATTTCAGTATTCTGTGCCTTTGTATTGCCACACAAACTTGATTTTATGTCTTATGAAGTTTCGAAGTTGTGTTTTTCTTCCTGTTCTTATGAAATGATGATCTTTTCAAGCCACTTTACTTGTACTAAAGTTGTAGCTTACTTTCAAGTTGCAGATTACAAGTCAATGTTACAGATAAGATAAAACTGCTACTTTGGCAGAGTTTGCTCTGAGTGTTGTCTGGTGCAATCATTCAACAGCCCATTGGCCCAGGGAGTCATCCATCCATGGCAAAGCAAATATAACATTTCCGCACAACACATGTTTAAAAACTCCACCAATATGAGCAGTCCAGATCTTGTTGAGCTGTGTCTGGAACTGTCATTGTCAGTAAAACTAGCTGTGCTGCAACACCTGAACCTGAACTTGAGTAATGCCAGTCCGACCTTGTTGAGCTGAGACTCCAGCTGCTGCTCCTCTGTGCTGTGGTCCTCCGTCAGCTTCAGCTTCTCCAGAAACTCTCTGGGAAATACAGGACCGGGATTGGTCAGTTCACAGGAAAGTTTTCTAAAACTTTATTTTAGACCCCCTCGGTGGAACTATCTATACGATTCTTGACTCTTGATTTGTACAATACAACGACCAACGACTGTTTATAAGGTTATATTTATGGTGTGTCATGCTCAGTCTGAGGTTTGGCCGCTTTAGCTTTACCTCTTGTTTTGAATGTTGTATAGCATATGTTTTGTAATGTGCTCTGTAATTTGCAATGCGCGGTTGACGACATCAGCAATTGCTGTCTGTATGTGCTCCACTTGTATTGTATTTGGCAATCCGAATGAACTATCAAATCCAATGAAATGTCTTCCTGTTAAAGTTTTACTTTAAGAGAACCAAGTAAATAAACTGTAGAACTCACCTGTAGTCCTTACACTCATCCTCTATAATCCTCAGCTGCTGATCCAGCTGGTCCAGGAGGGTGTCAGTGCACTCCTGTGTGGACAGGCGACAGGCCAGAGAGCAGGTTTAGTTATTGCAGTGTGTAACACACAGAGAGTACAAAACATTGAGTCTTTTTTTAACCTTCTCCCTGCTGAAGAAGCCTTTTAGCTCCAGACTTGTATTGGTTACTGTTGAGGCAGCATGGAGAAGGTCAATTCTTGAACTTTATTTGAATTGCAATACCACAATACATGTGCAGCACTAGGCAGTGATAAGGCTGATCCAGACAGTAGCAAATTGAGAATCCTATTTAGATAAAGCTTTAGAATTGCAGGTGCGGTTTCTAAAAGAAAGCTGAGGATGGCTATTCATATGACAACACACACTACACTACACGTGTTTGTGCTCCTGCCTCTTGCAAACAAAGCAAGTGTACGTAAGCATTCATTAACCTTCTCCCTGCTGCCTTACCCCATAACCTATACAACTTTGGTGCCAAAAGGCTACCTCAGCAGGCCGAAGGTTAAATGGTAACTAAAGGAGATGACATCAGACCATTGGAAGAGCCCACCTCACACAGGGGGTGGTCCACATCTGTCTGTCCTGACATGATGTCAAACAGGTGGCTGGTGACCTTTAACCTGTGACTGGGGTTGTCTCTGCCGTCAGCATCGATCAGGGTGAACCCACTGCCGCTCTCTACGGAGGTCAACCTGGGTCAAACATAAGAGGTCAACCTGGGTCAAATATAAGAGGTCAACCTGGGACAAATACAAGGTCTCCTCACTGCTTATTTTCAAGTTTCCATATGAATTTGGCCTGTACATGCATGTAAACAGACATATGGCACAACCTACAAGTTTTGTTGCCTTGAGCCATCCCATTTGGACACATAGTAACAGAGCATTCAGCATTGTATACCTTTTAACTGAGATTTGTACAAGTGTCCAGTGCATTTTGCATATGACTTCAACAATTGATGGAAGTCTGTACAATAGCATATAGGATGTATCACTCATTTTAATGAAGGGTCAGCCAAAAATATGGAAACTAGTTTTCAACACAACCTGAAGCAAAGTTGAGTCCTGTATCATGTTTACAGAGATAAGCTCCCATGCTTGCATGCCTACCTTGCAGCAGGTATGTGTTTCCTGATGACCCCATCCTCCCTTGCCTCCTCAAACCTGCTGTCCTGCCTCCCCCTCTCCTCCATCCTACCAGCCTTCCCCTCTCCTCTTCCCTACCCCCCTCACCCCTGACATAGTTACCTTGCAGCAGGTATGTGTTTCCTGATGACCCCGTCCTCCCGTGCCTCCTCAAACCGGCTGTCCTGCCTCCCCCTCTCCTCCTTCCTACCCCCCTCCCCCTCCTCCCCCGACACCAGCGGGGCCGTCAGCTCGTCGATCGTCCCCTGGTCCAGCGCGGTGAGTGACGCGTCCAATCTGGAAGAGACAAGACAACAACATCTTAGCCACGTGAGCCCAAATCCTACCTAAGACCATTGTGTGACACTCAGGGGCAATCCCTGAGATGTAATTGTAAACAAAAGATAGTTAAGTCTGGCCATGTATCACACATGGTCTGGACAAGAACTGTTTCCAATGGGCCTCCCGTGTGCCCATAGCCTGGATGCCAGACCCCCAATATCTAAAGAAATGTATCTAACGATAGAGGGTCTGACATCCAAACTAGTGTGCCCATTTCAAATAGTGAACTGGCTTATGACAAATTATACAGTGTATAATTTTTGATTGCAAAGAAATAACATCGGATTCTTTGACACTTACGCTGTAGTTCAGTCCTCAGATTACACTAAACACCAACCTGAGGGGCTGCCCACATCGCTGGCACACGAAGCTGACCTGGGCGGGGGCCCCTCCCCCTGCGGCCCCCGGGGCCGGGCTCTCCGTCCCGCCGGCTGGTTGTGCCCCGCCCGCCCCGGTCCCCGACCCCGCGGCCGCCTGGCCAGCTACCGGCGGGGCGGGGGAGTTCTCCGCTGCCGGGGGCTGTGCTGTAGCCATGACTGTCGTCTGATCTCTGTCAGTCTAACGGACTAGCCGAGAGATGGCTGGTAAATAGATGTCTGATGAGATGTCCGTTTCGTCACAACAGCCCCCCTCCCACCTCTAGTCTTGGGCGAGTCTAAACAAATTCGTCTGGCAGGCTCCAGTTTTCCTGACAACTATTGACAAATTCGAATTGAAGAGCGAAGAAGATCAACATTTGATCGTCCTTACAGCATGGATGTTACATAGACGGGAAAACGGCGATCATTGCTTAACTTTCCCGCACAAATTTGCTTTGCTCAAGTTTTTGCCCGGCAGTTTTGCGCTTGCTCAATCTGAGGGTATGAATGGAGGTTTTCAAGAAAAATTATTTCATTCAAAGTTGACTTCTACGTCGATTTGCTGCTGGACCAACAACAGAATATAACAATACGATTTTACTTAATCTTTAAAGCATTTAGTATCTAAATATTACTTAAAATTTGATATAAAATCAGAGTTAACTCAAATCAAGGACGACCAAAAACTCCATTCTTAACCCTATCGCGGGTGAATATGGGTAATAGACTAAAAATAGTGACCTTGCAACACTCCCCCGGCCATGTGCGTTACAACTTGTCGGTGAAATTTAGTTCATATTCCTTCAATTATAACACAGTGACCGTAAAATCAGCGAAGACGCAGAGGACCTCCTTGTAAGGGCGTCTTAAAACCAGCACTACTTTTCGGACGCCTCACGTCGGCGGAGTAATTTCAGGTTCACGAGGTCAGCGGCAGGTCAAGGAATGTTTGTGTTGTGGCGGGGTCTGTCCGGCCAGGTGAGAAACACAGGTGAGAACAGGTGACTTTTCGCCACCTTTTCAACTTCTCAAGATCAAGACAATGTCTTAGATAAGGCAGTGCTAGCACAGAGAGTCTAACTTGGTCGCCAGATTCAAAAACAAACGTTAAAATCAGCGAGAAGCAACGTGTACAAACCTAGCAACGGAAATGGTATGGCCGAAATTTTAAAATGTTCAAAGTTTAAAGGTTTGTTTATAAACGTTACACGTCTCTGGATCACCTACTTTCACTCCACTAAGCGCTTTCACTCCACTTCTAGCGCGCTCACCCAAATGTCAGACTACTGGCTGGAAGAAATAGACAAGGGTAACTTAGTAGGAGCAGTTTTGTTAGATTTTAGCGCTGCTTTTGATGTAATCAATCATGAGATCTGTCTGGCCAAATTACAAAGTTATGGCTTTACACAATCTGCCATAAACTGGACAAGAAGCTACCTAGAAAACAGGAAACAGGCCGTGTTTGTGAATGGAAGCTACTCCTCATTCATTGAAACAAAATGTGGCGTACCCCAAGGCAGCTGCCTCGGTCCCCTTCTCTTCTGTATTTTCACAAACGATCTGCCAACGGTAACTACCCAAAGTGTGGTCGTGATGTATGCCGATGATTCCACCCCATCCACATCAGCTTCTGACATTACAGAATTACAAAATAAGCTGCAGACAGACTTATCTAAGATATGGAATTGGGTGAGGACAAACAAGTTAATCCTCAACATTGGCAAAACAAAATCAATCATCTTGGGTTCACCACATAGGCTAAAAAGGAAGCCGAAGCTACAACTTTCCATCGAAGGCAAAATCATTACACAGGTGGAACAGGCGGACTTAGTACTAGGTGTCACTGTGGATCAGCAGCTCTCATGGGCTCTACAAGTAAACAAAACAAAGATGAAGATGGCAGGAGCTCTTGCTTCAATTAGGAAATATAAGGAATACTTCACTACCAACCTGTTGAAAACTGTGATACAGACCTTGGTCCTATCTCACCTAGATTACGGCTTAGTACTCACGTCATCATCGCCTCAGACCCACCTAGACAAACTGCAAGTTATCCAGAATAGAGCAGCTAGGCTAGCAACAGGTGCATGTTTTGATGCAAACCTAGATGTACTACATAATCAGTTAAACTGGCCCTCAGTAAAAGAAAGACTTTTCACAGGCACTATCAACATATTCCATAAAGTAGTAAAGGAAAAACAGCCAAAATGCATTTTCAGTCGTTTAAAAACAATTAACACCGCACATTCTCACAACACCAGACTAGCACAGAAAGGAGCATTCCTGCTACCCAAACCCAGAACTAATGCCATTACTCGAACCTTCCTATACAGAGCTATCAGAACATACAACACTCTACCAATTCACATTACATCCTCAAATCCACGTGCATTCAAAGTAAAAATCTGGTCCTGGACAAAAACTCAAAGACATAAAAACTCACCTATCAGCTCATGGTGGTAAACTTGACTATAGGACATCCGTATATTTCATGACCTCTGACCTCCACAATATCCAATATATGATAATATTATGTACATGTATTATATATTATGATAATAATGTTTCTGTTTATGTTAATTCAATGAGGATAATGATGAATTGATTGATTGACGTTATGAGTTATTTAATGTATTGCATAATATGATAAGGTTAAGAACGTTAATGATTGATTTATGCTAGTTGTCTGATCAACATTATCTGTATAATTTGTTGTTATGTATTTTATTCGATTGTGTGTAGAGGACTCCAGGAAGAATAGTTCAATGTAACTAATGGAGATTCCTAATAAACAAACAAACAAACAAACTTACGGCTGGGATGGTATTTTAAGTTTGTTTTATGATATTGCAGGATTCTTGTTCGTATTTAAATGGTACATGTGAGGTATGAACGAGTGAGAACAAAACTGAACAGTTGAATTTCTGGCCAATAAACCCTTGAATTAAGGGGGTAGTTAACTTAAGACTCTTTTAGATATATTCCACCATCAAATTCAAATCGTCATCAAAATTGGGAGCAGAAAGGGAACGCTCCTTGCCTGCATGCCCCTTTTACGTAGAGCGTAATCGGCCGTTTTAATTTTACGTAGAGCGTTGCAGACCACTCCATAATTTAGCGTAGAGCATAGGGGGGGCTCTCTGAATTTAGCGTAGAGCGTTGTCGGGATCCTTGGAAACTTGGAAAAGAAAACAGCCGGAAGGAGTCTGCATCAGAGGCTAATAAGAACTCAACTTGCAGTACCAGTTTTGCATGATGCATCCCACCCTAATACGTCACTGCTGTCAGTTGCTATAATTACCGGTAACCTTAATTACCTCAGGTGACGCTACAATTGGCCACAGGTAACACACAGTAATATCAAGGCCCTAGATTATTATATTATGACCTTTTTCTTGTTTGGTTGTTTGTTTGTTTGTATGTTTCTTCAATCTTGAGATTTTGGGCTTTGTAGATAGAAGCAGTAGTATGTATATATAGTAAATCAGCCCCACCTTAAAGTTTAGACTTTGTGTATACATTTTTGCTTGTCTTATGACAGCCATGTCTCGTATGAATTCCAGAAATACCAATTGCACAGGTAACGTCAATTATAGATATTCATAATTACCTGCCCCCAATCAGTTATTCAGTTACATGTGTTTTAATGTGATACTCTTACAAGAGTAACTCTACTCTACATGTATACTTTCATATCAGTCTTTTTTAGTCAAAATCTTGAATGTTGCATTTGCATGTCCATTTTCACCTTGTGCCATACTGATACGGAGCTCAGTGTCTATTGCTGTATAGGTTTCATTGATTCATCCGTTCATTCATTCATTGATTCATCCGTTCATTCATTCATTCATATTCATTATGAATCTCTAAAGGTTTTTGGCCACATGGGAGCAGAAAATTAAAGGCAATGTTGAAATGCTAACTGGAGAATTTTTACATCTGTACAATATTTTTTATATCATGATGCACTGAGTTTTTGTATCTGTGCCAGTACTAGTACTAGTAGCTTATTGCTAGTCTACCCTTGGTTTGACTTTCAAGTTAACCTGTTAGCCGTGATTGCCGTGAGCTCATCTGGATTATTCTATATGCTGCAATAATGCCCGGCATAATGGATAATGAAGTCTCTGTAGAGAATGGTACAGGACCTCTCATACATAATAAAGCTCTCATGTTTTTCTTAATCTTAGGCTAGTTCATTACAATATACTTTTCAGATCCCAATACTACAACGTTTGTCACATAAACATCAGGGAATTTGTATGCTATTATGTTTTAGAATACGTTCAGAGTATCCATTTTTGTTTACATGTGTTTTTATTTACAGGCATATACCACACTAGTTGTTTTAATTTGTTCCTCCAAATATGCTTCCTCGCCCAGAAAATAGATGATCTTTTCTTTTGTTAGCTTTTCTGTTTTACTATTTGTTTGCCTGCTCTGATATTCAGACAAAGTATTAAATCATGTGTTCATTTCTATTATATTTAGCTTCTCAGTTTTTTCCCCCTCATGATCAGAAACACCCCTCTCTTCAGATGCCTCGCTTGATTTTAATGACATACAAATGTAATTGCCAGTGTATGATTGGCCCAGCTCTTCCATAATCTTGTAATGGGGAATTTCCCATTAGGACAACCTATCAATATTGTAAGATGTATGAAGAAGATCTATGAAATATTGATATGCAACTTCTTAGACAATGTTGGATCTTTCTAGATAACATAAGACGTTGTGACTCCATTTCAGGCATAAGAGTTGTTACATTTCAATCTTTTATATCTCACAATGATATCAAAGATTGAAACAGTAGTTGAGCAGACCCTCACCTCCCCTAATGTGTAGAAATGGTATGGTCCATTCATTAATCCCATCAGCAGCCGATGACAGACTAGTATATAACTAGTGGATGTTTCCTATACTGACATACTCTTCAGCTGCACACAGCCTTGTAGTAGTACAACAGGTTCGGGAAAGACCTGCAATTTTTATTCACAATCACAGGTGAGTTTTCCATTGCTATTTATACTAGACTTTTTAGGACCAACTGTTTTTTTTTGGTGAATTTCTGAGGGAAAATGATGCCAGGACCTGGAATATTGTGGAAGGTAGAAGCTTTTCCAGTCAGTGTTGTCTGGCAACCACCAGGGTAGAACTGGAATGTCTGTCTAGAAACAGGCAGATGTAAAGATTAAGTAATAGCTTGACTAGATGTGTTAAGATTTAAGCTATCAGGTCTTTGTTATATGTTTATAATTATATTAGTACTAGTACTGCTTGTATAATTGAACGAATGTTAGAAAGCTAGTGAAAATGAAAGTGAAAGCAAATTACTTCCTTTGGATCCATCGAGAGGGACAATTGTTGAAGGCATGTTGTAAGGAGACCGGCAAAGCTGAAAGATTCTGCACGGCCTTTGATTTTAATGATCGATGTTGTGCATTGCTTTTGATTTCTTTCCTATCATCACTATGACACTTGAGCACTTTATCAAGGTATCAACTTGCAACTGCCGTGTGTAGAATTGTATATTTGTTGGCACATCAATTTTCTTTCCTTTCCTGGAACGCAAAAGCCCATCATCCATGATACACAAGTATGATATACGTGATTGGTTTTAGATTGTGCCGCTAGAATACTGTGACCTATTTCCAGAGTTGATTGCTGTTCTTTATTCAGCACAAGTGTTCATTTTGATGTACATGTAGCTGTGTTGTCTTCATAAGGTCATTAGTAAGGGTTTCAAAAGGACCTGTGATTTCCCAGTCCACACTCAAGCACTAAAGGTAAATTAGTATGTAGAGATGGCCATCATAGACTGATTAAGGAGCAATTCACCAAGTAAGGTCAGATTTTTACAATCACATCTGACATTTGATCAGTGTAGAATTGACCCAGAGATGTCAATAATGGTGACCCCACTTCTGAGAAAAAGACAGATAGACCTCTCCTGTTACTGCTCATTTGTCCCTGCTATTACTTGTATTAGAGAGGGTTGCAGGCCATCTATTCAATGCATTTTGCATATCAATTGTCTTTCATTTCCTTAGTGTTTTAGACTACATGTTTTTTTTTCCATTTGTGGTATTGTTATGATTAGTAACAGCCACATGGAGGAAGTTATTCATGTTGAGAACTGAGTCCCATCTGTCTCTATTGTGCACTAATGAGTAGCACAATGAACTGATAACGGTGTCAGCTGGGGGGGACATAACAAACCACTGCTGGGGCTACTTCTGTCGGTCTGGGATGAATGTGATTTTGAGCTGTATTTGAGTAGTCTACAGAAGTCAGCTGTGGTTGACACACAGGACCAAATGGTGCTGCATTACAATTGTGCTACATTTCAATGGAGGGTCTTTCAGTACCAAGGACATTATATACTTATAGTGTCATTTTCAATGCCTTGTTCTGTTGTACATATGTGTGGAGTGGCAAAGCATTGATGGACCTATTTGATCATGCATATGGGAGGAGCTGAGTCTAAGTATACTCATGAGTTTTCATTTTAATCACACTCCATGTGAAGGGGACATCTATGCATTAAATATGTATTGTTTGGAGCAGATGTCAGCTTGAATTGAGGTGGTTAAAGTCTATATTAAAGATGGAATGAAAAACAAATCTGGTTCACAAGGAAGACAGTTGACGTTGGTACAAGCTTGAAGTTTTCATTGTCATTTAGAATTAGAAATAAAATTCTGTTCCACACAGCAACCACTTCTGGGAAAAAACATTGTTAAATATCCAATTTTTTTCTTTTTTTTTGGCTTGGCCAATGTAGGCAAGTTAGATTAGAACAATCCCATACTTCTGTATGGACAAGCTGTAACAGAGCCTGTAACATTTAAGGTCAGTGGTTTTAGTCAATAAAAGAATGATCCATAGACTCATTATATTCCAGACAGATTGAGGTAAGCATTTTTCTCCAGAACTGTCTGTTGTCAAGGTGAGAATCGAGTGTCATGAGAAACATGCAGCTGGGACAGACCTGACTAAACTTTGTGGCTGCGGACCACACTTCTAATCAATATCAACATGTTTGACTTTGAGACGTGTTTCTAACTCAAGTGGTTATGGGCCCTGCCGACTGGTCCAAGAAGTCGTGAGTTTGACTCCCACCTGTTGTCGCTCACAAGTTCCCGGTAAATAATCTCAAATAATGCCTTGTTCATTATATCAAATAATGCCTTGTTCATTATATGCAAATGTTCATGTTAGAATTAGGAATAAAAAGGAGCAAGGTGAGACGAAGAAACCATAAGTTATTTAGAGCATAATATCAGTTAGGGCAACTTGGTTTGCGCACAATTAACAATTAGTAATTATGATAACCAATTAAATAACTTAGACTTGCCCTACACAGAATCTTCCCAACCTACTGACATTGAATGACTTTGACACATGTGAAAAACAACCTTTGTAAAGTGTTTCTCAGTGTCACATTAGGGTGGATGATCAGGTAATGGTTGTAAGTAGAGCTCTGCTCTCAGCTGGGATGACCTCTTACTCTAATGGATGTACTGTCACGTACAGGTACTTAACAGTTACTCAGGATCAATAGAAGAGCCTGCTAAAAACTCGGGGGAATTTTAGTTGTGATCCTCAGGGAGGAAGTGTTCCTTTCCAAGGTCAATATGGGATGTCCTTCAAGGATCTCCCCAGAAATATAGAGCAGGATGGGGGGGAGGGTGCCAAGCATGAAAGATGCATGTTGTGAGAGGGGATGTCTGTTGCATTTTGCCTTTTCCAGACACAAATGGAAGTCATTTCCTGCAACTTCAGCTTTACGTCTTGTCTACAATTAAATGAAATCTCAAGTTTTGAGCAAAACTACCAGGGACCACCCTAACTTTGAAAATCAACAGGATGGAGCTGGGATGAGAACAGGATGGAGGAGCGCCACTGTTCCATTCTTTAGCGAGATCCCTGGGACTCCTTTGTAGTTGCAAAACCTGTCATGCCTGAAGTGAATTTTCTGATATTTCTTGAGGGAAATCCTTTTCCAAGTTTTTTCATGTAGCAAAATCTCCTATTTATTAGCAGGTTTCAGTATTTTTGTCAGTTATGAGTATACATCTAACTATAAGGCATTTACAGTACAAGAGGCATATCATATTGATGAAAATCTTTGCCAATATCAATGACCTTACGTTACCATCCTCACTTCAGTGTGGATGGAACAATTAATGTTAGGAGGAACATGTAGCCGTAAGTTTATCAAAGGGCGCTGCAAAAGCAAACTTCTTGGGAAAACACTAAACAGAAGTGACAGGTGACTTACACAACTCTGAATCTCTTTTAACAAAAATATTTAAGGATTCTGTCTTTTCCTCAACCTGGGAAGTCAGATCTCATCTTGGAGTTCTCTTGTCTGGTGACTTAAAAACTCGAACATGTACATGTACATGTACCTAATCAAGGTTTAAGCTACAATGTATTGCTAGTCTCTGTCTCTTCTTCAAACTGGTAAGTCTTCTCTGGTCAAGTGACTTTGAAGCCTAATTGTTTAGTAATATATGATAAGCATTGCCAGTGCTGAGGTTTGACCTTGGGACTTGTGTTCCAGCCCGTTTGTTCCTGCGGACGTACGTACCCGGCATGGCGCTGCCCCGACCTGTGGTGATCTGTGGCCCCTCCGGAAGTGGGAAGTCAACGCTCTACAACAAACTCCTCAAGGAGTTCCCGGGAGTCTTCCAGCTCAGCGTCTCACGTGGGTTAAGTGTTGTGTACCTAAATCCGTGTTCAGGTTCAGGTCCGGATTTAGATCCAGAGGTTCGGGTTCAGGTCCAGACTTATAAGTCCGGACCTGAACCCATGGCATACGTGTGCTAAAAATATGTTTTCCCTGTTGCATGTAAAATTGCATATTGGCATAAATTTTACATGCAATTTGAAAACTAAATATGCCAAAATTATATACGGTCAGTAGTAAACACAAAAGTTCAGTTATAAACACAAAAACAGCAATGTTTTCATATTTTTGTAGTGCAAATTTCACAATCTAAGGAAGGTGTAAGATGGTTTAAAAGGAGTGTATAAGTGAGAGTTTTTTTTCAAGTCCAGACTTTTTTCCAGACGTTTAGGTTTTTTTGGACTTGAACCTAAACGTTAGGTCCAGGCCGGAACAGGTCCGGGGTTTAGATACGCACCACTACACGTGGGTAGCAGATATCAAAACATCTCTTATTTGCAAAGTGGACTGCAGTCAGAAGAGACAAATAATTATAACATGTTGTAATCATGTACTAAGGGATTGCATTCGTAATTTTGGATGGTGACTTAAAGCCGGCGGCCCCGTGTATGAGGGAGCTTAGGGCATCAAACCTCTGCATGTAACCCAAAAAATAGGGGTGACCTGAGGTGCTTGGCTAAAAACATCAGCCGTGGCAAAGCCACATTGCAATAATAGCTATAGGTACTTGAAAAAACATCATGCTTGAGAATAATGAAAGAAGAGGTGTTTATCAACATTCAAAGGGACATAGTGATTGTAAATTTGAATTAGAAATTTGGTAAGTCATTATATGAAGAAAAAGTCTGCTTATTTCTGGCTGCAATACTGCTGGTCTGGCCTGTTACTTTTTCCTGTAGCCAAACTGTATCATCTTCAACACTTTCACACCTCATGGCACTCAACAAGTTTGTCTGTTTCCCCTGCAGATACCACTAGACAACCTCGGCCGGGAGAGCTGAATGGAAGAGGTGAGGGCACACCTGAAATCTTATGGAATTTCTTAGTTTTCTTACATCTTGCAATATCCATTAATTTATCTTATAAATGTTGATCGCTCACCAGGGTGGTCAAATTTATGCTCAGAAACTCCCATGTCCAGCCGAATTCGAACGCTGTTCCACGATGTTCGAAATGACGTAATCGAATCCGAACGCACGTTCGATTCGGGGTCACCTGCGGCCATTGGAAGTTCTTACTGTAAATCTGCGCGGCCGGGCCCCTTTCCCTGCTTCAGGAAAAAAACTACGTCAGTCGCAAATATTACCTGTTTTCTGGAGAGTATATCCATGCTGGCACTTTGTTGTGGACATCTAACATGCAACGAAGCAACTGGCGTCATTTTTTTGTGATATTGAATATTAGAAGGATTGTTTACGGCGGTGTTAATTACCCTCTCCCCCTATCCGTGCGGCATGACATGCTTTCAAACATCGTAAAGGTACGGCTCCAAGAAACATCCATCTCACCTCATTAACGATTCAAAATGACCGTAACGGTTTTCCCGATGTTTGTGTTTTTGGGATTTTTGAAAAATGTCCTTGATTTGAATTATGGGTGATTGAGTGCGAAAAATGTAAAAAAATGCCATTTTTTCACAGATTTGTCGATATTCACAATACTTAGAATAAGAAATTAAAAAATCCCAAAAACACAAAGTTTTGTTTTGTTCCTGGTCGACGAAAAATATGAAGATAAGAGATATTCATTGACATTTAAAGCCAGGCCTTTGCGATGTGTGCCTGAAAAAGCGGACTCCCTAAAACCTGAAAATAATCGTGTTTGGGAGCTAGATATAGAAAAATCAGCCATTCAGCGCAAATTGACAACATTCTAAGTTTGCAAAATCGCTAACTTCGTTTTATTTTTACCAAATTTTCCCGCCCCTACTATTTTGTTTATTTATAAATGTTTTGCGGTTTGCCAAAACGTTGCCCCGGGTAACCCGATACCTTGTCGAACGCGCGTAGCAACGGGAAAGAATACCCTAGTGACAGACCACCGTGCACTCACTCACTAATCGTTCACTCACTCACTCAGCCTCTTGCACATGGTGCGTAGAGCCAACTACCTGACAGTGTTTGTTATTGTGACTTGTCATCTTTTAGGTAAGATTTTCATATATACAACATGTGTTTTCCAGAATACCACTTCATCAACAGGGACCAGTTCCAGGAGAATATCAAGCAGGGAGACTTCCTGGAATGGGCCGAGTTTTCCGGGAACATTTATGGAACAAGGTTGGTCTTACATGATTCAAATTCTGACCATGCCTAGCTTACACCAGGCCTCAGTACTCTTAGAATAATAAGCTTTAAGGAAGGCTCAAATATTGATTTCAATGAAAAATGTTAACTAACTGGTGAACAAACAACCACGAAATATGTTTCATGCTATAATTATATGTTGCTGTTGTTTTCTTGAAATTGTTCCTTTATTCTACAATAATTACATTAATTTTGTACATCATTCTCTTAAATACTGAGATATTGCTCTGTTTTCAAAGCTTCCCCTGAAATGAACAAATTTCATGTTTGTATTCAACTTTTTTGGTCAAAATGTTTCATTCAACATCTGAGGAACAGCTTAAGACCTAAAAACCACCACTGTTTCCCCTGCAGTAAGAAGGCCCTTGAGGAGGTCCAGAGTAATAACATGATCCCCATCCTGGACATCGATACCCAGGGGGTCAGGAACGTCAAGAAGGCCAGTCTGGAGGCCGTCTACATCTTCATCAAACCCCCCAATATAGATGTACTGGTAAGTACTGTCTTCATCAAACCCCCCAGTATAGATGTACTAGTAAGTACTGTCTTCATCAAACCCCCCAATATAGATGTTTTGGTGAGTAGTAGGCATCCTTCCATCTTTTCAGATGATGGTAGCACTCTGGATTCGGCAGCTTCTCGTGTGGCTTTGAAGTCCAATCCTGCATGGCGTGACAGTCTCGGCCACAGTTTGGACATATGAAATTAGAGGAGTTCTGAGGCTGCTGTCTCTCTTTTCTTCTTTGTCTTCTTAGCTCTAGTTGCTTCTTTCGCTTTGACTGACCCTTTGCTAGACCCGCACTGACTTCATGGCGCCATCTGTTGCGGTTTGCTGCGATCAGTTCCCAGCTGGCAGGGTCTATGTCAGTTAGCTTCAGGTCTCGTTTACAAATGTCTCTGAAACGCAGTGTAGGTTTCCTACTGGGCGTTTCCCTGTAGCAAGTTCGCCATACAGAATGTCCTTTGGGATGCGCCCATCCTTCATCATTTGGTGAGTAATAAATGGCAAACATAACGATGCTGAATCTGTTGTGTTTCCTGATGGCCAGCAGCTGTGATCTCCCCTAGAAAAGTTGTCTTGGCAAGCCAACTGGTTGCGCAAATGAAAACTTGACAGAAAATCACAGAAAAAAAAATGTTACAGGGACTCAATGTTTGTGCTGAACATAGAATCATAATTTTGTATCAGAATATTCTGACATTACATTGGCTTTGGGCAAGCTTCTTGAAGATTCAAGCATATCTGCTTAGTGACATTTAATATGTTTAAGATATGACTAGGCTATGAATACAATTCTGACGAACAAATTTAAAGTCTATTTTTTTAATTTCCTGCAGGAGAAGCGCCTTAGAAGCAGGAAAACGGAGACTGAGGAGGCTCTTCAGAAGAGACTGTCGGCAGCCATGAGTGAGCTGGAGTATGGTGAGCCTATGTAATGAGTGACAATAGGGAATCCCCTTGTATATAATGCCACAAACAGATCTGTTCTCTCAACTCACAATGTAGCTAATCATAGTAAAAGTTTTACATGTTATTTCTGTACACAATATAGAGCACTGGCCACCAACTCCTCTAACCCCTCTCACCTAGCCTATGTCTACCTGAATTCAATTTGCAGCCCTAAAGGGCTTTCCAAGGGGGCTGAGGCAAAATTTCCTTGGGGGTATGTTGGCCTTGGTGCCAAAGAGCTGTCTTACAATGTTTTTATTGAAGTAATTCTTGTCCAACAGCTTGCAGCCACACATGGCTGAATTGATGTACAGACATCACAACAGCTCTGTTCCTCATTAATAATGCGGTACATACGTTAAGATTATGAAATACAAACACATTAAAACAGTCTAAGTGTAACTTACAATATAATCTTAAGTTTGAAGCGATTAAAAACTATAATATTGCACTTAAGCGTTCGTAGTACGGGTACTGAGTAGGTTTCGCAGAAAGTTTACATGCGGGTGGCGCTCTCGTCTAGTAGAGCGAGGAATTTAACAGTCTGACAATATGTGGAATACTGCTATTGTGGAAGCGAACAGTGTGTTCACCCTGGCAACAGTCTGGGTTGAAGGTAAGATTGACACAGAAGTGATTACAGTCCTTACCAGCTTGTCTTACAACATAATTTTTAAGAAACAGATTCTAACCTCCATGTTGTCTTTTCACTCAGGTTTAAAACCAGGAAATTTTCAGCACATCATCACCAATGATGACCTGGATGTTGCATATGAGAAATTAAAAGGGATCTTAATTAAAGTGAGTACTGTTGAAACAATTAAGAGAATCATTTATGAGCAAGAAGGATAAGGTTTAAGATACCATAAGTAACAAGCTTGTTTTCTTCCCGATACTCAGATGTTAAGGGTTCATACAAGGGCTGTGGAAGGATACAACCATGTATACTGTCTTGTGAATTCATCAGACGCTGTGTTGTAGTCAGAACAGAAAGGACTTTCTTGCTGTTGTTGATATGTAGTTGCATCTGTTAGGTTGTTGTTGCGAGTTGCAATAAGTGCCATTTACACTGTTGCAGCGATCATTGCTATTGACGTCTGAACTGACAGATTCTTTGAGAAGTATTGGCTGGGTGATTTTACTTGTGCTTTGGTGGCAATGCACTTGCAAGTCCATAAACTGCATGATTGCACCAAAATGTGCTTTTCACCAGTCTTTCAGGATTAGTGGTGTTGCACACTGCATGTGTTTCAATATTTAATCCAATGCAAGAAAACTGAGATTTAAAAAATCTATCTCGAAACCTATTACCTATGACCTTCTTCAAAATGACCAACCCAGTTACTTCAGGCGTGTGATGTCATGAACACACGACTCCAGTGATTGGTCGAAGGCGCTTGGAGGTTTATACAAACTCAGTCCAAGACAATAGATTGTAATTTTTGGTGTAGGACCAGACGTTTCAAGTCAAATCATACTACATGCCAACACAGTTTCATGCTATATTGCCTGAAGTTGCAGGTGTCCTGAGCTTCCACCATGCACATTGAAGTTGCATGTAGCCTGAGCCTTTCTGAGCTGGTGTTAGATACTTAGCAGTTGATACGTCCACCTGTTTCTGTGTCTTTATATATCTGGTATAACCACCTTTCGGTGCAATACTTCAGCTTTCACCATGCACGGTGCCACAGCTCACACTGCACAAATGTTGTTTGCCTGCAGATGATCGATGAGGTTAAAAACGAACAGTACAAACCCTGAGACTGGCCACAGCTGAGACCCAGTAGGAGCCTTTATTATCGCTCGCTCTGCATGTTATCATCACTTGTTATCACTAATGTCATGTGCTTTTTATCACTTATCACTTCCAGCTCTGCATATTGGTACTTATGAATGCTTGCTCTGCATATAATATCACTGTCTTGCTCTGCATGAGTGATATGGCATTAGCCCTAACAATGCTGAAATGCTGTTACAGTATTCATGGGCATAACAGGCTTGTGATTGTATTGTACAGTCTTTGCAACAATTAATAGCACCGCTTTGGTTGCCTGTATGTCATGTGATCACCATGTGATCTGTTTGGTTGTTTTGAAATATGACTAGTTAGTAACATGGTTTCCAGTAAGTTGCCAGGTCTGTCAGAAATTAAGATATTAGTTTCCTGTATATAGAAATACTTAATATTACTGAGTTAAAGGCGTAGCACAGCTGATTTCAGTTGTATATACAAACTAACACTAGAGCAGAGAGGTCTTTCATGAGTTATGGGAAACCCCAAACACACTCAAATCACTCTTGTAATGCTAATGTGTTCCACTCCTCTTCCAGAGGTTTATACAATAACATGGGTTTCTGTACGTTGCCATGTCTATCATACATTACTAAAAGTATTCTTTTAAAAGTTTAAGGCTTTTCCCAGCTGGTGTGAGTTGTATGAAATTAAAACAACAGCAACGTCAGTTACAAATAATGGAAACCCAAAATACAGAACATTGCTCTAATGAAGTGAATTTTTCCCTTCCTCCCCCAGTCCCAGATGCCCATGGCGACCGGTTCCTCTCCCTCAGTGGTGAACAGTTTCCTGGACAAACCTGTGGCCACCACGGTGAACACCAACTCACAGGACTAACTAGAGGCAGCGGGTAGACAACTATGTCGCCTGGTCACACTGTCTGGGGTGGGATCACCCTGCCTGGCTGGTAGTCACGGGAATAAGAAAGTTAATCAGGCCACACAGACTTCATTTTGTGGATGACATCCTCGAAGAACTCAAATCTGGTGGAAGTTTCGTTGATGAAAGTTACTATGATAGACATTCAGGAAGAACATTATTACGTAGTACAAAATTAGTCAAGCTTCTGGATAAATTCTGAACCTGGTACATTTTAAAGATATAGTGATGTCAGTTCCTTTGCAATCATGGATGTTTTGCTACCTACAAATTTGCTTATTTTCAACCGTTTTAGATTTCTTTATTTATTTAACTTTTTAAGGAGCCGTAAGAAATCTGTAAGGAGCCGGCGACAGAAACCTAGTTTCTCTACAGAGCCGGCTCCTCAGAAAACAAACAATGATACGAACAAGGAAATATTTGATGACAATTACAATGAAAGACATATTGAGAATATTATTAATATCAGTTCATAAATGATTGACACATGCCAATAAGTACAAGAATAGGTAACTTGCCAACTGCTGAGCATATATCAAGAAATAACAGTTTTGTTTTCCGGAGGTCATTATAAATGTTGGAGGATGTCATCCATAACATAGAGTGTCTGTGGCCTTACCAAAGTGACAAAAGTGCAACTATAGGTTGTAGGGACCATGTACATGTATTGTAACATAGGGGGATTCAGATTGTACTTAGCTCTGAACAGATACTGCATTGATATCGGCAGGTTATAATATAATGTTGTCTTTAGTACAAAGTTCTTTTAAATTAGCAAGTCTAAGATATGTTAGGTTACCACATAGATAATGGTTTGGGCTTCAGGATATAGACCATACTCTGGTAGGTACAAACAAAAAATAAGTAGATACTGTTTAAACTTGGTCAATGTTTGGAGCAAGTGTGCTGATTGGCTGAAAGCATGATCATGCATTTTGATTGGCTGAAAGCATAGTCATACATTCTGATTGGCTGAAAGCATGATCATGCATTTTGATTGGCTGAAAGCATGATCATGCATTTTGATTGGCTGAAAGCATAATCATGCATTTTGATTGGCTGAAAGCATAGTCATACATTTTGATTGGCTGGAAGTATAATCATGCATTATGATTAGGCAGTCAGATAAACCTGGTGCCACTTTTAAATGTCTACCACCCATGCTTTTAAGGCTCTGTCATTGCATGAACTTGTGTTATAATGACCACTTATTTTGAATTGTATTTGAAACAAAATATGGCAACATATTGTCTCTGTTAAAACAGTCTGCAGCTATGGCATCACCGCATACTTTCTGGCTCAAGCAATCATGTTCTTCAATTCCTGTTAAAGCATTCCAACTTTTCACAAAATTACACTCAATCAATGGCCACTGCTTATTTTATTTTATTATTTATTTTATTAGCTTATTCCTGATACTACAACACAAGGGAGGAAAAGAGTGGAGGGGGTCTGGTTCCTTACCATTCTGTACCTGTGGAAATCCAGTTTGATCGTTGTTAGCGTCAACCACATTTTAAAGTGCAATCTGGTGTAAGCCACTGCCTTAAAGTTCAGCTACAGAATTAGTACAGGAATATTTTGAAGCATGTAGCCTCTAGGTAGTGCAAGCTGGTAATGAAATATAGATTCTTACCCAACTATCAGCACCAAGAGCTTCTGTGTGATAAAAACTCAAAAGCATTCAAATTTCCTTGCTTTGTTTTTCCCCATTGGAAGAAATCACTGGTAGGAGGAACAACACAAGATTTTTAGTACCCTTTGTAGGCATTCCACTTGTCTGTATCTGTTGTTGATATGTTTTTAAAAAACTACAGCATTCCTTCATATAAAGGGTTGTCAAGTATCTTACATCTACTAAGGAGTTTGATGATCCAATTTTGGCTAACAGAAAAATTATTGATCCTGAGCCCCTGACTTAAGTTCCAGTAAAGCATCTGTGTTCAAAATATGATATTATACCTCTGGTGCATTTCAGACATGTCCATGTGATGTCAATGTACATGTTGTATTTGTTACTGTCTGTTCTCAATAAAGATGGTAGAAAAAGGTCAGACCATGTCATCTGTTATGTTTGTACACTGTGCATCTTACTGTAAGCTGAGCTTTCAGTGGTTTATTTGTTGACAATATGCAGGTAAGGACTTTAGAACTAGAAATTAATCAACACACTAGTTTGGTTCTTAGTCAAGATAGAATACAACTATGGAGCACAAGAAGACATATGAGAAAATGTATCCCCATATGCACTGAAGTCAACATACATTTATATTTCCTCAGCTTTATCATTAATCAATTAATTTAACGGTTCTTGGTGGATGTCAATGTGCAGATGTTGGCACATTGGCGCACCAAATCCGTGGTGTGTTTTTTGGCACACATTTTGACATATTAGCCTAAGTGGCCCGGTGGGCGTCACTCCCACCGTCAGGGAAAGCCGTGTTAAGTGATTTTCCCAAGGGCACAACATCCGGGTATCAAACTCAGGACCTATTGGTTCCGAGTTCAGCGCTCTAACATTTACGCCAACGCCACAGCCTCAGCTTTAAAAATGTTGTTTTCCCAGTTCAGAGTCACTACTCCAGACATCCAGGGACCAAAGAAATAGACTGGCCTGGGCTCAGAGTTACAGTGCAACATGGCTGTAGTATGTGTGAGAAAAGAGCCCGTTGGAAAGAAGACAAACACATTGGTTTTGTATATTACATATATGGGTTTATGATACATGCTTGTTCATTACACTGATGTCTGCCTAGCTTTTTGTCCTACATGTACATGTAAGTGTGACTCAATATCAACTCAGTAAGACTGAGTAGCTATGCTCAGGTAGCAATTTACTGACAATAACCCTTACAGAAACACTAATGGTTTACAATAAATGATAATTGTCACAAAACTGTAAAACCTTTCTAGTAGTATTTGTACAAGTTATATTCTTCTTATACATCAGATCTGGGGTCCACCAGAAATGCACACATATTTGCCCAACTGTCCATCCTGCACCCCAACCAAGCAAACCTCGTGAATCGCATTGAAACTCAGATTCGTATCAGCCATGACCCGACAAATCGCTTTCTAACTTGCGTTAACGACTACATCTGACCAAACAAACTCGCCAGTGAGATTGTGGAGCGTATCAGCTTTCCAAAGATGTTTTCAGATTGACAATTTTGGCACTTTGGAAGTGACCACGATGTAACATTTAGAGAAAAGTAGTAGAAACTATTTTTTTCTAAACGTTAAATCGCGGTCACTTTCAATCACTTCCAAAGTGCCAAAATCTGAAAACATCTTTGGAAAGCTGACACCTTCCACCATCTCACTGGCGAGTTTGGTTTGTCAGATGTAGTTGTTAACGCAAGTTCGAAAGGGATTTGTTGGGAAATGGCTGATACGAATCTGAGTTTCAATGCGATTCACATGGTTTGATTGGTCGGGGTATCCTGGTGTGTCTGACTGGTCCTACGACTCCTCCACTTCTCCACACTCGAACCTGACAAAGTCCAGCAGCTCGATGCCCTGCTGTCTCACCATCTCTCCCACCGACATGGTTGGGTCCAGCAGGAACGTCTGACGCAGCATCTGTGTCTCATCCTCATCACTGTCTGTACTCCCCTCCTCCTCATCCCGCTTATCCCCATCCTCATCCTTCTTCTCCTCCTCCTCCCGAATCTCAGGCATCTCCCCAACAGTAAGCGGGTTCATCCCGACCACGTGCTGTCCTAACCGCCGGCCAAGCTCAGCGGCGTTGAAGTTCTGAAACTCGGTGTTCTTTCGCCGGAAGGCGACGAGCGCTCCGTACTTCCCGAGAGCACAGCCGCCGGTCGTCCCGGCAACGGGCGCGTGGACGTAGACACCGATGTGTTTGGTGGGGATGGGGGGGACGGAGTAGTACATGGCGCGGCGGATCTGTATGTTCTCCCCCAGGTTGCCGATGGTGAGGGCCGTGAGGTCAGCTAAGGTCGTGTCCCCCACCTGGAGCTGCTTCAGCTCGTCGCCTGTGTGGAGGGCCTGCGGCATCATGGGAAACAAAATGTCAGACACTGACCGGGAAAACTTGGACCACACCAACTAACATGTATTTCCTTTTCTTTTTATGCCTAAGAAGACTTGGAGAGAGAGTTAGACTAAGAAGACATATTTCTTTGTCTTCTTCAAGAAAATAAAATTTGGCAAGACATGAATATGAAAAAAAAACATTTGTGAGGAAAAGTTGACTCTGACTACATTAACTCCCTGAAACTGTTGTTGATCTTCCATCTCAGCACCTGCATGTATTTCCAGCATGTGATCAATACAGCAATAGCAACAAAAACAGAGAATCTATACAAACAGAGTTTATCACACAAGTTTTCTTTGTCTCATGGCATTTACATTACAAGTTCAGTACATGATGATACTTATGCTGATATATATAATTGCAACATATAAAAGTCCTTCCCCACCTTTAACCAGCCCAGGGTCCATTGTGGATGAGCTTTGACATCGGCAAGTGTTGCCATAGCAACCTGGGTAACCAGCTGGTGGAACTTGGGATTCCTGGCAACGAAGTCTGTCTCACAGTTTACCTGGTGTGGGGAGGTAACAAGTTGTTCTGTATCGCTATAACATGCAGTTGCCTTTGGGGCTAACATATTCATTAATTGGAATTTGGAACAGTAACAACATAATACAATGCACTAACCAGTCAGCATTGTACAAATATCAACCAAATGCAGACTAGATTAATCATTATTAAAGTTGCATGTTAACTTGAAATTCCTATTATGAATAACACAATGATACATCAAAGTCAAACAACAAAAATTCCTTTTGTGCTTTCATCCCACAATTTTATGATGATGATGATATTTCACATGACGTCAAACACCCAGTTTGAGCAATTACATTCAGATGAAGAGCAATATTCATATCAACAATAAATGCTCTTATCCAACATCTGTGAGTGATGGGACCTACCTCCACCATGGTTGCCATGGTTCCCTCCTGAGCCACGCCCACCAGCCCCTGTGCCGTCTGTCTGTCCTGTAGTTTGGTGGCTTTAGCCCAGCCCTCCTTCTGGGCCTGCTCCTTCAGCCACTTCTCTGCCTGCAGAAAAAAAAGTTACTTCATAAGACTTTTAAGACTTCTGAATGTCAAGTATGCCAATCTACATATAGTAAAACCTGTATCAGTGGTCACCTAATGCATAGCAGCCACCTGGCCATAGTGGTCACTTTTTTATGGTTCCTTGGATTCTTTCCTATTGACCTAAGCATTAAGAATTCAGTCTGCCTGAAAATAAGATAAGATTTACTTCATAAGACTTCACAACACCAAGAATGCCAATCCACATTGGACGCCTGAAAGTTTCTGTGAGAAGAATTCCCAATTCTAACGATAGTACATTTGTGAACGTCACATTTATGAACAGCAAAACAGCTCATTCTCAGTGGCATACACTGTAACGTCATCAGTTCATCAACATAGCCTACAAAAACTAATTATAAAGCTGTGCCGATTCTATTTCTGGATGTTTTTTATATATTCACTCACTCGTTTTTCCTGCAAAAATCAGAAAAATCAAGAAATTGAATTGGTATGGCCTAAGAGAAATTTATATCAGGTTACCTGCTCTAAATCATTCTCAAACTTCTCCAGTGCCTTCTTGCAGTTGACGAATGTGAAGCCAGTTTTCTTCCGCAGCTTGGACAGGTTGGCCTTGGTGACACCTTCCAGCACTGGGCAGGTGTGGAGACACCTGGCTAACGATGACACACCTGCAGAACACCTGGCCACACCTGTAGGAAATAAAAGTGAGAGTTACTAACACCTGTTTACAATGGCATAAAAAAGTGTATGATTTAAAACTGATCACACCGCTGAAGTAGTGAAAGTGATTGGTATCTTAGTGTTGGGTTTAAAAGTGAAAGTGACTGGCACCTGGTAATGAAAGTGAAAGTGATTGACATCTAAGTGTTGGGTATAAAAGTGACAGTGAAAGTGATTGCCACCTGGTCATGAAAGTGAAAGTGGTTTGGGATTAGAATGGAAACAGGTGAAGTAAATGGCTTTTCAGCACCAGAGACAGAATGGAGAATACCTGATGTCCATACAATTTATGTCGTATTAAGGTCAACAAAACAAGTATGACAAGGTCAAAGATTACATGAGCTTTGCCATTCTGTTAACTGATTATGCAACGACATACTGATTATCATTTTTCTGCAACATTTATGCAGGAAAGCTAAAACGTTTGAATTAAAAGTTCCTTCCATTTACTGATAATGTTAGCCCGGACGCTATGCCACACATTCTATCTTGTTTATATGAGAGGTTTCGGGTATTTCTTGAGTACATACATTTGCATTAGAATTGCCCCCCTCCCTCATATTAATGACCTCAGACTGTGCGAAAAGTCGATCACTTCGTTCTCGGTTTCGTCTTACATTTCTGATTAAAAACGACAGAAACAAAGGAGTGTACGATTTCTAAACATAGCTAAGGATCCTACCTATAGTTCTGAAGACCCACATCTCGGTTGAAGGTTGTTTTCCTCCCCAAACGTGCAAAAACTAACTCTCACGTGCACGCCAACCGCACAGCGCTGGGACCCGCCGCACCGTGACCTCTAACCCCGCCCAACTACCGCGAGATTCACGGCACCGCGAGAACCCGCGAGACCAGACATTTAATGTCATTTTCCGCTCTTTCTGCCCCGTATTCCTGCAAAACTCGGCCCCGTTTAGCGGGAAAATAGCGACAGATCCCTCAAATGCAATCGGTAAGAACGGATTCTTTGTTTTCCTGGTGTTTTGTGGAAATCGGGGTGTTTTTGTGAGGTTGATATGGGGGTGAGATCCGGGGCAATTTTGCCCCTACAATGCACGGTGCAGCGTATTATTTTGGGGAGGCCTCCGGTAGGGCGGCGGCCCAACAAAGCAGATGTCTTGTTTAAAATCAATTCTCGTGAAAATTTCGCCAGCATTTCATATGTTTCCCGTCTTGTCTTAAGGCAGAAGGATCGGCTTACTTTTTGGCGGGAAAATAGACCTAGTTTTAGTCAGTGGATGGTTGAAAAGGGCGAGAAATGTGCCCTTAATGTTATCTGTGATGAAGGGTAGGGACTGGGGGGCCTGCCCAAGGGAGTTCTTTGTTTGGCGGGTTTTGTTTTTCTACAAATTCGCGTAAACAAGGAGTGTTGCAACTTCTGCACAGTGAACTTAGGTGTTCTTTGCATCATTTAATGATGCAAAGAACACCTAAGTTCACATATTTTCTCTCAACTATGTCCTTTCAAATAAAGTCTTGGCCCACACGGCACACAATTTCCAGTCATTAATTGCAATGGAGACTCAAAAATAACCACAAAAACATAAAAGAGCACGTTGAAATTATGACAAATGATTTGTCATAATTTCAACGTGCTCTTTTATGTTTTTGTGGTTATTTTTGAGTCTCCATTGCAATTAATGACTGGAAATTGTGTGCTGTGTGGGCCAAGACTTTATTTGAAAGGACATAGTTGAGAGAAAATATGTTAAAAACAAGTTTTATTTTTCCAAATAAACGAAGCATCACTTGAAACAATACTACACATTTAGTCAGTAATTTTTTGTTCTTTATATGTGGATATTAATATAATCAATGTTGGTAATAAAGAGTCAGAATTGAAATAGATCTGATCAGTAAATTCCTAACGTTATATGGCACTCACCTATCTTCAGACAAAACCCACAGAAATTTCCCCAGACGTGAATATGATTCAGACTGCCAGTAATAACAACTTTTTCTTGCCAGGAATCCTGCCTGAGGCACTGTGTTTGTATGGGGCCCCACAAAGGGAGTTGACTGGTTTAAGACATATCTAAATTGAAAGTGAAAGTAATGGTAAAGCAGGCATCCTCAATTGAGGTGAAGCATGATGCTTTTTCAAGTAGCTAGTGGTAGTGCACTGCGGCTTCGCCACGGCTCACGTTTTTACCTCTACTCTTCTCGATAAGTGTGTTATAATGTTCTTTTGCGAAATCAGATTTAATTGCTGTGTGTTTTTTCACAGTATTAAGCTCACTACACTATTTTGCTTGTAGTGGCAGTTTGTTGTGCACAGTACAATTTTTTTATCTATCAAAAGTGATGGATTTACATTTAGATAATTGACTGTGAAACAGAGGTTTTGTAAATGTGTATTACAGTTTAACCACTTGGTGTATGTGTATTTAGGACGGTCAGTTCCATTGGTATTAGATGCTAGGCACATCAACATTAACAAAAAGTTTGATTAAATAAAAGTGATGAGTTGGTAGAACTACATTTTGTACTTGTAAATTAAACATTACATAGAGTTCATGCAAGAGGCTACTAAATCAGGAGGAGGTATTTATTATGGTGCTTCTATAAATGCTCGTTCTGTATGTTATAATTTGTATTCTGCAGATAAGCTATGGATGAAGAGCAGCACATCGATGATGGCAGCTACCAAAACCGGCTGCACCGGGCAGAACCAGAGACCGGCGGGCAGCAGCAACCGACTCCGTGGCCACTGGTAAGCCATGGTGGCCCACAGGACCTGGCCCCCTGGCCCGTTCAGGCCTCCAGCCACCAGGACTGCGACTACCGCTCCCAGGAAGACCTGACCCGCCACCAGGGCAGGACACAGTGGGTGGTGACCCAGGGCGGCAGAGGCTTGACACACCCGTACCACGGAGGCAGCAGTCAAGACTGGCCGATGGCAGAGCCAGCAAGACAGCCTGAGCACCACGACTGGCCAACCAACCCACTCAAGCAGGAAACTGACACCTTCCAAACCCTGCAGGATGAGCATGGCGACAGACAAGACTGTGGCTACCAGGCGCAGACTGAATCCGGCACACACCAGGACCTGGTTGAAGAACTGCGACAGGAGACCTACCCAGATACAAACCCTCAGCAACTGCAGCATGAGACCAACCCTGGCACAAACCCTCAGCAGTACCAATCCAGACCCCAAGGGGGCCCCTACGCTGGAGAGATAGCAGGGCAGGGGGAGCCACACCACTCCAGGGCAAGGGCAGACTCCCAGGGGGGTCACTTCTCGTCCCCTGTAATACTCCCCCCTCGCAAGTCCTTCCTGAGCAGGGAATCAGAGATGACAGTGGGAGAAACTT
The DNA here is from genome assembly GCF_035083965.1 of Branchiostoma lanceolatum. Classification (NCBI taxonomy): domain Eukaryota; kingdom Metazoa; phylum Chordata; class Leptocardii; order Amphioxiformes; family Branchiostomatidae; genus Branchiostoma; species Branchiostoma lanceolatum. The sequence continues at coordinate 1,676,524 of NC_089736.1, forward strand.
ACGTGGTGAAAGAAGTAACTTCAGAAAACCAGCCCTTCACAAGTCTGAGCTTCTCCCCTCGAGGGGAGTCTTCTGAAGGTCAGGAGACGACACGACTTGACCTTCCCGAGGGAGAAACCCTGTCTGGTGTGGAGGATGGACCAGCTCAGGAGGAGGAGGGAGATATGGAGGAGGAGGAAGAGACAAGAGAGCAAACCCCCAGGTATGTGGCTTTAGATGGACTCCATCAACACTGATTCCTGTAGACGTACAACTGAAATACCTGAAATTCAGATGTCAGGCAGAACATCTATCAAACTTTCCCATACTGTACACCTTTACCAAGTTTAGATATAATGATATAAACCTTCTCATGTAATTTGTCCATCATAATGTGTATGTAGGACTAGTAAGTTGTAAAACCTGCTCCATGTATTTGTCTTTCTGTTCCAGTGCTCAGAAGGACATCGGTGCCCGCCAGCAGCAGGAGGAGGTGGGAGATCTGCTGCTGTCCTGTACACTGGAGGGGTGCGACTTTACTACTCAGACAAGGTGGGAACACATGTATAACTGTTCGTTACTGTACACTGGAGGGGTGCGACTTTACCACTCAGACAAGGTGGGAACACATGTATAACTGTTCATTACTGTACACTGGAGGGGTGTGACTTTACTACTCAGACAAGGTGGGAACACATGTATAACTGTTCATTACTGTACACTGGAGGGGTGTGACTTTACTACTCAGACAAGGTGGGAACACATGTATAACTGTTCGTTACTGTACACTGGAGGGGTGCGACTTTACTACTCAGACAAGGTGGGAACACATGTATAACTGTTCATTACTGTACACTGGAGGGGTGCGACTTTACTACTCAGACAAGGTGGGAACACATGTATAACTGTTCATTACTGTACACTGGAGGGGTGCGACTTTACTACTCAGACAAGGTGGGAACACATGTATAACTGTTCATTACTGTACACTGGAGGGGTGCGACTTTACTACTCAGACAAGGTGGGAACACATGTATAACTGTTCATTACTGTACACTGGAGGGGTGCGACTTTACTACTCAGACAAGGTGGGAACACATGTATAACTGTTCATTACTGTACACTGGAGGGGTGCGACTTTACTACTCAGACAAGGTGGGAACACATGTATAACTGTTCATTACTGTACACTGGAGGGGTGCGACTTTACAACTCAGACAAGGTGGGAACACATGTATAACTGTTCATTACTGTACACTGGAGGGGTGCGACTTTACTACTCAGACAAGGTGGGAACACATGTATAACTGTTCATTACTGTACACTGGAGGGGTGCGACTTTACTACTCAGACAAGGTGGGAACACATGTATAACTGTTCATTACTGTACACTGGAGGGGTGTGACTTTACTACTCAGACAAGGTGGGAACACATGTATAACTGTTCATTACTGTACCCTGGAGGGGTGCGACTTCAGCACTCAGACAAGGTGGGAACACATGTATAACTGTTCATTACTGTACCCTGGAGGGGTGCGACTTCACCACTCAGACAAGGTGGGAACACATGTATAACTGTTCATTACTGTACACTGGAGGGGTGCGACTTCACCACTCAGACAAGGTGGGAACACATGTATAACTGTTCATTACTGTACACTGGAGGGGTGCGACTTTACCACTCAGACAAGGTGGGAACACATGTATAACTGTTCATTACTGTACACTGGAGGGGTGTGACTTTACCACTCAGACAAGGTGGGAACACATGTATAACTGTTCGTTACTGTACACTGGAGGGGTGTGACTTTACCACTCAGACAAGGTGGGAACACATGTATAACTGTTCATTACTGTACACTGGAGGGGTGTGACTTTACTACTCAGACAAGGTGGGAACACATGTATAACTGTTCATTACTGTACACTGGAGGGGTGCGACTTCACCACTCAGACAAGGTGGGAACACATGTATAACTGTTCATTACTGTACACTGGAGGGGTGTGACTTTACCACTCAGACAAGGTGGGAACACATGTATAACTGTTCATTACTGTACACTGGAGGGGTGCGACTTTACCACTCAGACAAGGTGGGAACACATGTATAACTGTTCATTACTGTACACTGGAGGGGTGCGACTTTACCACTCAGACAAGGTAGGAACACATGTATAACTGTTCATTACTGTACACTGGAGGGGTGTGACTTTACCACTCAGACAAGGTGGGAACACATGTATAACTGTTCATTACTGTACACTGGAGGGGTGCGACTTTACCACTCAGACAAGGTGGGAACACATGTATAACTGTTCATTACTGTACACTGGAGGGGTGTGACTTTACTACTCAGACAAGGTGGGAACACATGTATAACTGTTCATTACTGTACACTGGAGGGGTGTGACTTTACCACTCAGACAAGGTGGGAACACATGTATAACTGTTCATTACTGTACACTGGAGGGGTGCGACTTTACCACTCAGACAAGGTGGGAACACATGTATAACTGTTCATTACTGTACACTGGAGGGGTGCGACTTTACCACTCAGACAAGGTAGGAACACATGTATAACTGTTCATTACTGTACACTGGAGGGGTGCGACTTTACCACTCAGACAAGGTGGGAACACATGTATAACTGTTCATTACTGTACACTGGAGGGGTGTGACTTTACCACTCAGACAAGGTGGGAACACATGTATAACTGTTCATTACTGTACACTGGAGGGGTGCGACTTTACCACTCAGACAAGGTGGGAACACATGTATAACTGTTCATTACTGTACACTGGAGGGGTGTGACTTTACCACTCAGACAAGGTGGGAACACATGTATAACTGTTCATTACTGTACACTGGAGGGGTGTGACTTTACCACTCAGACAAGGTGGGAACACATGTATAACTGTTCATTACTGTACACTGGAGGGGTGCGACTTTACCACTCAGACAAGGTGGGAACACATGTATAACTGTTCATTACTGTACACTGGAGGGGTGCGACTTTACCACTCAGACAAGGTAGGAACACATGTATAACTGTTCATTACTGTACACTGGAGGGGTGCGACTTTACCACTCAGACAAGGTGGGAACACATGTATAACTGTTCATTACTGTACACTGGAGGGGTGCGACTTTACCACTCAGACAAGGTGGGAACACATGTATAACTGTTCATTACTGTACACTGGAGGGGTGCGACTTTACCACTCAGACAAGGTGGGAACACATGTATAACTGTTCATTACTGTACACTGGAGGGGTGTGACTTTACTACTCAGACAAGGTGGGAACACATGTATAACTGTTCATTACTGTACACTGGAGGGGTGTGACTTTACTATTCAGACAAGGTGGGAACACATGTATAACTGTTCATTACTGTACACTGGAGGGGTGCGACTTTACCACTCAGACAAGGTGGGAACACATGTATAACTGTTCATTACTGTACACTGGAGGGGTGCGACTTTACCACTCAGACAAGGTGGGAACACATGTATAACTGTTCATTACTGTACACTGGAGGGGTGCGACTTTACAACTCAGACAAGGTGGGAGACATACAGTATCAAATAACTCTTACATGTGTAACTCTTCATTACCTCTGTCTGTGTGTGTGTGTGTGTGATTTTGTGTTTGATTACCTTCGCCGAGAAGGTTATGCAGAGGGTAGGGTTTGTTTTGTGTTTGTGTGTAGTGGCACAGCATAACTCGAGAATGCCTTGATGGATTGTCTTGGTATTTGGTATGTAGGTAGGTTTTGATGAGACCTAAAAACATTTAGATTTTGGGCCCCCTAGCGGCTTCTTACGGTACTGCAGCGGAACTTCCTGTTTTGATATCTCGTGTTCTGGACATGCTATGGAACTTATTTTTGAGTGGTAGATAGATCTTTGGACAGAGAGTAAGTGGTGTGGGTTTGGGCCCCCTAGCGGCTTTTTTGGAACTGCAGGAGCAGGTTTTGCGTCTGACTTTGAAAGGGAATAACCCAAGAAGGGCTTGATGGATGGTAATGATTTTTGGTAGGTAGATAGCTTGAGTGATGACGTACATGATTAGATACTTCTTATGCAAATCAGTATCTAATTTGCATAATTAATGAGGAAAGTTTATACAGCCGCCAAATTCCTTGATAGGACTCTGAAACATGTGACATATGTAACTGAGGAAGACAGAAATATTAATTGATATGAACTATGCAAATGAAGACCTCATTTGCATAATTAATGAGAAAATACTATAACAAGATGGTCTTGATGAATGGTCATGATTTTTGGTATGTGGATAGCTTGTGTGATGCTTAGTATGATTTGACAATAATTATGCCAAATAGATTCTACTTTGCATAATTAATGAGGCAACTTTAAAAATCCGCTTTGTTCCATGATATGACTATTCAAATTGTAACTGAGGAAGAGAGGACTGTTAATAGATAGTAAATATGCAAATGTGGGCCTAATTTGCATACTTAATGAGTAACTTCCATTATTCCACACTGGCAAAGGACGGCAATTGCATACATTTAATACTTTTTTTGTGGCATCAGGGAGTTATGTGAATGTGAACATCGTTGAATCAAATTATGCTAATAAGGGCCTCATTTGCATAATTGATGATAAATATTAGCATAACATTCTTTGTTAAGCTTATAATTTGTTAAGCTCATACTTTGGACATGTTAAATTTTAAGACAATCAACTGGTATGATTTATAATTGATGAGAAACACAGAAATACGTCAGTCATAAAGGTTAACATCATTTGGCGAAGGTATGAGGTCGTGGAACTCTAGTTGTGTGTGTGTTTGTTCCAGTCTGTGTGTTGATTAGAGGAGGAAGGAATGTTTTGAGGAATTTGTAGCTGCTGTTAGATTGGGACTGGGAGCCTAGTGGAACCAATACTTGCTGCTACTTGACCAACTTTCTTATGTCTCCCCAGGTTTGTCTTTAAGGAACACATGCGCAAGGTGCACAACAGCAAGCTTTGAGATTGGGAGCCTAGCAGAACCAATACTTGATGCTACTTTAAAGCGGCCTGTGTGACCGAACAAGCATCCGAAGGAATATAAAGGCTTTGACTTGACTTGACTTGATCAACTTTCTTGTTTTCCTCAGGTTTGTCTTTAAGGAACACGTGCGTAAGGTGCACAACGGGAAGCTGTACGGCTGCCTGAAGTGCTCGCTCCTGTTCTCCACCGTGGAGGCCCTGAAGGGCCACAAGCCCCAGCACAAACCCTTCCGCTGCCCCCACTGCAGCTTCGCTTGCTCCCTGCAGGTAAACACAACTCTCCTTTATTCCTAGATTATCAAAACTGCTCTACCAGTCCACACTGAGCATGTCGCCAGAACGTAAGCGTTTGAGCTTGTGTTCACGTATTTAAGGTTAATATCTCGCAGATAGGTTCATTTAGTTGTGTCCAAAGACATGCAACTCACTGTTACTCCGATGCAAAGAGAACAAAAGAGATTCGGTAGTTATAACAGGTTTATTAAATAGCAGGCTAATTGCTGTATACGCATTTCATTCTGAATACCTGCTTCCACACTGACTACTAGTACCACCAAATTTTACTGTACTGTTCAACAGTGTTGCGGAGGAGCATTGAGCAACTTATTCAGCTCCACTGCTTAGACTGTCAAGTTGTTGAAATCGTTTATGTATATAAGTGAAACTTAACTTGGTATCCCTTATTTTTGATTTGTTTGTGCAACTTATTTCAAGTTCGTGATGTTATAGTTAATATTGTTAATAAGTGAATCTTACAAATCATGAGCTCCTTTGTAAATGATGATGCACTTCATGTGCATATTTCTATGAAATGTCACATGCAAAGCCATCACAAATTAAACTGAATCTGATCTGAATCTGACTGCAGGCCAAGTATGACCGCCACCTGCAGGGGCATGATGGGAAACAACAGAGGCATGATGGGACAGATCCACAGCAGGAGCATGATGGGAAGCTGATCCAAGATGCAGCAGGTGGTAGCCAGGAGCATGATGGGAAAGAACAGGAGCAGGTGGCAGAGGTCGTCCAGGTGCATGATGGGAAGCAGCTGTCCTGTAGCAGTTGTGACTTTGTGGTGGGCAGCCCTGCAGCACTCAAGGAGCACAGGAAGGTATGAATGCCACAAACTTCACGAAGTATAACACTTGTACCTTCATATGCAGGATTTGTTCCAAATACTGAAATAGCGAAAGAGGGGCGTCCCGTGTTTTAAGTCTAACCTTGCACCCCTTTACTCAAGGGAACAGATTCTAAGGCATAGAATTTGGATTGACCATGGATGCTTCATGTACTAGGTCACACATGGCCACAATCTTCAACTGTGACCTGTCTGACAATGATTTCCCCCCTCAAGAAGCCTCAGAATTCCCCATCTTACACACCATACTATCATATGAATGTCTTTTGTTTATGGCTTTCTTGTTACAAATTGTGAGGAGATGTTCCTTGACCTTTGCCCGCTGTAGGATGCCCACGGCCAGGCCAGGCTGCAGTGCGAGCAGTGCCCCTACAGCACCCCCTATCACAAGAAGATGGAAGTGCACAAGAGAGTGCATTCTGGAGAGAAACCTTACAAGTGAGTGAAGTGTGCTGCCTGGTTTACTGATAGCTCATACATTTATTACCCATGTAAAAATCTAGCAGAAAGCTCATTACTAGTACTGTTAAATCTGTACAATTGACCACCTTTGCATAAGGACCACCTGGTTAATGTTATATCTTTTCGATGGTCCCTTAGATGATTCTTCCTCTGACACTTGTAAGTATTAAGAATCCTGTGTATAGTGACCACCTGTCTACATAAACACTATTTCATTGATCCCCTAAGTGGTCTTTTGGACAGTTTTGACTGTAATGTAAACCCCTGTACCTCACAGGAGCAGATACATGTATGTTGACCTGTATTAGCTGGGAAATGTTGGGTTTCTAGTTACACAATTTGTCTTGTACAGTACCTCCTAATCAATAATTTGTTTCTCCCCCAGATGTGAGGAGTGTGAGTACACCTGTAGCGAGAAGGGTCGGCTGGACGCCCACCGCCGTATCCATGGCGACAGTAAACAGTACCTGTGTGCCGACTGCGGCTTCAGCTGCAAGTGGCCCAACCAGCTGAAAACGCACCAACTCACACACACAGGTGTGGTTACATGTACAAGTATAGGTTGAAAATCGGGGCCTTCTAGTATACATTTCAAGGGTAATAAGATAGTCTAAACTAAAACCCACCTTTGATCCTTCCTCTAAGAAACAAAGACTTGAAGTTGAACATGTTGGGTGTGTTATAAGAATCAAAACATCAACTTGGACCCATTGGTCAAGCTAGTGCGCTGAAGGGCGGTTATACTGGCTATACAGATACAGATACTTATGTGACAAATACACAGAAATATGTATCAGTGTCATCCAATAAATTACAATGATATGACTCCATAATACTCATTACCACGAGTCATTGTTTCGTCATTGTATTTAGGTACTACTTTGTTGTGTTAAACAAGTATCTCTTAAATGTATCTGTTCAGGAGCGAAGCCGTACAAGTGCGAGCAGTGTGACTACGCCACGACCCGGGCAGACACCCTGCAGACCCACGTGCGCACCCACACCGGGGAGAAACCCTTCATGTGTGAGCAGTGTGGGTACTCCTGCACCACCAAGGGCAGTCTCAGGACACACAAGAAGAAACACCAAACAGGTGTGAACTCACTTTGAAGTTAAACACAGATTTTTAAAGATAGCTTTATGGTATTGTGAAAACAAGTTAGATTTATTGGGATATTGTCATGAAATGCTCTCTAGCTGATGAGAATGTGGCAATGTTTACAATTATGTTTTAATCTTTATTTTTGCCCTTCAAAGCATTATTTATCGTTTGTTTGAATATCAAATTACCAGATACATTGTGGGTATTAAAGTGCCCCAAGTGTTTTTCATACATTTCTTGTGAAAACATAGTTGCGCTACAAAAGACTAGATAAACTCTCACAAAAGCCCCTGTATGCATGTGTGTATGTGTGTGTTTATGCATCTGTGTCTTGTCATCTAAGCGTGTGTGTATGTATATCTTGTGTATGTGTGTCTTGAGTACATATATATATATATTTTTGTGCTTCCGTCTCCATGGTTCCCACAGTGACACATGTGTACCTTCCCCCCCAGACCGCCTGTACCGCTGTTCCAAGTGTCCGCAGACCTTCAAGTTTGCGGCGGGGCTGTACCAGCACACCCGGCGCCACACCAGCGTCAAGCCCTACCGCTGCACGTCCTGCGACTTCGCAGCCTATCAGAAACAGACGCTCAAGACCCACATGCTCAAACACACAGGTACTGAATTAATGCAAATGTTAAGCTAATGATACAAGTATAACTGTACAGGAGTTGGCCCTTCATCCTCAAGCATGCTAAAGTAACAGTATGAGTGTGGTTGTGGCAAATGACTAAAGGTATGCTTAACATACGGGATACAGATTACAGTATATGTGTGTCAGTGGTCAGTTGAATAGTAACTAAAGATCAATATCCAAATCATATGCACTGATTAAGCGGTCAAAAGGTCTTTGTTACAATTAGAGATATCTTTGGTCTACCAATTATTTGGGAATCCAAAAGCAAGGTTTGAAGTCAAATGGAGACAGATTACCAGTTTTTATCAATTATGAAATAAGATCCAGAACATTGCATGTTGTTTACTTGTCACCTTTTATGTCCTGTTTGATGGAACATATCCTTGGTTTAAGTGAGTTTAAAAATCATAGATTCTGAAGTAATTGTAAAGAATTTTTCTCCCTGATGTTTGCCCAGGTGAGAAGCCCCACAAGTGCCCCTGGTGTTCCTTTGCGGCTCGGCAGAAGTCCAACCTGCAGTCCCACATCCAAAGTAAGCACCCCGGGGCGGAGGGACAGCCAATCAGCAGCCAGCAGAAGCTCCTGCGCTGCCCGCTCTGCCGCTACTCCACCCGGAAGGGAAGCTTGCTGCAGCGCCACCTGGAGAAGCACCCGGAATATGCAGCTCTGCAGGAGCAGGGGTACTTCCAAAAACTCATCCAATCAGAGGACGGCGGTGACACTGAAGGGACCAATCAGGATGTGGCTGCCATGGAAACAGAACAGGTTGTCAGTGAGATCGGTCCAATGGAAGGGGGTGGCAGTAATCAAGAAGAGGAGGGGGAAGGGACTTGTCCTCCCCCACAAGTTAGTGGAACGGCCTTCCAACCACCTGTCCCAAAGGCAACTCCAGAACTGCAGGACTATTTCATTTCCGATAAGGGAGACGAAACAAGGGAAACAAAAGTGAAAACAGATAGCGAGCAACAAGAAGAGCCGTCCCAGCAGAACCTGCCGACCTCTGACCCCACCACAGGTCAGCTGGACTCGGCCCTGATTGCCCAGAGCATGTGCAGTCTGTTCGCCGACACTACTCGGGGCCTGCTGCCCTCCCACCAGTCTAGCACTGAACAACAGAGAACATTCCAGGGCCAGGTAGGGATTGGGAATCTTTTTAGCTTGCCTCAAAATTTTGAACTTAAAAATTTGTTGAATATGTGAATAAGATAACTTTTATCAGAAACTAACAGTAAAATTGTAAAATGTAGAAAACTTACTTGAATTTGTAAATGAAGTGACTTTAACCAGTATCATTTTATTTTTTCCATAATATGGGCTTTGTAGTAGTTTAAATCAAGGGAAAATTTGGAATATTAAGCAGAGATACAGAATACAGTGTAATTATTTTCTTTGTGTTGAATATTTTATTCTTTTTTGTCGTTTCAGGCAACCAATCAGAAAGCTGTTCAGGACACCCTGCAGTTCCAGCCTTTGGAGGCAGGGGGCGATGCTGGGGAGAAACCAATTCAGCAGGGGGAGGCACCAACTACCACCAACTTGTCAACCTTTGAGTACAGCGTTGGTTCGTTGTCCCCCGTAACACCCCCAGATATGAACATAGATGGTTCGGCCCAAAGTGCGTATGGAACGACCCAAGTGCAGCTGACAGCCGGGGGGAGTCCAGGCCAAATGGAGGCAGAAAACATGGGCGATGACTACAGAACCCCCCTAGACGTCCAAATGGAAGCTTCCGGATCGGGTGAAAGTGAAACCCAAGCTGAGGCTGCCATTAAGAAGGAGAGCGACGGTGACCATGACAACGATGTGGAGTATGTCTCGGAAAGTGAGAGTGAGGCAGAAAGTGAGAGTGAAGCCCTGCTGACAAAGCGCATGCTGACCAAACACCTGCTGGCGGAAGATGCTCCGGAGGAGGGGGAGAAGACGCTTCAGATGAACCTCCGCAAGAAGGAGCGGAGGAGGTGAAACTTAGGGAACAACAAGCTTCTCAAGACAACTTGGGAAACCTATTATTAATCAGTTATTTGCATGAAAGTTCATATGTGAACAAAAAAAAATCATTGCACCCATTTTTTTTTACATTTGTCCAATTAAACACCTAATTTGTGCCAATCCTTACTCAAGCAGAATGACCCACACTTCTTGTCACCATATGATCACATGACTGTACCCATGGGTCATTAGTGCCTGCTATGGACCTTTATCAGAACAAATTCTCTTCATCAGTGACATGGTCTATTAACAGAGATGTAAGATGTTGCAGACCTCAAGCCTCAAGCACCCTTGAGTTATTCTATCCTACACTGTTGTTGTCTGATCTTCTGTGGTGCCAATGGTCAAATAGTCTAAGGGATAGATGAAATGAGATGAAATGAGAAATTGTGTTTTTAGAGACTTCATTGTATCATGTAATACCTCTCAACTACTTTCCTTCAAGCCAAGAAACTAAAGTCTGATTCATCTCTCCCCCCTCCCCAGGTACCAGCTGCTTGACTCAGGTGATGATGATGAAGAAGCAGACCAGGATTATGCAGAGGATGAGGAGCTCCGACCTGTCAAGAAGAGGAAGTACACGTCCAGGTGAATAACTGCGTAATCATGACTTATCGAACCTACATGTACTTACACACTTACTGTGTACTTTGCTATAACAGCTACCAGCATTCAAAGGAGCTATACACATTGTCTGAAGCATTACACTTAACCAAAGAGACAGAGAGAGAGTGTCTGTACCATAGGTGGGAATAGTGTGTGTGTATTAAATTCTGGTATTATCATGCCTATATTATGTGTAATATACCTCGCTCTATCCTGGGGAAAGAAACTCAACATTATCCTTATGATGACAAATCAGAAGTCAGTTTTCTGGAGGTGTTACTGTACTTAAAAATCGACCGTTGATGATATTGGTAAACCCTCAGGCAAGTGTGATAAATAGTTATATTGTACCTGTGCACCCATTAACCCTGTCCCTTTGTACCAGGATGGGTACTGAGTCGTCCCCTGCGATGTCTTACATGCCTGTATGATTAACCCTATCCCTTTGTACCAGGAGGGGTACTGAGCCGTCCCCTGCGATGTCTTACATGCCTGTATGATTAATCCTGTCTCGTTAATGGGGTACTGATTCGTCCCCTGCGATGTCTTACATGCCTGTATGATTAACCCTGTCCCTTTGTGGTAGCAGAACACAGTTTCCGGCCTATGGGGATTTCTATAGTTAAGGGCCCCAAGGTGACTAGCTTCGACGCGGTAAAAAATATAGCGCGGTGCACTTGAGAAATACGAAAAACGAATATGTTTGAGTTCAGGGTACAACCTACAAATAAATAAAAAAACGAAAAATCCTGTCGGCGTATCGGCTCCTCACGCCCACTTTGAAACAGCGCTCCGCGAGAGGTCACTGAACTGCACCGACTGACCCCGTGAGGCGGTTACACAAGATGGCGCATTTATACACAAAGCGGAAAAGGCCCACTATCCAAATCCTACGGTCTACAAGCCGACATATTTCTACGCCACACAGCACAGTTTACACATGGATGCCTCTCACATGTAGCTTTCTACCCAGTCTTCGAGAGTTTCGGCCGCACTATTTTCTAGGCCGCGTCATAGACCCCGGGGGTCGCGGATTAAAACTGTGTTCTGCGACCTTGTACCAGGAGGGGTACTGAGTCGGCCCCTGCGATGTCTTACATGCCTGTATGATTAACCCTGTCCCTTTGTACCAGGAGGGGTACTGAGTCGTCCCCTGCGTCTTACATGCCTGAATGATTAACCCTGTCCCTTTGTACCAGGAGGGGTACTGAGTCGTCCCCTGCGATGTTTTACATGCCTGTATGATTAACCCTGTCCCTTTGTACCAGGAGGGGTACTGAGTCGTCCCCTGCGATGTCTTACATGCCTGTATGATTAACCCTGTCCCTTTGTACCAGGAGGGGTACTGAGTCGTCCCCTGCGATGTTTTACATGCCTGTATGATTAACCCTGTCCCTTTGTACTAGGAGGGGTACTGAGTCGTCCCCTGCGATGTTTTACATGCCTGTATGATTAACCCTGTCCCTTTGTACTAGGAGGGGTACTGAGTAGTCCCCTGCGATGTCTTACATGCCTGTATGATTAACCCTGTCCCTTTGTACTAGGAGGGGTACTGAGTCGTCCCCTGCGATGTTTTACATGTCTGTATGATTAACCCTGTCCCTTTGTACTAGGAGGGGTACTGAGTCGTCCCCTGCGATGTTTTACATGCCTGTATGATTAACCCTGTCCCTTTGTACTAGGAGGGGTACTGAGCCGTCCCCTGCGTCTTACAGGGCCACCCTGCAGTGTGAGCACTGTGACTTCACCTGTAAGCAGGAGCGAGCGCTGGAGACTCACCTGCGCAAGTACCACCGCATCAAGGGTCCCATCACCATCAGTACCGCCGCCAGGAAGAAACCAGGTTCCAAACCTGGGCCCAAACCTGGTCCCAAACCGGCGGCGAAGGCCAAGAGGAGGCCGTATGTGCACAAGTAAATACACTCATGACTTGTTTTTAGATTACTATCCAAGTTATCTATATCTAGTTGGTAAAGGCAAAGGTCCATTAACCTTGTTTTGAAGCCTTTAGGGCAGTGAGTTGTTATCCGCTGTGTCTAGGGCATAGTATTGAAAGGTGGAGCCCAACCCTCTCCCTTCACTCCCCAACTGAAGTCAGGTACCCATTTTTACACCTGAGTGGAGTGAGGAAAGTTGTTTTGAATGCCTTTCTGAAGGACACAACATCGGTGGCAGAGGATTCAAACCCAGGACCTCACTTTATGTGCTTGAAGTTAACAACAACATAAAATGCAACCTGCTTTTCTATGAACAATTGTAACTAATGGCGTGTGCTGCCCCCTTGCAGGAAAATCCTGAAGTGCAGCCAGTGTGAGTTCACGTGTTACCAGGACCGGGCACTGCAGACGCACCTCAGGAGCCACACTGGGGAGAAACCCTACAAGTGTGAGGAGTGTGACTTCCAGTCAGGTGGGTTCTACTTGTTTGTTCTGCATAACCGGAAACAAACAAATCATCTTTAGACGTAACACAGCAGTTTTGTACACGATAAGTGGTGGGTAAGGGTTAGGGTTTTCCACACTGGGGAGATACCCTACAAGTGCGAGGAGTGCGACTTCCAGTCAGGTGGGGTTTTCTTTGTTCTGCATAACCAGTAAACCACCTTTAGGCAAAACACAACAGTTTTGTGCAAGCTGTGTAAGACCAGACTGATACAAATGGAGGTTTTATATGCTCACACCGGGTTACCCCAACTTACTAACCCCAACTCTTTTCAATAAGTTGGTTAGGTTTTCGGTTAGGTTAGGGTTAGCCACACTGGGGAGAAACCCTTGAGCTGTGACTGTGAGGAGACTGTATAACCTTAGAATGTGTAAATGTAAAGTCATCTGTTTCCTGTGTTTAATGGAAAAATGTGGTATCTTTGTGAAGTAATGATGTACTTGAAGTTAGTTAAGAGTAGTACATGTATTTGCCTTTGAATAGTTTGTAGCAGCATATGTGGCCACCCACTGGTGAGAAACCACACAACTGCAGAGAGGACAGTATCATATCACTTAGACATGATTGTCCAGACATGAGTGAAATTCACTCTGGTGAGAAACCACACAAAATGTGAGGAGTATCATCAGTGCACCTACCAAACCTGATATTTTAGATACTGTTCTTGCAAGTTGCATATTTTGTTTGTGGGTTAAAATATGTCTTTTATGCTGTTGATGATGTTAATTTGTTCCAGCCAGCATGAAAAATAACGTGGTTAGCAAATAATAAGCTCTAAAAAAAGATCTAATTTTTCACATGCAATTAGCAAACTTTGCCAGGTTAATTTATCATTAAATTGGTAATCAATTGAACTAATGTGTTCCATACAACCTTCATAGCTGCATAAATTATCTAGAGAGCCAATCACAGCTTTCCTTTTAAAAGTTTGAAAAATGAGCTCCAAATGGTCACTTCAGCTGAAGCATTGCCTCCACATGGACTGATAGTGACAAATCAATCAATCAATTAATCAATCAATCATCTGCAGCCATCAAGTGCTGATGCATGGCAGCATCTCTCCACAGGATGTTCTATTTTTAGCACAGGACCTCCAGTTGGCTCTGGTGACCCCTACAATGTAGCTCTCTGAGTGTGTTGAAGACTTGGCCCTCCCACCTTTTTGTGGGACATCCTCTAGAGTTCTTGACAGTGATGGTGGTCGTGTTTGGACCCCATGAAGGGGCTGGAAACACCGGGGATGTTTGTTGACAGAACGCTCAAAAGCTTTAGACTGGTGCGCATGCACCACAGAAATTGTGGGTGACTGGCGACCTTTCAACTTTGGGAGCTACCAAATGGAGGGTGGTCAGGCTCACTAGTCATTAGTCAGACTGACGATTGAGAGGATGCAGAAGACAATCACTCTTTTTTTTCCAGATTTTTGTAACTGTTACACCTTTTCCCTCGTCTCACAGCCCAGAAGTACCGTCTGACGGAGCACATGGCCCTCCACGACGAGTCGCGGCAGTTCAAGTGCGGAGAGTGCGGCCAGGGCTTCACCTCCCAGAACCACCTGCAGCAGCACGAGTTGCGCCACTCTGGCCAGCCCACGCACACATGCGACCTGTGTGAGTACGGCTGCTACGACCAGGCTTCCCTCAACAGGCACATCAAGGTAAGGACTGGTTCTAATTTTAAGCTAAGTAAGTCCGGACGATAAATATAAATGTTGAGCTGGGCCACTCCGGCCAGCCCACGCACACATGCGACCTGTGTGAGTACGGCTGCTACGACCAGGCTTCCCTCAACAGGCACATCAAGGTATGGACTGGTCCTCATTTTAAGCTACGTTAGTCCGGACGATAAATATAAATGTTGAGTTGCGCCACTCTGGCCAGCCCACGCACACATGCGACCTGTGTGAGTACGGCTGCTACGACCAGGCTTCCCTCAACAGGCACATCAAGGTAAGGACTGGTTCTAATTTTAAGCTAAGTAAGTCCGGACGATAAATATAAATGTTGAGCTGGGCCACTCCGGCCAGCCCACGCACACATGCGACCTGTGTGAGTACGGCTGCTATGACCAGGCTTCACTCAACAGGCACATCAAGGTATGGACTGGTCCTCATTTTAAGCTACGTTAGTCCGGACGATAAATATAAATGTTGAGTTGCGGCACACCGGCCAGCCCACGCACACATGCGACCTGTGCGAGTACGGCTGCTACGACCAGGCTTCCCTCAACAGGCACATCAAGGTATGGACTGGTTATCATTTTAAGGTAAAAATCAAGCAAGAGGTCTGTACTGTAGCTACAAGCTGCGTAAGTCAGGACGATAGATATAAATGTTGAGTTGCGCCACTCCGGCCAGCCCACGCACACATGCGACCTGTGCGAGTACGGCTGCTACGACCAGGCTTCACTCAACAGGCACATCAAGGTAAGGACTCGTTCTCATTTTAAGCTAAGTTAGTCCAGACGATGAATGTAAATGCCGAGCTGTGCCACTCTTGCCAGCCCACACACACGTGCGACCTGTGTGAGTACGGCTGCTACGACCAGGCTTCTCTCAACAGGCACATCAAGGTATGGACTGGTTATCATTTTAAGGTAAAAATCAAGCAAGAGGTCGAGATCACTCCAGTTTTGTACTGTAGGTACAAGCTGCGTAAGTCCGGACGATAAATATGAATGTTGAGCTGGGCCACTCCGGCCAGCCCACGCACTCCTGCGACCTGTGCGAGTACGGCTGCTACGACCAGGCTTCCCTCAACAGGCACATCAAGGTATGGACTGGTCCTCATTTTAAAGTAAAAATCAAGCAACAGGTCGAGATATCACATTAGTTTTGTACTGTTGGTACAAGCTGTGTAAGTCTGGACGATAAATATAAACGACGAGCTGTGCTACGGCTGCTACGACCAGGCTTCCCTCAACAGGCACATCAAGGTATGGACCAGTAGGCCACAAGAATTAATTTGTTTAGGTCTCAGACAATTTGAAGGGAAATTGAGAAAAAGGTCAAGATCATGAAAACTGAGAACTGGGAGGAAAAATCTTATCATATTCACTCCAGGAAACTGTCTGTACCAAATTGATATGTACAGACTTTCCCCCCAGCCTCATTTTTTTCCTCCAGTGCAGCATGATTTTGAAAATGTTTTTTTTAAATATTTTGGTGAAAAAAAAGTATTGATATGTTTTTTTTAATGATTTCTTTAACCATGTTCTAATCTTAGCAAATGTTGGGTTTCCATCGCATTTCCATAATTGTTTTTAGCAGAATAGTACTGCTTCTTAAAGGAAACTTTATCCTTAAAGTTCAATAAGAAAACCACACCAAAACTTGTTTCACTTCCAGAACATGCACTCCGGTGACCTTGAGTTCATCTGTCTGACCTGCGACGGTCGGTTCAACTCGCAGGCGCACCTGAACCGTCACATGACCATGCACCGCGGCAAGCGTGACCCCGAGGACCTCAAGTGTCCGAACGAGGGCTGCAACTTCGTGGGAAACAGCCGCTACGGGCTTTGGAAACACAACACAGATGAACACAAGGCTAAAGTATGTATGATCATACCAAGTCTATGTGGACAACCCCATTGACTTCTCAAATCCTTGTTGCTCTAGTGACAACCTGTTGAAAAGGAGCATGATGTTTTTGTATCTCAAGTTTGCAATAAAAGAAAGCTTATGGTATGTAGAGATTAGAGAACTAATTATTCTCAAGCATATCTTTTCAGGGACTCTACCTGTAGTGTGTATTGATTTAAAGGTGTTAGACTAAGTTGATTTAAGATCCTTCCTTGCATGGGGACGTGGGGTGTGTCCATCTCCGTTTCTATAGCCCTTGAGCCACACAGTCCACTACAGCACTGGTAGCTGAGTGTGTTCAACTTATA
This sequence comes from Branchiostoma lanceolatum, assembly GCF_035083965.1. Taxonomy (NCBI): domain Eukaryota; kingdom Metazoa; phylum Chordata; class Leptocardii; order Amphioxiformes; family Branchiostomatidae; genus Branchiostoma; species Branchiostoma lanceolatum. Next base: position 1,693,792 of record NC_089736.1, read on the forward strand.
TATTCTTTCTCTAGTGCTGAGTACTAAGTATAGTCTGTGCCATATCTTAAGTCTTTCGGTTTGAACCCCGACCTTCCAAGGCAAACAGTAGGCAATTGCCCGGTGATTCAAGTTGCACTCTGGGATCAAAACTCCCAACCCTTAGACCTACAAGAGAGATTGCTAACCTCAGGACAACTTCCTACCACATTGTTCCAGGTGTGTCTTAAGTGCAGTGAGGAGTTTGACACCTACGAGCAGCTGAAGGAGCACAAGAAGGTGCACAAGACGCACAAGTGCGACAGGTGTCCCTTCTCCACCTCCAGCGAGAACTACCTGCAGAAACACATCCTAGACCTGCATGCTGACGGGGATGACATCAGGTAAGGTTAAGGGTCAGGGGTGAGGGCTGGTCAAAGGGCAAAGGTGAGAACTACCTGCAGAAACACATCCTAGACCTGCACGCTGATGGGGATGACATAAGGTAAGGTCACAGGGTCAGGGGTGAGGGCTGGTCAAAGGGCAAAGGTGAAAACTACCTGCAGAAACACATCTTAGACCTGCACGCTGACGGGGATGACATCAGGTAAGGTCACAGGGTCAGGGATGAGGGCTGGTCAAAGGGCAAAGGTGAGAACTACCTGCAGAAACACATCTTAGACCTGCACGCTGATGGGGACAACTTCAGGTAGGGTCAGTGGGGTCAAAGAGTGAAGGTTACATATCAAGAAGCTACTACTTCATCATTCTAGTAATACTAGATATAGTTGCATAATGATATTAAGTCTTCTTGTGCCTTATCTCTTCATTGTGAGAAATAAAGAAGAAATGATAAAGGTATTGCAACTGAAATATACTACAAAAAAATACATTTGGAGTAACAGAAAACTGAATCCTACTGCAACCAAACAGTGGCTATGTTATGTGATATGAGAATAGCTTGGCTTGATACTACAGTCAATAACTTTTTACAGTTATGAAGCTATTTTTACGATAATCTTGTCCCCCCAGTTGTGACCAGTGTGACTTCACCTGTGGCCACGAGCTCCTCCTGAAGAAGCACCAGAACGCCGAACACAAGCAGCCCAAGCCTGAGAAGGTGTTCCAGTGCCAGCTGTGCGACTTCTCACAGACCAAACGCTGCCTCCTGGCCAGGCACATGCGCAGGGTGCACTCCACAGCAACTCCCTACAAGTATGTTCACTGTTCATGTGATATTCTGTCTCTTTGAAGCAGTGAGGCAAGAAAGAAAACAAACTTGCTGCTACAATGTATTACAATACCCAGAAGTGTGCCTTTGGTACACTCTAGTACTGACTCTTGCATCTAGTACAAACTGAATGTTTGGATGAGTCCTGTGCTGAAGGCTAACACAAGAAGATCACTTGCTTTTTCTGCTGATCATGATATATTCTTCTGACAGAAATTTGGCTCATACAATTGCATGTATACTGTGTACCTTCAGCAGATATATGTTAGACAGGAGAAAGTTTTCTGTTGAATAGAGTCTTGTTATAGAGCTGAATTCATGTTCCTCTAGGTGTTGCAAGTGTGCAAACTACTCGTCTAAAGCTGTGATCTAAATAGTCTTGTTAAAGTGTTGATGTCTTGTTCCCCCAGGTGTGACAAGTGTAACTACTCGGCTAAGGAGGTGAGTCAGCTGCACGTGCACCAGCGTGTGCATGAGGACGAGCGCCGCTACCTGTGTTCCGAGTGCGGATACACCTGCAAGTGGGCCAACCAGCTCAAGATCCACCAGATGTCCCACACAGGTGAGCGGCATCTTCAAGGAGATGGCTAAGACATGGCTAAGTCTGAAAATTTCAACTAGCTTTCTTCCAGCTTTCTTTCATCAGATGTCTCACACACAGATTTGAGGCCTCTCCAAGAAAATAACAGACACAAAAATATTTACAGAGCTTTTTGTTGTAAGACAAACTGGTATACACTGTTTGTGTTGGAGATTGATAGTGTCAGTCTGTGTCCATAGCTTAGAACCAGACCGAGTATAATGGTTATAGAGTTGTCATACTTTCTTAACGTTTTTATTACTCCATTGTCTGAAATGTCTTTCATAATACTGTAAATCCATTTGATATTACGGTTGGTAGTTTTAGCGGTTGGGGGGAAGTTAACAGCATTTAATTTCAACGGTGGGAACAAACATCACTGTCTTACTTTGATACTCAAAGGATTTGCCATTCTTAAGATACCTGATAAAATCTTTCTTTTGTCCCTTCACCAGGTGAGAAGCCGTTCACCTGTCCCTACTGCAGCTATGCCTGCGAGCGTTCCGACAAGCTGAAGATCCACGTGCGCACGCACACCAAGGAGAAGCCCTACATGTGCGAGCAGTGCGGCTTCCGCTGTTCCACCAAGAGCAGTCTGCGCTCCCACTCCCGCAAACATCGGTCAGACAAGCCCTACCAGTGCCAGCTGTGTGACTCCTGCTTTAAGTATCCCACGGGGCTGTACCTGCACATGAAGACGCATAAGGTAGAAATAACTTTGCCCTTGGAGATGGCTTTAAGTTAGAGAAGTTACTGTAATGAATGGCCCAATAAGAAAAGCTGCAACCTCTGTTTATACATTTTGTAAGGTGCATGTTGGATTTCAAAATGCAAGGCTGGGATTTGAAACCTTGTGCATGTAATCCAGAGGTTTGCTTAATATCATTAATTTTGATTATTGCAGTGTGTTTAGCCACCCTGAAAGATTGTCTGAAAGATTGTAGCACATTTTTACAAAGCTTTTCCACATTCCTGATGCAGGAGGGCAATTTTTTTTGTACTGGTGTTAAGTTTTCTCTGAGAATGCCAGCTTCTTTAACATTTTAGGTCAGTGTTTTATAAAGTGGCTCCAACACATTTATATTTATTTTCCTAATTCTTTGCTTCTGATCTTCCTTCAGGAGGACAAGCCGTTTAAGTGCGAGCACTGCAGCTACTCCACCCCCTTCAAGCGGTGCCTCCAGCAGCACATGCTCCAGCACACCGGGGAGAGGCCATTCAAGTGCCAGTACTGTCTGTACACGGCCACGCAGAAGGGAAACTTCCAGGCACACATGCAGAAAAAACACCCCTGGGTCACCAACACTGCTGCTCCTGAGGGGGAACAGGCCACAGCAGACACTGCACAGGTTAGTTGTTATAGACATAAGGAATGATGAAAGAATGAGAGAGGGGAATAGGAACAGTGGCCACATAGAAGGGAAACTTCCAGGCACACATGCAAAAAAAAACACCCCTGGGTCACCAACACTGCTACTACTGAGGGGGAACAGACTGGGGCTGACACTGTACAGGTTAGTAGTTAAATACATAAGAAATGAAGGAATGAGAGAGGGGAATAGGAACAGTGGCCACTCAGAAGGGAAACTTCCAGGCACATATGCAGAAAATACACCCCTGGGTCACCAACACGGCTACCCCTGAGGGAGAACAGGCCGCAACAGATACTGTACAGGTTAGTTGGTATAGAAGTAAGGAATGAAAGAGTTAGGGAGGGAGGAAAAGGAAGGGTGGCCACACCTGGGTAACCAACAACGCTACTACAGTAACTGCTAGTACTGGGGCTGACACTGTACAGGTTAGTTGGTATAGACATACTGTAAGGAATGAAAGAATGAGATGAGAGAGGAATAGGAGGGGTGGCCACACAGAATTCGACGAGCAGCCAGACCCTGGCCATGGTGAAGGTACCCTGTAGAACAGCCGCCACAAGTGCTACCTCTTCTCTTAACTGTCAACGGCACAACAGGCATACCCTGCTGAATGTACCTTGCAAGACAAGCACTACAAATGCCACCTCTCATGAACAATCTAATCCACTCCACATACTGTAGCCATATATAGCAAACTATGTTATCAAGAAATACAGTGCATAAAACATCACATTGTTGTAATACCCTCCAGCAGGCAGACCCAGCAGAGGGCACCTTACAGAACAAGCGCTACAAGTGCCACCTGTGTTCTTAACTCTTAAGTACACTGCAGCTGTATACTGTGATATAGCACATAGCATGTACATTGTATTGATGTTGTTATAAACATACCTACTGTACACCCTTCCAGCAGGCAGACCCAGCAGAAGGCACCTTGCAGAACAAGCGTTACAAGTGTCACCTCTGTTCTTAACTGCATATTGTAAACATATAGCCCACACAATGTGACGTTGTAATAAACATGTTTACATGACTGTGATATACATGTATGAACCCCTGCAGCAGACAGACCCAGCTGAAGGCACCTTACAGAACAAGCGCTACAAGTGCCACCTCTGCTCCTACTCCATCGACAAGAAGCAGAGGCTGGACCGTCACGTGGAGAAGCACCTCCGCGGCATCATCCAGACCCCCGGACACGACGGATGCCCCGTAACCATGGCGACCATCCTGGAGCCGGAGGGCGAGGCCCTGGCGACGCTGTCCACGGTGTCGAGCATGCGGAGTCGGGTTTCGATCGGGCGGCGCAACCGGGTGTCGAATAAGGACAAGGGTGCGCGGCAGGAGGTGAAGGAACCGGTTTCAGCCAGTCAGAGCCAGCAGGAGCTCATACAGGTGGGTGAACTTATGCATTTGGGGTATGTTAGCTGCATATAATTGCATGTGATATGATGTATCCCTGTAATATTAGTTATGTTGCTTACCTTACAATGCATTGTGTAATATATAGTGAAGTTATGACGAGAAAATTGTAGCTGCTTTTATTTCTGATTTTCCCTCCTGTAGTAGTAAACTTGCTTAAATGATCTTAGTTAGGCCTTACCCAAACTGGACCTGCATTCTGAACTGACATGTTTCATGTGTCAATTAAACATATTAATATGCTACAGTTAACTCAACATCAACATTGGTTCCCTTCCTAATTGCTGCCTGGTTATCATACTCAAATTGTTGACCAGCTATCTAGTTTTATCCCAGTTTTAACTCATTTTTATTGATAACACATGTCCAGGTTGAGAGTTCTGCATTCACGGCGAGCCCGGACAACGTTACTCATGTGTACATATGTAATATCATAATACTGTTGATACTGTTGTGTCCAGGTGGAGAGTTCTGCGTTCACGGCCAGCCTGGACAGTGTTAATCATGTGTACATAATTGTAATATCATTGCTTATACTGTTGGTACTGTTGTATCCAGGTTGAGAGCTCAGCGTTCACGGCGAGCCCGGACAGTGTTAATCATGTGTACATAATTGTAATATCATTGCTTATACTGTTGATACTGTTGTGTCCAGGTTGAGAGTTCAGCGTTCACGGCGAGCCCGGACAGTGTTAATCATGTGTACATATAGTATGTAATATCATTGCTTATACTGTTGATACTGTTGTGTCCAGGTGGAGAGCTCAGCGTTCACGGCGAGCCCGGACAGTGTTAATCATGTGTACATATGTAATATCATTGCTTATACTGTTGGTACTGTTGTATCCAGGTTGAGAGTTCAGCGTTCACGGCGAGCCCGGACAGTGTTAATCATGTGTACATATGTAATATCATTGCTTATACTGTTGGTACTGTTGTATCCAGGTGGAGAGCTCAGCGTTCACGGCCAGCCTGGACAGTGTTAATCATGTGTACATAATTGTAATATCATTGCTTATACTGTTGGTACTGTTGTATCCAGGTTGAGAGTTCAGCGTTCACGGCGAGCCCGGACAGTGTTAATCATGTGTACATATAGTATGTAATATCATTGCTTATACTGTTGATACTGTTGTGTCCAGGTGGAGAGCTCAGCGTTCACGGCGAGCCCGGACAGTGTTAATCATGTGTACATATGTAATATCATTGCTTATACTGTTGGTACTGTTGTGTCCAGGTGGAGAGCTCAGCGTTCACGGCGAGCCCGGACAGTGTTAATCATGTGTACATATGTAATATCATTGCTTATACTGTTGATGCTGTTGTGTCCAGGTTGAGAGTTCTGCGTTCACGGCCAGCCCGGACAGCGTGACCCCCCGGCGGGAGCTGCTGCAGATGGCCGCGCCACAGAGCATCGACCTCTCCGTGCTCCGTAACGAGGCTCTGCGCACGGAGGTCATGCGGGACCAGGGCTACGTGGAGCGGGAACGCACGCCGCTGCAGATGACCAATCAGGAGCAACTGCAGGTGAGGAAATAGTTACAAATTGTACAAACCTGTGCAGGACAGGTGTAGTTGTCTCTGCATCCTTCGTCATTACTACAGGCTTCACACACTTGAAATGGCATTTTGTGTAGTTGATAACCAAAGGAGTACAGAAGACAACGGAAGGCTCATTCTACTAAAAGGATAAGATACTTGAATTTCTTATGTGAGCAAATAAGGAAAGTTAAAAGTAGGTTCATCATTATAGGGTAATGTTTGTGATAGACATGTATTTCCAGTTTGAATAGCTGCAGTTAAATTGGTTTGATTATAAAGATCTTGATAGTTACACAGACATTTTCTCAAATATTTGTTTGTTTTGATAGTATGTATGCTTTAGAGTGGTGAAACTTTTGATTTCCAAAAGAAAATTTTGACATTAAAACGGAAGAGAAAAGATAGAAACAGGAATAGGAAGCTTGAGTGGAAAACAACTATGTATTACAGGGCCTTTGAAACAAACTCTTTCCTTGTGCTGGTTTAACCACTGTGTCAATTTACTTTTAAGTTAAAAAAATGGAATATTTAGTTTAAAGTTTTGTTTGAAATATCTTCATCTCTTCCCCAGATGACGAGTCGTCAGGAGTACGTCCTCCCCTCCCACACCATGAGTATGACGATGGACCGCAACGTGCAGCTGTCACAGATCCAGGCCCGCGGCCTCCCCAAACCTGGGCCTCGGGTTAGTGCTGTGGACAGGGGGCAGGACATGGACCAACCAGCATTACAGGTACAGTACATAGGTCCTTTTGATACCATAACCCCCTCCAACTACCCCCAACCCCCTCCAACTAACCCCAACTCTGTCCAACTAACCCCAACCCCCTCCCCCAGGCCTGCAGCCTGCCCAAACCCGGGCCTTGTGTCAGCACTGTGGACACTGGACGGACCAGTCTTACAGGTACTGGGGTGCTAACTATAACCCCCTCCAGCTAGCCCTAACCCCCTTTCCTCTCTCCCAGGCCTTTCCCCCTAACCATGACATTTCAGAATGTGTGAGAAAGGAAAAAGTTAGTAAAAGCACTTAACAGCAAGACAGAAACGAGAACGAACTTAAGTCCCGACCAACAAGTAACAAAGGTGTTCAGTGATTCTACTAGACAGTACTAGGCCAGAGTGTTAAGACTTCATTTACTGGCATAATGTCATTTGCCCAATTTACACATTGCCTTAAAGACTTGCAGCCCAACTTGTGTTATATAAAAGAACAAGGAATTTTGCAGCAGATACATAAATTTTGTAATTGAACATTGTACTCTACATAAGTTACAGCCAAGGTAGAGCAGGAAACTAGAGTAGATTGACATACTTTTCCATATCTTACCCGTACTCATCCATATGTTTTGTTCTTCCCCAGACCCTGACGAACATGGAGACGGTGCACATCCCGACGACCAGCCAGGCGCTGGGGCACGACCAGGCGGGAAACCCCATGCAGCAGTACAGCACCATCGACCAGTACTCCATCCCCATGCTCATGGGCTTCATGCCCGCCGTCAGCAACCCGGGAGGGTTCTCACAAACCCCCATGGGCACCCCCGGGTTCCACAATAGGCAGCAGTATTAGGTTTTTGCACATTTCAAACTAGGTGGGTATCTATACTTTATACATGCTTAATGTTGGTATTCAGGTTCCCACAAACCCCCATGGGGACCCCCGGCTTCCACAATAGGCAGCAGTATTAGGTTTTTGCACCTTTCAAACTAGGTGGGTATCTATACTTTATACATGCTTAATGTTGGTATTCAGGTTCCCACAAACCCCCATGGGGACCCCCAGGCTACACAGTAGGCTTCTCACAATCCTCATGGGGACCCCCAGAGTCCACAATAGGCAGCAGTATTAGGTTTATGTCCATGTTTTAGGTGAGTTTATGTTACAGTACAGCACCATAGACCAGTACTCCATCCCCATGCTCATGGGCTTCATGCCCGCCGTCAGCAACCCGGGAGGATTCTCACAAACCCCCATGGGCACCCCCGGGTTCCACAATAGGCAGCAGTATTAGGGTTATTTCAAACCAGGTGGGTATTTTATACTGCATAACCATGTTATGTTGCATTCAGCAACCAGGAGGCTTCTCATAAACCCTTATCGGGTCCCCACAGCCAGGTTTCACAATAGGTAGCAGTATTAGGTATATTTCACTGCATTGGGGTCCGCTGGCTTCGATAACAAGTAGCAGTATTAAGTGTATGTGTTAAGATCAGGAATCAGGACAGTGTTTTCAAGGCCCCACAGTTACAGATGAGAAATAGAGTAGATCAGGCTAGTTATGTATCACACAAATTATGATAAATGGGCCAAAATGTTATCCTTCTTTCATGCCATTTCTCACTGCTCTGTTTGTTCTTTTTTCCACAGGTTGGGATTGATTGGCAAACAGAGGCATTTCTGCGGCATTTCTGCACCTTTTCACAGTGGTTGGAACACCAGAAATGTGCTATGTAAGCTTCGTGAGCCTTGATAGAAAGGTAGCCTTGTTGCATCATCAAGCCTAATGCTTGATTTAATGATAGAGAGGTATAAAAGATGCAGAAAACAGTGAAGAGATTAACACATCGCAGTCAAGTGCTCAAGGATTCGCCAGTCAAGAAAAGCGCATCAAGACATGCACTCGATAGACAAGTGTAGCAGTGTCTGACCAAGTTTAGTCGTCAACTAAACTAGTGTATAGTACTGTAAACATGAGAAATGTGTATGACTTACATGTATTTTATGTTATGTAATGAAAAAAGAAGTTAGAAAAGATCATTGTTCTAGGGGTAAAGGAGATTTGTATGTGCTGAAATCAGTTCATTAATGTACAGTTTCAATGTTAGGTGAATTTGTGAAGATTAGAGGCTTTCGGCCATGTGCAACACCCATGTGTACTTTGGAAAAGCTCATGTGTTGTAAAATGCAAAAGAAACAGAATAATACTGTTGTTGTTTTTGTAGTTTTGTACTTGATATATTTGGTACCATTTAGTAGAAATCTCTTTGTATCAAGTAATTTAGTAGAGTACAGGTAAAAGAATTTGTAGTACATTTTTTCCAAGGGACACTCAACAGTTGTGGGGGGACTCAACAGAGTTTCCCATTTAGGAAACCTGCAAGAAGTAAAAATGTGGGTTACATCGAAGGTTATGGACATAAGAGTGTCAATGGCCAGTCCATGTAGAATTTGTTTTAATTTATATTTACTCCCAATCCAATACGTTTATAGAAACAGTAACGTTAGAACTAACTATGTACATAGTAGTTCATGCAATGTGGCTATGACAAGCTCCGATGGTTGCAATTCAGTGGGCTCAGTGCAGTTCTGTGTAGGAGGCAATAGACCACTATCAGTAACCTTCCGCCATCTTGAATTTCAAGGTCAAAAGTATTATCAGAATTTGGTCTTACGGTTGGATTGGTTTTTCAAACAGAAAAGAATGTGTCTACCATTTTAGATGGTAAAAAGAAAAATTAACACCATTCCTGTTGACTTTCGTTGTAAGAAACACAAATTTGGTGCTTACTGAAGCAGGGAGAAGGTTAAATGATGATGGTGAAATACAATGTGTGGGGCAATCATGAATTTAGCTTTGATGGAGGTCCTTGAAAAGAAAAAAAAGAATGGAGTCAATCATTTCCATAGCTTAATTTACTATGTATTCCTTATTGTATAGAATTAATGCAATATGTAATTTTATTTTAATGTGCAAGCTACGTAAGTTATATTAGAATTAATTGTGTAAAAACAATCATAGTATCTGCTTGGCTAGACCACTGCCTGTAGTTACATATACATGTTATGGTAAACATTATCCTCAGCGTAGGCAGCTTATTGCCTGGCAATATCATATATAAGTTATTGTATATTCTCTCTGTCATGTTGAAACATTTGTCAACAAGTGACCGATTAGAAATAATGAGAATGTGTCTGCATTGTCCCTTTTCTCTGTTTTGCCGTCTGAGCTGGATTCCAGGCTAGCCTTAATACACATACTGTAAATGAAAACCTTTGATAAGCTTCCCTGCTTGACTTGGGGTGAGAGCCACATTTAGACCACACTTCAGGACCCTGCACGTTTTAAATAAAAGTGGGGGTAAACCCAGGCTTGCCCATGGTAACAAGACATGTAACAAAGCTAGTAAAAAACTATTTGTACTTAGATATATTTACAATGTGTAGCTTATGAAAACGTGTAGGCAAACAATTCATTTTGAGTCAGATTATTTATGTATAAATGCGCGATTGGACATCTGATTTCCATTACATTGAATTTGTACATTGGGTGATCTACATAGTGTGAAGTGCATAGTGTCCATATGCTTTTCATTTTAGCCTTACAATGTGCAGACAGACCCTGGCATCAAACGCCTTTTCCAGATTCGGGTCGCTATGTGCAACACTGGAAGAATGTCCTGTCAGTGGAGGGTGTTCTTAAGACAGGTTCGGTGATGAATATGTAGAAAGAGCCAACACTTTTTTTTCTTAACGGCCCTCAGAGTCTAGCCGTGGCGACTAACGAAGGGAGTTTTTGCTTGATATTACATATACTTTCCAAGGGAGTTTTTGCTTGATATTACATATACTTTCCAAGGGAAAGTATATGTAATATCAAGCAAAAACTCCCTTCGTTAGTCGCCACGGCTACTCCCAGTCCAGCCTCCCCTGCCTAACGTGTGAAAATGGCCACGATGTTCTGCAGTCCGTACGTCACCACCATCTGCCCGGCCGGCCCGATCGCCACGCCCGAGGGTTTCCCGAGATCCGAGGCGACGTACCGGACATGCTCTCCCCGGCCGGTCAGCACCTCCACCCGCCGGTTCCCCGAGTCCGCCACGATGATGTTCCCGTGCCAGTCCGTGCAGAGGCCCTCCGGATGGAGGAAGCGTCCTCTGTACTTGTCCAGGAATCCTCCCGACTGGGTTGTACATGTAGACATTGTTTGTGTCGAGGTCTGACACCAGGATGTTCCCCTCCATGTTGGTAGTGACGTACCAGGGGTGCAGCATGCCTTCTTGCCGGCCGAACCTGCGCTCCTGTCCGCCGTCTGGTCCGAACATCAGCACTTCCCCGGTCCGTCCGTCTGTCTCGGTCACCAGGACCTGGTGGCTCTTCGGGTTCACGGCAACCCCTCGCACGAACGCGGTTTGACGTAGAGGAATTGTTGCAAGCGGCAGGCCGTCTCTGTTGTACTTCACCGCAACGCTGTTGGTGCCGTACTTCCCGACTATCCACAGGTTGCCGCCACCGTCGATGGTAACGTCCTCCGGAGCCACCATGTAGCCGCCTGGCGTGGCGGTTGGGAACTGCCGGCGGTGAACGCCTTTCATGTCGTGCACTTGAACTCGCCGGTTGAACATGTCGGCCATGAGTATCTCATTTTCAGCAGACATGGCCACGCCTCGTGGGTTTGCAAACTCCCCTGGCCCGGAGCCTTTCTGACCGAGGAGGATGACCATTGCCATCTCTTCCACGCCCTTAACATCTGCGCCTGTAGTGAGAACAGCACAATGATAATAAGGACACAGAGTGCTAGCCTTTACCAGGCTCCGCGGATGACTGGGAAATATATAGTTGAAATTGGCCAAATAGAATGCATAATATGACAAGGGAAGTCGGCTATGGAGAAAGGGTCAAATAGGCTCCTATTGACCTTCTCTCCATAGCCAACTACCCTTGGCATACGTTTTGCTCTAATTGGCCAATTTCTACTATTTTCCAAGCAATCCGCGGAGCCTGGTAGAGGCTAACTGATTGCAACGTGGTAAATGCAATGCCGTTGTCCTTAAATCTACACAGTATACACGTCAGCGTCCATCCCATGCAGAAACGTGAAAAGATGTTTTTAGGGTTGCTCCAGTCATGGTAATATACTGGAACAAGCTGACGTCTCTCATATCAAATTCTGATTTCTAACACACTGATGTCTTTTTCTATACAAGGTAAGTCACCTCACCACTTACATGTGGTATGTGATAATTTAGAAATGATAAAGTGTAAAAACATTCGAAGTTGTTCTGTATCTGTATCTGTGTTGATACAGATCTGTTTCTGTGAAGTTGTTTTGTGGCATATGAAGATTACTTGCAATTGATGTGCAGTACTTCCTGTGTAATTAGAGAAAGATGCTGTCTCTGGTAAATACTTCTCGGCTACCATTTTATAACTGGCTTTCGGTCACATACCAATGCTCATTTGTTTTAGGTGCATGTGTTGGGTTTCATCTAACACCTTACGCCCTCACGTAATTCAGTACTATTAGCCACTAACTGATTCTCAAAATGTGGAAGGAATTTGTCTCTACCTGCATGGATCCATTCCGTCTGGAACGGTGGTGGCGCTTCCTCTTCAGGCGTTGATGTTGTGCGGTGTAGTGTGACTTGTGCTCGGAGGGAGGTTCTCTTGGTAGTCTCACTTGTCAGGGCAGTGGTCTGTTCAGTGGGTAAGATGGTCACAGGCGTCGAACTCGACCAAGAAGTCGTTAGTATCTATAGAAAGAAATGGGGAAAATGTGTCATTACAGCGGGACACAGCAGTGCTCAGCACTGAAACAATGTCTTTGCAGTGGTAGTCATCGGCGTCTGTGGTCTGAACTGTTTGCTGAAGTTTTCCCTTATTTGTTTGTACATTGAGCAAATAGCAGAAACCACGCTGAACCAAAATGCGGCATCAGGATTGTGAAAGAAGGGGAAAAAAACTGGATGGTTCGTCTGGATTATATAGGGTCATTATATTGCGGACGGTCACTTCATGGTTTGCTCGCTTGCGCTTTTCACTAATTTTGATTTTCACTAATTCTGATTAATGATTAGTTCATTGAGGAAGGCATAACAAAGTAGAGCTGCTATTTCTGGAAGACAACAATGAGAGGAAATACTCCACCCACCTGGTGTGAAGGGTACTGCGTCGTCATGGTGACGGCCCGTTCCTATGACCACCAGCGTTATCAAGGCAACTGTCGCTATGGTTACACAGATCAGCCTTGATGACGACGTCATCCAGCGACATGCAAGATATTTGTTGCCATCTGTGATTGTAGCAATCAATTCACAGAAGAACAGCTTAACAATAGACTCAATAAGAACAAGTGTGTATTATCACATAGACGTATTGGCAAAAGCGGTTGCCTTCTGCAGGAACTTGTTTTAAGAATATGATGCATAAATGTAAATAATTTGTCTGCTGTCATGGCAACGGACCTGAGGAAGGTCAATGTTGGTGAAGTAAACGTCAAGTAAACAAAGTCTGCCGGATTCAAGGGGAATATCTTAGTTTGCTGTCTAAGTTTAGTTAGTTTGTTGATTTTCCTACTAGTATACCATAGATGTATTGATTTATGTCTCATAAAGCTATTCATGCTTTATAGACATCAATGTGGGGTTTAAAATGAATTGATAGAGGAATAATCATGCAAAAAACGTATCTGTTGAGTCTATAGCACCCCAAAACCCTTTTTTTTCTTTCATGCTATGGGCGTTGATTGTCCGCAACAGTGATTACATGTTTCTCTGCAGTTTTAGCGCTTTAAGAGTATCCGTTGAAAACCCAAAATATCGCCAGATTGAGATCTTAAAACCTTAAACTAACCTGCCAGCTGTGGAACACCCTTTTGAGCCGGGGTGTGGTGCTCATTTCCAACAGCATCCCGCTGCAGACTTTCCTCTCCCGGTTGCAGCACAACTGCCACAGCTTCCTCGTACACACCCTCCTGCCGACCTGGAGAACACCCGCTCTCGGGCGTCGCCGGTCCAGGGTTGAAGCGCCGCGGAGGCAACCGAACCGGCTCTGGGACCTCGTCATGATGATGCCTTCCTTGACAATGACGGGACTCCCCTCTACGTTGTCGGTTTTCTATCATTCTAATATTTTCCAATCGATTGAGATCTACTGGTTCAGCTTGATCGTAAACGTTGCTAGTCGCGCGTGGGGTCTTGTTGTCGTCCATACTGCGGACACAATGAGAGTGTTGTAATGCGTTTTGCTGGGTTGACTTCGTTGTAGTAATTGTTTGGCGTCAGCGTCACGTAACAGGTAGGCCTCTTTCATGCTTAGCCAAAAAGAGGCCTACCTTTCATGGTAAGTGGCAAGGGTTCAAAGAAAAGCAACTTCCTGTTCATAACATTTCCGTGGGGGTGCCACTGCCATTTAATATGTAGAAGTCAAAAAGCACAGTTGCATGACCATATTTAGCTGTAGTTTTGTTTGACAACGTTATATAGGAAGGCAATTTTACCGGGAGGTTTAGTGCAGGAGTTACAAGAAATATCGCTTTTATCTTCTTATTTTTATCAGGGGACAAATTTGTGTGAATTAGTGAAAGAGAGGAATGACGTTGATGAGGAAAGCGTTGTAGTTGGTACCTAACTCCTGTGCGAAGCTAAGATATGCAAAAGTTCAATAAGGACAACTTAGTCATTATTCCTTGTTTTAGTCATCATGTTTCTAATAGAATAAACCTCAGCAAACCTCTACAATTTTCGAATAAAAAAAAAGCAAAAGGTAAGCACAATACACATACACACACACTCCAACATATGACACATGTTATCCTCCATGCTTTAAGCAAAGTTACGAATCAGTACGAATAAAAAATATAGACTTCCATATCTTCTAAAACTGGTATAGTACATGTCTGTTTCTAGATTATCATCTTTTAAACTTTGACACTAGTCATTTTCTTCTAAAGTTAAGAACTGTAGATCTGTCATCAGTCGTAATAGTTTGCCATACTCATATACATGTACACGTGCATCCACTTTATACATATGCATGGTGAATATGTTTAGATGGGAAATTTACATGAGATTGAAAATTACCAATGTCTCTGTCGTTTCAAGTTCGTAGTGGTCATTACTACAGCAAACTACAGCTCTGATTTATGGCCAACTGGCAAAATTACCACATAATAGACTCGAGGGTCTGTTACAAGGCAAAGCAATGAAAACATTTTAAAAATTACACATACCAACTAATCGATGAGGCCACCTAAAGCCATGCCAGAACAAAAGCAGTTCGTATGTACGGGTGTCAGATTTGTGCCATCGGAAATCAGCTTGTGTCTTGAAAAGACTGTACAATGCTGTGCCATTCTTAAAACCAACTATCATTAGTCTGGAATCAAATGTACAACTTTCTCGGAGCGCAGTTACTGAAATAAGTTATAATTCTCATAACAACATTTATCTTGAAGAGAATTTGCAACTCACTTGGTACACTGGCAAATCATTTAACAATTTTGTCTGTACACAACGGAAGCAACATTTCAGCACATTCAAAATTCATCCATCAAGAAGGCAAAAGGCTCCTAGTTACTTATAAATCATTGTAGTATTTTCACACTTCTTTCTCTGTATTTGATACGGACTATACACAGTTGCTGGTTGGACAGAGTGATTCAAACGTTGTCAACGAATCTTTACTTTATGATGTTTGATAAAGGACCAAAACCAGACTAGTCATCTGAAGAGTCCGATGAGTCTGAAGAATCTGAAACGAGAAAATTTTGACAATGATTGCATTAGAACCTTTTTTCAGACAATGCAAGCATGTTTAGAAGCATATATGAAAACCAATCAACCCAACCTGCCCAAAAGTAATGTGTTTTTGGGTCACAGATAAAAGTGTTTCGCCGGCATTAGGAAGTGGCGATGGACGTACCTTCCAGCCTCTCCGCAAGATGCCTTTGGCCTATTTTGATGAGAGCCTTCTTCAGGACCTGAAGAGTTGCAGCTTCTCCATCCCTGTCTCTCCACTTCCTCAGCATCTCCCTGCATCTCCTTTCGTTACATTTCCTCTTTCCCTCTATCCCGTCTATCTGGTTCTCGGTGAATTTCAGCTTGCGGGCCAAGTTGTCCCAATCGGAACTGACTCTATCAACAACTTTGTCGAAATAGTTGTACACGTCAACTAAAAACAAAAAGGTGAAAATCATCAGACAGCTAAGAGTTAACAGCTGATTTACGTACGTACCCGTTTTAACTTCATGACGGGGGAAACGGAACGTGTTCTCTTCATATACATATTTCGTAATTCCCACAATCTTTTACCTAGCCATAAGAAGACAATTTAGACACCTATCTTCTCATTGAGGAATCAAAAGATCACAGATGGAGATAGTTTCGCTACGCCTGATTTGGTTCATGCCAGGTTATAGCAAATTTCATGTCCCATGTACTTTCATTGGCTTGATGTCGTTTTAGCCAATAGTTGGGATCTTGCCGCATACCAAAGTGCAATTTCACATAATCACTATTGCCCCACCAGCTTATTGCATTGATAGCTATTCTGGCGTGATTGACTTGATGCGTTACGCTCATTGATCAGCTGCCAAGTTTGCAGCTACACTAGCAGACTATGAAAATGAGTTACCTGTAGTCATTGAATTGCTAGAGATATTACTACTGTTTTTTTTATTGTTTTAGATGGAACATAGCCGTTGCATGATGCTTATTTTCTTATCATGAAAATAATTACATACCTTGCTTGGTCCGCTTTGCTGGACGAGTGTCGCTGACCTGGCTTCCATGCCTTTTGGTTTTCTTCTTCCCACCTGTATCATTTAAGATGATAAGTCTAAGTAGGTATATTTCCCATTTCAGGTGTTAGGATAGGGTCACACTAGCATTTAATGTAGCTTCCCCCTTTCTCAATATGCCATCTGAAGTTCAATGCAGATGACATGTCACCAATGACAGTTCTCAGATCGGTTGGAGAGGTGCCTGTGTTGTACCACAGCTTCATGACATCCAGCATGCCAAATTGATATTGTTTTTTTTTCATTCTGACCTCCACTGCCTCCATGTAGTTTTATGACTTAACGTAAGTATGTTAAAACCACCTTATCCTGAGGGTCGGGTGACTTGTTGAAAATCTAACGGAGGGATTACAGTTCCTTTTTCCTATCTTCAAGATGTTCGTAAAGACGATCATCTCCACATTTGCATAATTATATCATTACAAGAGGTTACGAGCCACTCACCTGATGTAGATGGTTCGTTAAGACTAGTCCGGTGAGCTGCCATGTCTGTATCTAGAGAAAGAGAATAAATGAAAATTCAATAGTTTACTCCTGCTAAGACGAAAAATCTTTCTAACAATCGTGCCTACTATTACAGACGCTCATCTTGTTGTTGTTGAATTATCTCGCATTCATTATCTACAACCAGAACGACAGGAAGAAATTAGCCATTAAGATTTTCATCTTCATCTCCAGGTAGTTAGATACTCCTCTTAATGTTGACCCTCATATAAACCTGTCAGGGTCAAAGTTAAGAGGGGTATCTAACTACTTCTATCTGCAGAAGAAAGGAACACCACGCCATATTCACGTCTTCAGCCTTCACCTTTAAAGGACTACTACCCTGCCATAAAATCCGTACTGCTCACGCAATCATGCATGTGTAAGTTAAGTTTTTTTTTCCTGTTTTTTTTTCAAACCTAGTACAGGCATCAACATGGTACCTACCTTGCAGAGCGCGCAGGTAGACATGGGCTGAATTTATCCGTCGGATGGCGTCACTCACTGGTTGACCTGCTTCTGACAGAAGGGTGAAATGAACGGTTCCTTCAAACTTTCCCTTTCTTATCTCCGGATCTCGCAACTTCAGCCTGACTGAGAATCGATTGCAGTTCGCCGGGGGGAAGACGAACTGAATGCCGGGAGGCGCTGGGATGTCACGTGGGTCTCCAACGACGTCCTCTTCCTCGCCAAACCGTGCACGGATTGTCTCCTTTGGGTGCATGATGATCTCTTGTCGGAACGGCGGCGGTGTCTGAAGATTAGCTGCTTCAAAATACTCAGAGACTTTCTTGCCCTTCTCGATGCACAGCATGTGAATGCGCTTGTCATCTGTCGTTGCCTCGTCGGGATTGATGATGAGGTGCACCTTGTCTTCACTGTGCTTTGTCACAATGACTTCAATATCTTCTGTTGCCTCCTGATTGGCTTCCTCATCCTGCTTCTCTGTACTGGTATCAGCAGAGGTGGAGGCTTCTCCGGCGCTGTCTTTTTTCTTGGCACCAACAACGCTAAAGCATATAACAGACTTTAATATATTATCCAATCAATGATGAATTATTCGCGGCCTCTTTTGAAGACAAATAAGTGTATTTCAGTAGAATTATTTTCATTCTTTTTCTAACAACCTGCTTGTTTTACCTGCAAAAGTGACTCGTTCTGAACATGACTGTGTCTTCGGTCTCCTGAATCCCGGTTCTCAATGTCGACCACTTGCGGCCAGTAGACCTGTTCATCAGGATGGTTCTGCCCAGGTCGCAGGCACTTTTCCATGTCCAAGGCAGGGTGACAGTGACAGGCGTTAGGAAGTCTTCCTCCGTGTCTTGGTGCACAGTCAGTACCGGTGTCACAGCCGAGAAACTGTTTGTCATTGCCCCGTCAATGGGCAGCATGTCAACCTATCAAATTAAGGGGAAATACAAGTACAGCCATTTTTAAACATCGTATTAATCAATTTCATGTAACACACAGTAAACAGGACTGTCGGCACTACAGTTACACAATTCAAGCGGAAACAAAGACAAACTTACTTCCAAAGCCAGGGATCTTTCAGTCTTGACGCATCCTTTCGGAAACGTGATAGTGACACCATCCTCCTCCAGCGTGCAGCCTTCTGCTGTGATCTTGCATGTGTACAGCACAATGGACGATGACGCCTGTAGAAAGAACATTCTGTCAGTCATCTTGTCTGGAAACTAGCTAGAGTTACATGTCATAAATTGTGATGTAGCAGATATCATTACGGAGTTCTTTAACGCACCTTTCTGAGGACATCTGCAGAAACGAGGCTGATTTTGGTACTGGACAGTGGTTCCTCGGTCACCAGTACTTCGGTTGATAGCATCTCCAACATCCCAGCACAGCGCCTGCCGAGTACCTCTAGCAAACGATCCCTGGTCCCTTCTGGGTACGCAAAGACCGGAAATACCAGGTTCCTGTTCTGCACGCAGAACTCGTACCCGAGCGCGGACCAGTGTCTGTTGTGGAGAGCCTGCGGTGTGATGATTGGCACCACCATCCTGACGTTTCGTCTGAGAAGATGATTCAGGAGTTTGTCAGTGATGACATCTCCTGGTTTGATGACGTCGTCGGAAACTGTCACACCGTACCTGCTAGACGCTCGGACTGCCTGTCTCAATAGTGGCTGAACGAGCTTGTCACTGTAGTCTCCGACGTGAAGGACAACAACTTCGTCCCCTAGAAAAAGTCAGGCATAAATAAGAGTGAAACATCAATATAACAATACAGAGCATCATCAAGCGTCATAAGTCAAAAGTTTCGAACTAAACCAAAGAAGATAGGTTTAAAGTAATTCACCTCTCTCTTCTCGGGGAAACATAGGTGCTCTCTCTGGTAGGCAAACCTCCACAGACGCGCCCAGCAGGCGACGACACATGTCCCCTTCACGGTCGACAGTAGCAACTAACTCTTTGAACCTGCTGACGAATGTGAGCTCGTGTCTGATCCGATCACACTCTGCCAGACTCAGCCCCCCGCAAGTCTCCATACAGTCCAGGACAGGACCGATCGTGTGGACTGGACTTATGTCAGCAGGGCTCAGGGTGGGCTCTATCATCACTGGTCCGTCACCACCTGAGTTCTCTACATGTGGGGAATATTTCCATCAGTAACGATTTAAAATAATGCATTTTTTTAAAAGAAGACAAGGTAAACAAAATCAGACAAGAACATGACTTTACCTGCACGAGAGGTTCTCTTATCCCTTATCCAGACATCGATAAAGTCCTCTGGAAAACTGAGATTCAAACTATCAGTTAGTAACCCTTGACAAAAATACAATGTTTGAGAAATACAAGAAAAGCGAACACCAGGAACCCTCTTATGTATTTCCATGTCACAAAGTTGCAAGAAAATTACGGACCAATCAGATAAAAGGGCTTAATTTACCAATTAAAAATAAAATGAAAGCATAATTGGCCTCACCGACTGGATCCCGTTGCAGTTTCTTGCCCGATACCAGAGAGTGGATGGAATTCAGGTGTAGCAGCTCCTTCATCTGACTCCTCCCCAAAGCACCAGTCATACTGAATGGAAGAAATCCACTTCTCCTTGATCTCGAAGAGACAACTGCTAAGGAACCTTCTAACGGGAAGGCCCTGTGTGAACACTGCCTCGTCTTCAGCTACGGTCGACAGGAGCTCCACCTTCAGGTAGTGCCTCACTTTGGTTATCACGAACTGTTGCTTCACATCGTCGGTAGGAAAGCGGCCACAGCCGGCGAACACACGGGACTCTTCAAGGCCGAACCTGCGCACACAGATCGCCTGGAGACGGTAGAACATGCCGCTGGGGAGGAACATGTTGTCGAACACGACATACAGAGGATACTGGCATCTCCTCATGTGCACAGGATACAAGATGTTGTCGTCCGGCTTTGCGGCCAGAAGAGATGGAACGAAGTAGATTTCTTCCTTCTCGGACTCGTCTGCTGTGTCATCAAACCCACCAATCGGCGTAGCGTTGCAGAGGAGGTAGTACTTCTCCATCAGTCGCTTCAGGAAGGACTTGTTCCGGATTAAGAACGGTTTCTCCCTCTTCTGGTCTGCTTTGGTCCAGATGATTGCCAGCAGCCTGTCACTGAGGATGCCTTCGTTCTCCAGCCTCTCCCACATCTTGGCAACCTTTGGATCTGTGCTCCTGTCTTGTTGGTACTCAGGGACGGTAATGATGGTCTTGAAGACGTCAATCATCACCTGGGGTCGGAGGGCCACGTGATCGCGGAGGACGGGTTCGTTGATGAAGATGATGTCACCAAGGTCGTGCAGGAAGGTCAGGATGTCGGGAACATGGCTGTCGTCTGCGATGCCCACGTCATCACTCCGGGCCAGATCAACGACATCTTGGAAATGGCAGAATGGGTCGTCTTCTTTCCTTCTGTCCATCAGTTTGGACTTCAGATGGAGCCAGGTCATCGGCACCTCCTGGCCCATGTACCACTGGTCCTTCGCCACCTCACGGAGGTATCCTCGAAGCTCCTCAATGTCGCTGTCGTCCTCGTTGAAGTTTTCAACGACAAATATCTTTGGCAAAACGTGCTTCCCGGCCGCCTTACCACTGATGTGGTCAAGTACGTCTTTCTTGTACGCCTCAATGTCCGACTGAAATCAAGGGCCAATATTCATCTGATGAATACCTAAAAGCAATATCTACTTGAGAAATCAAAAGTCCGATCCTTTCAGCCATGCTAACTGCAAGCTCCAGGGCAAACCTAAGCTTAACCCCTATAATCGTACACCTTTTACATCTTCTTAAGGAAATTCAATGATTGTACATACCTCGTTGACCATGTCCCTGTGTGTGAGGACCAGGACGACAGGTGTCAGCTTCCGTCCGTGCACCAGGGTGTGTGTGTGGATAGAGTTCAGCCAGTGGTCTAAGTAATCTGTACAGTTAGAAACGTTCCATTGTATTTAGTGTGAAATAAATCTGTAATACCATTTTAGCCTTCAATCCCTTAAATCACCACTGAATTCTACAGTAAAAAAACGGTACGTACCTCGTCCAGTGACGAGATTGTCCGCTGACGCCTTGTAGTCCAGTTTAGGTACAGGGTCGGACAGCTTCTGCAGCAGAGACATGACCAGGATGTAGATCCCGCGGTACGTGAAGAAGCACTGGTGCGAGCCGTAGTACGTGGCCTGGCCGCCGAAGTCCCAGAGGGAGAGACGCGGGTGCTCGGCAGTTCCAAGCTGTTCCTCTGTCACGTCACCCTGTAGTCGCTCTTTGGCTTTCGTTATTACATCATCAGGAATGTCTTGTGTTTGTTGTGACGTAGTCGCTTTTAATTTTTCTCCTCTCCCTGCAACGGAAACTTTAAAGGTTTGAAATATGTGTAGAATTTCCGCATACCTAAGTATCAACGTCAACTGCGCATCGTTACATTTCCCCAAAGAAAAGATTGTAGCTCCAGAAATGTGCAAAACACATGACATATATTGTAGATAAGACCTATCGTGCTTCCGTATTTACCGGTGCCACAAATGTGTATTTCTATTTCTCATGTGTTACGTAAGTAATGTTTGTATTTATGTCCAATGATGTATATGCATTGCATTTTTATATGGATGAACTCAGATCCTGAATGGATTCAACACTAATTATAAATTCACAACCTACGGCAGTACCTATTCAAATGTTTGATTCTACTTGACATCATATGAACGTACCTGAAGTGTCATCAGTTACACTTTTCCGTCTTCGTGACTCTGGCCATTTAGGCGGTGTCTGCTTTCTTGTTTTCATTTTCGTTGTTTGCCGCGTTTCCATGGAGTGTTTCGAAGATGATGATATTTTGATACCCCCTGGCTTGCCTGTAGGCAACGAACTGAATCAGCCAATTGTGCATCTGATTTCAACTTTAAAAAACATAACACCTAAGCAAAGCTTAGTTAATGACATAACAGGTTCCTTTGGGGCGACGTTTCCTTGGCTGTGTATTTCCAAATGGTTGTAAGGTGGTCAAAACACAAAATCCTTCTGTTGGCATCTTGTTTTTCAGAAATCATTGACAGATTTGCTTAGAATGAATCATGCAAAGTCAATGTCATGGGGTACTAGCCTTTGGATGTTTTGTGGTCAAGTCGCAAAAGAGATGATCCTTGATGATACAGTTCATATATTCCAAATCATTTAAGTAAATACATAGAGACATGAACTGTCGTTTTATGTACTTATCATGTACATTTAAAAGTACGAACTTTAATCAAATTTAGATACCTTTGCAGCCTTTCCTGGCGCTGCCTTTCTCTCGTGCCTCTTGGGTTTGTGACGACGTCCCTTTTCCTGTGTTTAATTTGTTCCCTGCAGCTAGCTGAATTGCCATTGTTTCCTTAAATTCGTCTGGCTCTTCTGTGATAGAAGAATAACATATCAGTAAAATATATCTACATAAGTATATATATATATGCATGTATATCAGTCGAAGGTAGCTTGACGAGTTTCAACCAACAGTAAACGGGCATGCATTAGTGTGTAGCTTTTCGTGACAAATGATACGACTTAAAGTAATCGAACATCACCTTCTGCTTTGCGCCAGGTTTTGGTCATCACGCTCTGTGAAATCTCGATGCCGTCTGTTATCGGTTCATCCTCCACAGCCTCCTCTCCCGTCAGCCTCCTGACGACACAGGTCTTCCCGGATCTGAACTGACCAACCACGAGCCCGAGCGTGCTGTGCACCGGTAGCGCCCCCTGGCGGCAGGCTTTGGAGTACAGCTGCTGCATTCTCGGACCACGCAGCTGTATTTCGAGCGGGACACTGCTGTCTCCTGGGCGAAAAGAGAAACCGTATCATTGGACACATTTTGCTTCTCGTACATGTAAAGTAGTTTGATTAACATTCTTGGTAGAGTGATAGACTGACTCAAGTATACCTTTAGAGCTGTGATCAAACTACTTCACAGGTCCAAAATGCATACATGGCCGTTGAGTATTGTTAGCTTGCCCTTTTGTCTTACCTGTAATGCCGCTTTTCCCAGCCGCCATGTCGTCTGTGGGCGCTCTCCGCTTACTGCCGCCCTTACTTTTGCGGTAGCTACCGATGAAGTTCTGAAATCGCCGCAAATCATATCGCTGTTATCCAGATCTGATATCAAATTCATTTTCGTCAGTCTACGCCTTGATGAGGTCAATACTCAATACTTGCTACAGTGATATTCGTCATTGAATATAGTTTTTGTACATGTTACTTCAATAATTCCGGCTAAAGTTCCTTACCTCTTACGCCACAAACTTATTCTCTGCAGTCTTTAGTAAGCTGCAACATGGCAAGCTAGCCCACAAGATCAGTCACCATAAAAGCAACTCACCTTTACTTGCTTTACTGTTTTCCCACTCTCTTTTGCTGCTTCTTGTATCAATGGACAGTCATTCTTAGCCACAGTCATTCCTTTTTCTTCATAGAACCGGACGAGTACAGGATCGTACTCATTTTTACGCGCGGAGACCCCCTGTAAACACGTACAAGTAAAAGTGAATAGCTGAAGGCCTTTACGCCGATGATAATCACAATGCATCTCCAACTAACCTTCCAAGAGGAAGGGATAATCTGCAAATTCAAGACCAGCATACGCACCAATGGGAACTGCAAACAGAAGTATCAATATCATACCATCTTCAAATGGTACTAGTAGTTTCGAACAGAATAGTTTTGAATGAAATGTACAGCCATCTTTACAAAAAATGATAATTAGATTCTTTAGTCATATGATTTGTCATATATTTATAACTATATCACCGCGACTATATACGTTTTGCCACAACTCACTTTCTTCTCTTCTCGGACAAGCGTCAGTATTTCCTTTCTACCATGAAGTATTAGTTCCTTCTCATCTTCATTTTGCGGATGAGCGTCCCTGGTGTCCTCATCTGCAGCGATGTCCTCCGCCGTTAGACCCTCCTGCAAATAAACATGTCTGATGACTCAATAGTTTGCACGGAAATAGATCGAACATTGTATACCTGCAAAAAGTTGCATATCAAAGACTTTGTTTTCATTCTTTCCCGAAAGAAGTTAAGTTACCATTATGCTTCTGGATCGGTGGTCAGTTATTTACCAGAAAATTCGACTAGCCTGACACTTTACCTTGTCCCTAATGCCTGCATCAGCCCCGTGCTGCAGCAGTAGTTCCGCACACTTGGGATGACCCGATATAGCTGCATCATGAAGGGGGGTGTTTCCCTGTTGGGATAGCGACAGGCTTGGAACAGGGTGATTTGCCCATTCTTAGTCGCAATCATTCAATTTTAGTTAAGTCGAAAAGAAAATCCAATAATTGTACGTGCATATGTATATGTGTATGCATATGTATATATCACTTACTCACTATCGTTCTCGCGTGGATCCATTTCGGATCCCTGTCTCTCTAAATCTCAGCAGCCAATCTACATGTATCTGCAGACAAGCCTGGCAGCGCAACCATCTGACGCAGGCAACCACATCAAGTCACGAGCCACATTGAAATAGTACTGTCAAATTTTTAAATTATAGTTAAGACCCTCTGCTAAGCAACCAACTGTCTTAGCCAACAAGAAACCACATTTTACGGTACCCGGGGGCATTCACCCCCCTCTCAACAACTAAAATTGGTTGACAGCGGCACCCAGCCCAGCAGCAGCCTTTTCAGTTTAGTTTATTGTTGAAGGCTTAGGGCTCAGGGATGTTATACCAGTCTATCTTTCCAACCGGCATTTATAAGTGTTATAAGTGTGGTCATCCCATAGAACTTGTAAATATTCCTGGTACCATAGAGCATGTACACAACGAACTTGTCAGGGACAACCTTCAAGCCTCAGCAAACACTTTTGCTCAGCCATTTGACTGGTTACTGAAACCAAGATTTACTGCACTCTATTCTCACTAATGTTTATGGCGTTTTGATTTATACTAGTTACAGAGAAACAGCATTAGAATCGTACTGTATGACACAGTACTATATAATCTATAACGACAGTCAATCAACCTACCCACTTGTTCCGTGCGTTCACATCTGCACCAGCTGCCAGTAAAGTCGATACAGTTTCATGGTTGTCATACCAGGCTGCCCAGTGTAAGGGAGTATTTTGCTGCAATCAAAAGCATCAGATTGTCAGTTCAGTATGGCATCAGGAGAACAAATTTAAAAGTACACTTTTGTCGGTAACGGTTCTTCTGGTAGTCACCGAATATACCATCTTGAATGATGACGTTCAAATCTCACAAGAAGCACAGAAATCGTTTATCACAACAGTGTCACAACGGTCTACCTACGTCATCATTCCGTGCGTTCATATCTGCATTCGCTTTCAGTAAAACTGATACAGTTTCATGATAGCCTCTCTCAGCTGCCTCGTGCAGGGAAGTGTCTCGCTGTAAAACACATCAGATGGTCTTCAGTTACAACAAGGGGACACATGAAAACGGTGATAGTTTAAACGGTTGTCACCGCACCAACCGCTTTGTAGAAAATGAGTGTCAAATCTTAGGGCCCTGTCACACTTGTGCGTATTTGCAAGTCCGTGTGAGTTGCGTATTAACAAGTTTTTGTTGTCGATTAAGCCTGCAGCCAAATAAGTTATTTCTTTGGTTCAATAATTAGGCTGCACAACGTTGGGTCAAAGTAGAAAACAACTTCTTCCCTTCAAACTTTACATCAACCCAACAATTTTTCATCCGCAACTCACGCGCACTTGAATATACGCACATGTATGACAGGGCCCTTACAAGATACAAGGAAATGTGACAGTCAGTCTACCTACCGCATTGTTCCGTGCGTCCACATCTGCACCAGCTGCCAGTAAAGCTGAGACAGTTTCATGGTGGCCATTTAGGGCTGCCAGGTGCAGAGGAGTCCATTGCTGTAAAACACATCAGATAGTCTTCAGTACGGCAACAGGAGGACATATGTAACGCTTGCATGAATGTCAAATCTTACAAGATAATAGAGATTTTTTCATTACAACAGTCAGTCTACCTACCCTCTCATTCCGTGTGTCCACATCTGCACCAGCTGCCAGTAAAGCTGATACAGTTTCACGGTGGCCAGACACGGCTGTCACGTGCAGGGGAGTGTATTGCTGTAATTGATAGCATCGGATGGCCTTCAGTTTGGCAGCAGAACAAATGTCCACTTTTTGTTGTTGGTAGTTCTGATGGTAGTCACCAAGCCTACCGCTATGTAGAGGATGAATTTTGATAAATGGTACAGAAATATTTCTTGTATCACTACAGTCAGTCTACCTGCGGTCCTACCTCATTGTCCCGCGCGTTCACATCTGCACCAGCTGCAAGTAAAGCTGATACAGATTTATGGTGGCCATTCCGGGCTGCCTCGTGAAGGGGAGTCATTTGCTGTAAAACAGGTCAGATGGTCTTCAGTATGGCAACATGAGGACAAAAGTTCACTTCTGTTGGTGACAGTTCGATCGGTGGTCACCAAGCCTACCGCTATATGTAGAAGATGAATGTCAAATTTTACAAGATACACAGAAATACATGTACTTCACAACAATCGGTCTATCTACCTCCTTGTCCCGTGCGTTCACATCTGCACCAGCTGCCAGTAAAGCTGATACGTGGCCATCCCGGGCTGCCAGGTGCAGAGGTGTTCTTTGCTATAAAACACATCGGGTAGTCTTCAGTATGGCAACAGGAGGACAAATGTACGCTCTATGTTGTTGGCATTTTATTTAAACAAAAGTCACTAAACCTACCGCTATATAAAGGAATGAGTGAAGATACGGGAGCACGTGATGTATCATAGCCATCAATTTACCTACCTGCTCGTCCCGTGCGTTCACATCTGCACCTGCTGTCAGTAAAGCTGATACAGTTTCATATTGGCCAGTCGAATTCATTGCTGCCAGGTGCAGGGGAGTACTTTGCTGCAAAACATGTCAGATAGGCTTCAGTATGACAATAGGAGGTCAAATGTACACTTATGTTGGTGACAGTTATAACGGTAGTCACCAAACCTACCGCTCTGTAGAAGATGAATCTCAAATCCTAACAAGATGCATGGAAATGTGTCTTGTATTACGACAATCATGCAGTCTACCTACCTTCTCGTCCCGAACGCTCACATCTGCACCAGCTGTCAGTAAAGCTGATACAATTCCATGGTGGCCTCTCCGGGCTGCCCAATGTAGAGGAGTACGTTGCTGTAAAACACGTCAGATGGTCTTCGGTATGACATTAGGAAGACAAATGTACACATATGTTAATAGATAGGTTTGGTGACTTTATATTTTGTATTTCTTTCATCCCGGGCTGCCGAGAGCAGGAGAGTTCTTTGCTGTAAAACACATCAGTCTTTGGTACGACAACAGGACGGACAATTGTACAATATTGGAAACAACCTAGCTGTAGACAGCAAACCTACCGCAAAGGACAAGATGAATGTCAAATGACTGGCATACGTGTTGAAGGTTTAAGGAATTGTTTTGGTTTGTCTTAAATGTCATTGATACGTTACAGATAAAGTGACGTAGCAAGAGAAGGTGCTACGGTGAACGGCACACCACTCCCATGTGCAAATAAAAGATTCCAACTATGTCATTGAGTCATGCTTGCGCATTCAGTAAGAAGCGGAATAGGTTGGGGACGGTCCACGTGACCTCAATTACACCTGGACATTCTGTCTCCAAAGTACTTAATACGAACGAAAACAAGCATTTGGGGGCTTTCGGAGCAGAGGAGCCTGGCCAGTGCAAAGAGGAGGACGGGGACGGAGGGTGGGTTTGGGTTTGGGGGAGGGGGTGTCATCAGGCAAAGATATGATGTTTTACGTAATAAGTTATTCACATTTCTCAAATCAAGTACAATACGTTTTAAGAGTCTCGATGCTACAGACTGTTTTGAGTATATTTTAAATGCATCAACCCCCACACTGCAAAAATAGGTAAATATTTAAACGACTGCTTTCTCATTAGAAAAAAATACCGAAACTAACGATTAACCCTACTCTAATTCAAAGACTTATTCTAGCCCGTATTGTATTGATAATTGGAATGTTTAGTTTTATTCTATACTTCAATTTTGTATTATGTTTGATAGTTGTTGCCATCTTTGTACCCTGTACAATTGTCGTGCAATAAAGTCCGTCCCGTAAGCGGTTTGCTCTCCCTCATTTCGCTTTTTCGTGCATGCAACAGCCCTTAATGTTTCATCGCCATATGTGAACAAAATGTCAATAGTGAAGTTTTCCTTTGTTGAAGCAGAGCTGTTGCCACCGAATTACCCGAGAAAGGAAGACACGGTAACTAACCCAGCGATCAGCAGCATTAGGATTGACTCCCTCCGCTAACAGCCGCTTCACTCTGTCCGTGTCTCCTTCATCTGCAGCCTCACACATGTCCTGTAGTGACATAAAACAACGGTGAAAACAATTTCAATCAGAACATCAGTAATGTGGAGCAAGTGGAAAAATTTACATCTAAACTAACAAATGCGGGAACATTGTTGATGGACCGACATGAAATACATCCATAGATAGACATCGGTATCATTGAAAACAAGTTAACTCACATGGAAGACTGCTATCTAATTATAATTGATATATATAAATATGCATAGATATGCTTCAGATAGGCAAGAAGGAACGCATAATCAAGTCTGCTAAAGCTGTTAGAGGAGAGGTCAGAGGTCACCACGGAGAATGGCTGCCTTGTAGGAGAGCTCTGTCCAAGAGGGCCTGCAAACATCGCAATCCTCTTGGGCAGTGGATCCTAGCGGCCTGTATCCGTGTCATTTACTTTAGGTAGGGTTTACAGTGCCTTTTGTGTTCTCTCTTTTGTTTATTTTGTTAGATAGAGGCATTATTTTCGAGCGGGCGGCGTGGGAGGCCCTCCCACCCTGCACATGTTTGGTTATTATTTCATTGACGTTTTCCTAAGTTCTTGAATTGTGTTAAATGTGACCTCAACCTCCTCATGTGGTAGACGTGGCGAATCACCGCATTATTTAACACCCTCGTAACATGAGGGTGGACGCTAACGATAGACTAAGGACTCTTGACAATCCAAGACGCTCACACCGCATCGCTCGCGCGGGTCAACAAGGAGGGCAGAATGGAGAGACGGGGCCGGCTCCAGACCCCGAAAGGATTACGACGGACCCGAAACACGTACTGCTGAAATGCAAGAAAGCAACTCTTATATCAACATTCAACGTGCGCACCCTGCAGACGCTGTGTCAGGCATCAGAACTTGTTGTCTCAGCCATCGAACAGTAAGTGGACATCATCTGCATCCAAGAGCACAGGTACTTCCATGAAGATCAAGTTCTGAAATATCATGATATGGCAGAAGGCTGGAAACTAATAACTGCATCCTCCTGGAAAAACTCTAAGAACAGTACCATAGGAGGCACAGGAATTCTTCTCAGTCCTCATGCACTTAAAGCACTGGGTAATATAGAGAAAATTACCCCTCGGATTGTGATTGCTAACTTTAATGGCAACCCACAAGTCACTGTGATATCTTGCTATTGTCCTACAAATGTCTCATATGAACAGGATGTGATAGATTTCTATGACGATTTATCTTCTCTGATCCGTTCCACACCAAAACACAATGTACAGATCATTGGTGGAGACTTGAATGCACAACTTGGTCTGAGTCAACATAACAAGTGCACTTACCATGAAGATTCCAACAGGAACGGTAAGCACCTTGAACTCTTTCTTATTGAAAATGGGCTGTACTGTCTCAATACACGTTTTCAAAAGAAGAGGGGGAAACTGTGGACCCACACATATCCGAATGGGGCAATGGCACAACTTGACTACATCCTCGTCAATAAGAAATGGATCAATAGTGCCCACAACTGTGAAGCATACAACACTTTTGAAGGTGTATCCTCAGACCATCGTATTGTGTCAGCCAGATTCCAACTGAGCCTTCGTGCGAACAGCACCAAGTGCCTGAAGAAGCCTCAGTATGACTGGAAGCAGCTCTCGAGCGACATGGAAATCCAGGATGAATTCAGCATCACACTGCGCAACCGTTTCGAGCAACTTCAGGTCGAAGACATCTCTCCATGTGTAGATAGCACATATATCCGCACACAAGCAAGCAGCTCAAAAGTGCATACCCCGAAAGCCAAAGCACAGGGGAAAGGTGCCATGGGAGACTGAATATGTACTTGAAAAACGGGAAACCCTTAAGAAGCTGGCAAAACAGAAGAATAAGGCAGCAACTAGAGCAAATACCAGTAAATATAGGAAAGCAAGGCGTGAATTAGAGAATGCATATAACTGTGAGCAGCAGAAATATGTACAACATCAAATAGACTCCATCCACTTAGCAGCAATTAACCAACAATCTTCTCTTGCCTGGCAAACTGTTAATGCTGTATGTGGGCGGAAACGTTCAACGCAAGCAAAACTCAAGGCATCCAGCCAAGAAGAAAGGGTTCAGAAGTGGAAAGATCATTTCGAGAATCTCCTGGGAAAACCTCCCGTCATCAAAGATCTTCCAGTGCAGAAAATCATTGTGGACGAACTTCCTATCAGGAAAGGCCCATTCTGTGAAGATGAGTTGGAGGTAGTATTAAAGACACTTAAGAACAGAAAAGCAGCTGGCCTTGATGAAGTGCCTCCTGAAGTCTGGAAGACCAGGAGATTCAACGACATACTGCTGGACTGCTGTAACGGGATGTACAAGCAAAGTAATATCCAGGCGTGGAGGGAAGGATGCATACTCCCTTTTCCTAAGAAAGGAGACCTGTCCCTCACTGCTAACTATAGGGGTATTACACTTATGCCAATTGCTGCCAAGGTCTACAATGCAATGCTGCGAAATCGAATCCAACCCGAGATTGAGAAAGTCTTACGTCCAAACCAGAATGGTTTCAGAAAGAACAGATCAACTCTGGGGCAAATTCTGACAGTGAGGCGAATCATCGAAGGAGTCAGAGCAAGGAACCTAGAAGCTGTCATGTTATTCGTGGACTTTTCGAAGGCATTCGATTCACTGCATCGAGAGAAGCTGGCCGAAATACTGATAGCCTATGGTGTGCCGAAGGAAACAGTGGTCGCTGTGATGATGCTCTACAAGGACACCAAATCAATGGTTCGCTCACCTGATGGGGACACAGACTTTTTCCACATCCATGCTGGAGTACTCCAGGGAGACACACTCGCTCCATTCCTTTTCATCATTGCACTAGACTATGTTCTGCGTACTTCTATCGACCCACACAACAACCTTGGTTTCACCCTGAAGCAAGCTAGGAGCAGAAGACATCCTGCCAAGTTGATCACAGATGCTGATTATGCAGATGATCTAGTTCTACTTGCAGACAGAGTCGCGGACGCAGAAACATTACTACATGCACTGGAAGAAGCGGCCTCTGGGGTAGGACTGTATGTGAATGCCAAGAAGACTGAATACATCTGCTTTAATCAACATGGCGAGATAAAGTCCCTTAATGGAACACAACTCAAGGAAGTTGAGCATTTTACATATTTGGGAAGTGACATATCTTCCACAGAGAAGGATGTTTGCATACGCATATCTAAAGCCTGGGGGGTACTTAACGGCCTAAGGCCAATATGGAAATTCACATTACCGGACATCATGAACTTCTTCAGGGCTGTGGTAGAATCTGTGCTTTTGTATGGTTCTTCAGCGTGGACAATGACCAAGAAACTTGAGAACAAGCTTGACGGAACCTACACCCGCATGCTTCGAGCTGTGCTCAATAAATCCTGGAAACAACACCCCACTAGAGCGGAACTGTATGGAACATTACCATCCCTATCGTCAACCATACGAGAGAGAAGGGTACGGTTTGCAGGACACAGCTACAGAAACAAAGAAGAGCTAGTAAGCGAACTCCTGCTCTGGGCGCCAACTCATGGGCATTCCTCTGTCGGGCGACCCCGAAGGACCTACATAGACCAACTTGCTGGGGATGTAGGAGCGAGGTCTGAACATCTAGACCAACTTATGGCGGACCGTGTTGCCTGGAGGGAAAGAGCAACCCTAGTCCGGGCAAGCTGCCCGATATGATGATGAAAGCTGTTATGTGAATCGGTAAAAGGTCCCCCATTAGGCGAATAGTTTGGGATACAGCATTGCAGAGGCCTTCACATCATCAAACTCAAAATGCTTATAACTGCCAGGGAAGGGGGGGTTCTAAGTAATAAGACCCCCCCCCCATTCTCCATCCCCTCTCTTTTTTATCGTTCATAGTTAACCATGTATAACCATTGATAAATCTGGAAATATCATGTACTATGTAAAACATTTTATCCTACCCTTTTATCGACGTATTTCTTCTTATTCCTCTCGTCCTCCGACCCGGACTCCTCCATCCTCTCCCGCCCACTTCCATCCGTCATGACGCTATAGATACACAACACCTGTCCAGTTACCCGCACTAAGACCACCATGTCATTTCTTATATTATCAAAACCGTAGAAAATAGCGGAAACTTTTGCAATTTATGTCGTCTTTCATGTCACACAAACTCAGTCAAACACACACACAGATAACTCTTATTTTCTAAGCGTTCTTTTTGGGACCAACTAATGATAACACGTGCCCAAATAGCGCGCACAAGTACAAACATGACACGATGAATTCATGAATCGTCTCTAGACGCACATATGCAACACTATCATTTCGCTAACAAAGCCATAGAAAAACATGTTACATCTTAACAGCAAAAGTTCATCTGTACGCTAGAAAAATGAGCTCAAATTCTTAAATTCTTTGCACTTACTATAGGATGCTCCTACACCTATCAAGTGTAACGAGACACACCTGGAACTTCCGGGTTTACCTGCACTTTTCCAGAAGTGTCTTGCGAGAGATTGACGACCTTTTATCGGCCTTAGGACCTCTGTGAGGTTCTTAAACTCAACAGGAACCAAAGCCTGTAAGCTCTGACGTATCCAGACCGGAAGGTGAGGCCTCACGGCGCCGTAAAGTCAGAGCTGGTCCGTTACGTCCGCAGGTGAGAAGGTTTCGGGCAACGCTCCCATGATTCATTGCGCACGCGATGACGCACTCCGTAGCAACGGGCTGAAAGACCTCGTGATTTAGCGCGATATCTTTAAGGGCTGTGGCCAGAATCGGTCGCGTATGGCTTAGATGATTGTTGACCTTATGTAATACAGAGGCTC
Organism: Branchiostoma lanceolatum; assembly: GCF_035083965.1. Taxonomy (NCBI): domain Eukaryota; kingdom Metazoa; phylum Chordata; class Leptocardii; order Amphioxiformes; family Branchiostomatidae; genus Branchiostoma; species Branchiostoma lanceolatum. Next base: position 1,727,526 of record NC_089736.1, read on the forward strand.
AAAGTGCACACATTGTATGATTCCCTACATCTGAATTGCATTAATCTCTATGTAGCGATTTGCATTGAAGCAAGGGGCTACTTTAAGTACACTATTTCTCTACACATCTCTACGCACGACGTCTGTCGTGTCAACTCAGTTCAGTTCATCCATTGTTGGAAGAATGATAAAAATACCTGCTGGAGACATTTAAAAAGCATTCCCTTTAACGTTATAGACTGAGTCTTCGCCCATTTTTTTTGCACAACAAGCTTTAGGATTCCCCAACCTTCTCCGCTGAAGACACCCACTGTCGACCACCTTGTTTGAATACAGTGGGCATCTTGCTTACTTCAGGGGGTGTTGAACATGCCGTACAGTCTGTATGACGCCCAACCCAGTGTAATCCTGGATGTAAACAACAGTTCACACGTCTCAGGGCCAGTTTTATTTCCCGTTTGTATTTTGCTTTGTAGGTGCCGGTCACTCGCCTCACTGCCGTGTATTCATTACACCTAGCTATGCCCTCATTATGCAGTTTAACCATTCTGATTTGCTCCTATATATGTATTGTCTGTTGTATGTTCATTTGTTCCACGAGCCACGGGAAAGGCGTATCTCACCAAGCTCAACTCTATGCATTGTGCACACAAACAACAGATTGTACACAAACTCCGCCCATGGTCCTTTCTATCCGTCGGTTGGCAGCCAGCCAGGTGTCACCTTACCTTTGGACTCAGTGTTTCGTCACTAATCTCACTCCTATTGACAACACGTGATCTGGTTGGAACTACTGCTGGGCACAGTCCCGGTTGTACAAATCTTACCTTATGAGAGTTTCAGTTGTACACACCCAGTATGCTTCTCCCCTCTTCCAATGTGGCAGTAGGCAAAGTTACTTTAAGTTAAAGTTTAACGTTCTGTTACCTGGACCTGGTGTTTTTGTAGCAGTTGTAACGTGACGCTATCAATTGTTCAGTATTTTGTGTGCTTACCTCACAAACATGTACGAACATAGTGACGGCAACTACTCGTATTATCTTTATTCGTATTCAGATACATAGTACAGATACATAGTACAGATACATAGTACAGATACAAATACAGATCGAGTATGGTGACCGTGTCAATGGACACGGTAGCCTTCGCGTGAATTTGTTTAATCTGAGACCCACACACTTTGGGCATCCGCCATCTCCAGCGGCACCAATTCGAGGGAGACGTGCTGGTTCTGGTTGGGATGCTTGCAGCGAGCTGCCGGATGACTCTTACACCAGAGGTCCGCCTTGATAACGCCAGCCCGCCTGGCGCTGCTCTCGTCCGCCAGTTGAAGACAGCTGCCGTTGGAGACTTGTCCCTCTAACTGAGGGGGGAATGCGTGTAAAGTGCCTTTCCCAAGGGCACAACGTCGGGGCGCAAGTTCGGACACGTCTATGGGCACAACCCTGGGATTCGATCCCGGGTCCCATTTTTTGACAGCCGTGCGCTCTGCACTTGCGCCACACGACGCCACATTCGAACATAGTAGACCCACGTGTACCCCAGTCTCCCGCATTACAGTACATAAACAACATTCGTGACTATTGACTTATTGAGCGACGTGGACTTCTTTCTCAGATTGTGTGTAAACATAACCTGTGTATTGAATCTGATCTCTGGGCTCAGCTCGTTGTGTACTATGACTTCGTTACACCTACATGCACAACACCAATACTGGAAGGGCTGATTTTGTACAAGCAGGAAACTTCAACTACAATGTTTGATAGTACAATGGTATACATACCTGTCGTAACGTAGACCAGTCACAGTGCTGGATATACGGTTTCACGTGAATCATGACAAAGACGGTATCTCACAAATTGAAACCATTTTCTTGCAGTATCTTTCGTTGTACTTTCCCTGTATGATCCTTTATCAGGCGCACAAATCCTCTACTATGTGTCTAACAGTTAAGTATCTACACATGACAAGTTATCGATAGTATAGAAATTATGTATTACGATACATGTATTCATAACTGGACAGTTTTATTTGGCATCAGAAGTCCTGTCCTCCACGTCCTGTACATAATGCCATTTACTTGACGTTGGACAAATATATGTGATGACATCATATTATTCAACTGCCCGGCAAACCGTGTATGCCTTCTTTGCCGAGGGTGTAAACATCTGATCCTTTCATTGCGCCTACCTTTGAGCCTGCGGAGTTGTGTACAAAAGGTTCGTTCTGAGGCTCGGAATAATGTACAACAACCATGCTGGGAGGATTGGGTTCGTACAGCCAGGGACTTTCCCCTACCTGTTAACGTTACATGTTGACGTTTTAGGAGTGGAGTGTAAAGTTTAAGAGAGATTTCCTACAAAGCGCAGTCTCGGTTGTACAGCCGATTCAAATCTTAGCACAAGAGAGCTGCAGTTGTGCACAGCCAGTATGCTTCTCGCCGTCTTGTATGGCGGCTAAGGGGAAGCACTCGTGACGTCAGTGGACAACGTTACTTGACCGTACTGTTACCTACATGTGTAGACCTGGTGTTTTTGTAGCAGTTGTAGCGTGGCGCTGTCAATGGCAGCATTTTGTGTTCATCACACAAACTCCTATGAAAATAGGTGACCATAGTGTACCCCGGTTTTCCGAATCAAATATATTTGAAATGAAGTAAATTTGTGGTGAAATAATTCTTTGAGTGTTTAAACTTAAACCTGTGTGTTCAATCTGCTCTCTGAATTAATCTCGTTGTGTACAATTTAATACTTCGTTACAACTACAACACCAATACTGGGAGGACTGCTTTTGTACAAACAAAAACCTCATGTGCGTGTCCAGCAAACCGTGTATGCTGTCTTTGTCAAGAGTGCAAACACCGAATCTTTCCACCCCGCCTAGTTCTGACCCTGCGTAGTTGTGTACAACAGCTTCGTTTTGAGGTAGTGGAATAATGTACAACAGCCATGCTGGGAGGGTTGGCGTTGTACCGTAGGCGCCAGGGACTTCCCCCGTGCCGCCTTTCCCTGTGACTTTCTAGGACTGTGCCACGTTCCTCAGAGATAGGGGGCTGTCTAAAAGTTATGTAGGACAAATATATGATGCCTCACTCTTCCGAAATATAACATTGTTTGTCTACGTTTCCAAAGATATGCACATTGTTTTTGGAATAGAAAGGATTTCGTAAACCAATTATAATAGCCCTGATGGACCACGCTGTACTTGCATGAACCCCCGCCCATAAGGTGGAACCCTTCCACCTGACTCATTTTCGGAGTATTATTTTAGTTACACCGAGGACACGGAGGGAACATTTATCTGGACTTGAACCGGGCTTGCAACACTTGAAAACAACATGAGCGTCTTGAGAATCATTCGGCTGGGGGCACGGATCTTGGATATGTATAGACAGTACGACAGACTGAAGAACAAGCCCGAAACAGGTAACTTTGTTGTACTTGTATACATGTATGTCCACATAGGTAGAAATTAAGACTGAGTCAAGATTAAGACAGTGGCAGAATTTTGTTGTAAGTCATCAGAAACAGCTCTATATACCATTATCGCAACATGGTGTCTTTGTGACAAAATCCTCCACCTGAATATTGCTGTTTATAATGTATCTGTCACATGGTTCAGTTTTTCTCACGATTTGATTGCTAATAATGAAAGGGTAATAGTAGTTTTCTTTTCAGATAAACTTTCAATGCTTACATGTAATATATACATTACTTACATTAAAATATAGTTCCGTGGGTGAATGATCATGAAGTTTGAAGCGGTCGACTTAAAGTTACATTTTAGTACTTGACCGTCAGTGTTGTTGACGAGTTCGTATTATTAAGTAGTTAAGCCATGTGAGTACTGTTCATTCGTGTCAGAAATTGATAATGGTGACAGATAATTTAAATCCATGAAACTACTATGTATGTGCATGTGTAACTCTGCTATGAAAAATAGTCACGATATCGCGATGAATGATAAACGGAACGGGAGGAAAGCTTGTCTATAGTCGAAGCTAAGTACAAACTAATCTTGTCTATGAGTATGAGTACATTGTTAAGCGAAGTACAAGCCATAGCCTCCATGGCTGACTGTTGTACGAGTTGTACCATGTTCCTTGTAGACAGGTGAGTCTGTACTGCGGGTCATGTAAATAAAGCCCTTTGTGCTTCACAATAGGCGGCAGGTATAGTTACCACAAAAACTGAGTAAATGTAGTGGGCAAAATAACATTTCATTGTAAGGAATGGCCGGTTTGGGTGTGAAAGTATGAAATATAATGCAGTCTTTCTGGTTTCTCCGTGTTAATGTTAAAGTTGTGACCCATCAATTAAATGCCACCTCATTCTACTTTAGAGAACGAACCGCAACCCCCTACAATAGAGGTGGACGAAGCCAAGCACACTAATGTTGGACGTGCAGTCTATTGGGGCTGTGTCAACAGGACCTACCATATTACAGGCGACAGAGGTAAACAGTTTGCTGTTAGAAGCTAAATGTCCAAAACTGCAATAAGTCGTACAGGGCAGAGGTCAGATATAATCAGATGAATTTTAAAAGCACAAAAATAAATGATTTGACGCAAGTTCACGAAGTGTAACTCAAGTTCAAGACCTATTACTTCTGACACATACACGGATTGCGTAACTCTTTACTGGCTAAATATATATTGCCTCTGACTGGTGTTTTTATTTCCGAAGCCCCTCCAGAGTCTGTGCCAGCAAGTGGACGCAATGACCAGGATGGTGCTACTGACACAGGTCTGAAGATCTACGTGGGCTGCGTCATAGAGAACTATCACGTCACGACAGACCGGGCAACATAGGCACATAACGGGACAATGACAATCAACAACAACGATTGCTGCTGCTATGTAAACTGGACTGTTTGAGATTACTGATCTAAAAATACAAAATGTGTGGGGCTCATCCGTCAATTTGGCCTTCTAGAATGATATGTAAGTTTTCTAGCACTACATTGTGCATGTATGAATGCCAGATTACTGTCAAAGTAGTACCATTTTATAAAATGGTTCACAACATTCCAGATGTTCTAATTTGTTGATAAATACAGAAAATGGTATCATTTAGATGCTTAGAAATGTACTAAGTTCAAGGCAATAGATTTCCACCATAATTGCATCTACAACCATGAAATGCTGACTTGTGCACATATTCATCTGTACTGATCGATAAGGAACATCTGACGATCGACATTAAAAACTAGCAAGCTTATCAACTTTGTATAGTAAACATTGTAATTTTGTAAGGCCAACCTGAAGGCAAATCTCCATTATTCTAACTTGTTCAAGAAACATTGGGAGGACACAAAGTGTATTGTCATCGAGTTTATTGTAAGATCAAAGTATATTACAGTGGATAGAATATTACTTTCATAATCGACAAAATTTGTGAACTACTTTTGATACATCAGTCATAATGTTGATGATTTAATAGAATAGAAGTTTATTGCAAGTTCATGCCCGTGGGCTAATTGCAAATACATGGTAAAAACAAAGGGAAAAATATACATGCATCAGTAAACTGTGTCTGACTTTGCTGTAACAATAGGCTACTGGTACTCTATACAATTGTTGGCTATATCTAAACTAGCTGGGTTTGACTTCTTTTTTGGAAGCAGTGGAAGACGAAAAGTCCCACTTTTTTCTAGTATTTGTGGGTTCTGTGATTTGATAATTGCAGAGCGGAACATTGACGCCTACGAGAATCACTTCAGATCGACTATGTCTTTACTACGTTAAGAATTACTGTACCTGGATACCCACCTTACATAACAAACATACATGTTACACTGTCTACGATTACTCACCTCAGTTCTATGCTGGAATCTAGCGATTCTAAAACCAAGGCAAGGCCTGATTGCTATAGCTGCAAAGGAGAACACTGACGAATAAGATAATCAAGTCAGATCTACTCTGTATTTGCTAGAAACAAATAGTGAACGTTACCTTACATGGGTACCCTCCCTTACATTGCACATGTACATGTTACACTAGTACTGCCTAACGGTACTCACCTATATTCTATGCTGGAATCTGCATATCCAGAAACCGAAGCATTCCTATCATTCCCACACTGTGATTTGAGTCCTTAACAGTCTGTTTTAGTCAAAGTAATGTCGTCCATGTTTCCAAATCCATTGTCCCTTTGTCCATACCAACATGGCCGCTTGAATGGTTCCCTTTAGAGACCGAACAAAACTTGAACAAAAATTGTCCACAGAGTAAATCGAACCCTCTCCAGTATAAACTGTTCCAGCAGTAAGGTTGTTCTGCATCTCTGCCACAGTGTCAGCAGTTTAGCGCGTATATAAGGTCCCATCTTAGTCCACAAGATTCCCCAAATGCGACAAAACTCTTTCACTTTCTACAGTTACGTAGGCCGTCCCCCACCCTGACCTGGTATCCTAGCAGCATGTGACGTCAGACTCAGGTGCCCGAGGTCACACAGGTAGTAAACAAACAGGTCAGGTGTGCATGTGGTATACGTGAATGCTCTGATTTCTAGCAGAAAGGTTCAATTTCCACGAATCCTATAATGTTTCACGTAGATACGATACCGAATTCAATTTACCTTGATCAACAATGTTTTAAGGATCAACTATTTACATGTATTGTCTGGGCTATTTCTTGATTAATGAACAACAACTTCCACGATCCCCTGCCCTGTACATTCAATGAGCTATCTGCTTGTGCCTAATGATGAGGCACTGCAAATACCAACGGACTAAAAGGAAACTGTTCACTGGTGTTCACAACACCTGTAGGTGCCTGTTGAGCCGTTGGCGTCGCTTGCCGTGGTGCTGTGGGGATCTGTGGTGTCGTATGCGGAAACCCCCCGGTTGAAACGGTCATAGTTCCTATTGAAACAAAGAATAGTTTTTCTTGGCATGTTGATTTACGTAAATCCCAAGGACTGACATGAAAATTGCAATAGACCAAAGCTGGTCCATTTCAAGCAGCTATGGCATTGCATGAAATGACACTTCCATTGTACTCACTTTAAAACGTATAGCTGGTTTACTTTATCAAGCCTGATTCTTATGATATCAGTCGTGTAATAACTGAAAGCTACATGAAATGTGAACAAATGACATGCTCATGTACAATATACCTCTAAGCAGATGGACTTTAAGTAAACACCCAAATTAAACCAGACAGTATTTAGCCATGTATGGAATTGTTTTAGAAAAGTTAGAGCAAAGGAAAGGCAAACAAAGATACATATAGCTACTGCCAGGGTAAAGATGCATCAAACCAACTACATATACCAACCTCGTGTTGAAGACGTTGTCTGGAAGGTAGATATGTTCGGTGATACTGGGATCTGTGTTGTCCTGTCTGGCAGTACATAGGGATTGCCTATACTTGGAGTCACTCTGTTAACAGCAAAGGGATTGCCTATACTTTGAGGCACTCCGTTAACAGTAAATGGTATTGGAGCTCTAAATAGTGCCTGGGTGCCAGATGTTATCCTGTTTGGGAGTCCGTATGGGCTGCCAGGACCTGGGGGCACCTGTTGAGTTGTCTGTGATTCTGTTGTTTGTATTGCCACATGTACAGGAGGCCCAGTGTTTTGTGGTGCAGGGATAGATGCTGTTCTGTTTAGCAGTCCTCCTGTTGTGACTGCTGTCTCAAGAGAAAGAGGCAAACATATATTTCAAGCTGAACGTCTCAGTACAATAAAGTAAAGAAGCGGCATTGCCATTTAGTTGTCATCTTATGCAACGTTAGAAGTAATTTGAAGATTCTAAAGAATGCTTAAAAAGCCAAAACTGTCAGAGAAAATAATGTGCATTTCACTACTATCTGTCAAAATGGCTAATGACTGGTTCCAAACCCAGCAAAGTGTTATGTTTGCAAATTACATGCCCACCTTGTGTTAAAGGCGTTGGCTGGATGGATCCTGGAGTTGGTGGTGAAGATAGATGTGTTTTTCTGTGTGGCATCCCTACTGGTGTAGCTTCCACTGGAATAGATCAGAATCCATGGATTTTTCATTGTCGGTCAATTGATGTTGGAGATAAGGACCAAAATCAAAACGTTCAATTTCTTCATTTCGTTACAGTATCGTATTAGATAGTTTTAAGCTACTTTGTCAAGTGCTGATTTAAATCGTTGTAATAATCACTAATTATACTATGACAATAGGGAAGGGGCAAGAGACAACTGCAAACTAGGCAAGGAAGGGACACAAGCTGCTTCATTTCACACAGGTAGCAGATTAATGATTTGAAATCTCAGATAAGGTCCAGAAGTGTCCTAAGAGCAATACCACAGATACACATATGGACCCTAAAACTGCTGAAGTCGTACAGTTATGCTGATGTGTATATTTACCCAACGGTGAAGATGTCGACGATGAAGAGGCGGTAGCACTGGACTGTGGATTGCTTTGTGTTCCTTTGTCCTTCTTCCTCTTCTTTCTTGGTGATTTTCCGCTGCTTGCTGAAGTCCCGGCCTCAGCTAGGTCCTCGTTACTCACTCCCCTGGTGTCCTCTGTGCTCGGATTTCTCTGCGTTCTGTTCAATGTCAAACCTGTGCAGATTGTGTGAGATGCTTATAGGTACAAAATGACGTTGTGACCACACAACAGACTTTCTTAATGATGGCATCCCACTGGGCCAACTAGTTACAGGTGATAAGTCCAAGTAAATAATGTCATCTTTGAACACATTAAAAATTGAAACACTGCAGGCACATTCATTCAATGAGTCCAAACTATGCTTCCAGCACGTGACTGATGATAATCATTTGGCAACATAAGACGGTTGTGAAAAGTAAAATATGTGTCAGGATAAGTTTACTTTCGATGTATATCATCCATGTACATGGATTTCGACGCGTTGATACAGTTGACAACGTCTTATGACCGATGTAGGAAATGCCTTCCTTACATTGTGCTGCTTTCCGCTGGAGTTCTGCTGCTTTCAGCTGATTCTCGATGTAGCCCCCGACCCTCTCGTCCTTTGCCAGATCCTTCTGAGTCCCGAACGTCCGGATCCTTCCATTGTAGAGAGTAACAACCAAAGACTCCACGCCTAGATCGTCCAGCTCCTCTGACTAAAAGCAACAAGAATGACAAGAATAGTGATAATTATAAGTCTCTGATGCCATCTGTAATTGGCATGACTAATCTCGGTCCGACTCATCTATATTCTTGTAGTTTGGAAAGTTCTTAAAATTAGTTGCACTTCTTATCCATTTTTGACCAATCGTCTAGATATTAAGTCAATAAATCATAGATTAGGTGTCATAGGATATCTTTGGTCTTTGATTTACTGCTTCTTAATGCAAGTGATTACGTTTGAACAAAGTACAATGGTTTTTTTTAACATAATGGATATTTGTACAAAATTAAAAATATCTTTGGAATGTTGAGATGTTATGACCAGTTCCAACAGTTGTACATGGAGAGTCACCAGTTTTTCCAACTGTTTCAGCTTTTTCGACACCTCTGACCAAGTTTTCACTTGTGTCTCTTCGCCTCTTCTCCTCTTGGCTGCTTTGTTGTATCCATCCTTTTCCTCCTCGGTCAGGATCTTCCAGCTCTTACCGATTTCCTTATTGGCATCGGCAAGGGAAAATCCTCGTTTTTCTGAAGGAAATGGCAACACGACTGGTTAGGAAATACTGTAGGCCAAAAGTGTTACGTCCATTTTACTGATATTTCCAGTATACTTACTTACAATATTTACGGATACAATTATAGTTTCGTGACGAAGGACAAAAGATTACTCTGCCTATAGCAATACGATGATAATGCTTTTTCGATCCTGGGAAGTACAATTTGGAAGGCCTGTTTTTTTTCGACAGAAAGAGAGTAACAGATGATACAACAAGCTAACTCGTTGGGGTGAAATTTGTAGAACATCGGAAACAAGAACGTCATTCTAAAGGTGACGCATGAGCCGTTTTAAAAACTGTTTCAGCTCACCCCTTTTCCTCGGCAACTGTTCCCTATAGTACTCGTGATATCCCGTGATCCTCCTCGTCCTCTCCACCGTGTCTGCCGGCGGTCTCCGCTTACTGCCGCCCTTACTCTTACGGTAGTTCCCGATGAAGTTCTGAAGGGGCAACATAGAACACGGTGATGTTTGTCATAGCTGAGGTCGCTGGTATGACACTGCAAGTCACATGTGGCATATTTGACCTAAATCTCGCGATAAACGTGACACAACCAAAACATATGACAGTCACCCCCGTTTCACCTCTGGAACCTACCGAACTAGGATATCTTGCATTTCGGACGATCATTTACAACATGAAGATTTATTTATCATAGCATAAATGATAAACAGTATATAGAGAGTATAACGTGTAATAACGTGTAATGGATAACGTGTAATAATCAATGGATATGCGTATGGCATCATTTCCGTGTCAAAATTACGTACGTAAAAAACGTCACGTTTTGGCGTTTATACGTGACGTATTGGGGGTCAATACGTCACGTATGAAAGGCCTACGTCACGTATGCCGGAACGTACGGATACGTGACATACATATGGTTTTGCAATTTCCGTGTCAAAATTACCTACATAAAAAAACGTACGATTTCTCGTCCAAACGTCACGTATAACATGTCATACGTCACATAAGGCATATACGTCACGTACTAAACGTGACATACATATGTCATGGCATGTTTAGATCAAAATATCTACGTAGACGTCACGTTTTGTGGTTATACGTTACGCACATAAATGAGTTATGTTAACGTACCACGTTAACGTAACGAATGTAGGCCCTTCAAGTTATTATAACAAACAACGTTAACATAACGTAGTCGTAGTTATCATAACGCATTACGTTAACGTAACATAGTCATTTACGTTATCATAACGCAGAGCGCTAACGTAACGTACACTAGAGTGAACCTTTATAATAGGCGTGTTCTGTTTACGTCATTGGTTTATGTTGTGTATAACGTCAACGATAGACGCGTTCTGGTGACGTCATCAGTTTATGTTATGTACAACGTGTATGATAGACTTGTTCTTGTGACGTCATCAGTCTATGTTTTGTAAAAGCCGCAGCACACAATGTATTAGTGTGGGTACAAAGTAGTACGGACACAATTTTTGATGCCTGGCTAGAATATCCTATGTGAGCATTAGCCAGATTTAAACTGTGCCGTGGGATATACTGTCTGAATTGATGAATTGAATTGTGAACCATTCTGTTCGTGTATATTCGAAAGTGCGCCATGCTACGCGTCAACCCGTTCATTGAGTGAACTCAACAGATAGGCGATGCTCTTGTCGACTGTCCGCATCAAATCGTCGTCCAAATGCCCGAAGGTCGCGTACAGTCTTCCTATCCTCTGCCTCGTATTCGCTCAGACTTGACCACAAGCCCTTTGCGAAATCCTTCGAGCGGCTCTTGAAATGTAAATCCTCCAGGGACCGGGGAACTTTCTCGTCCCGGCGCAGAGAATCGTAGTGGACCTCGGAGCGTGCACGTCCGACCCGACACTTGCCAACGCCATGAGGTCCCTTGTGTCCCTTCACGGGTAGAGAACAAGCACGACTGTGAGTACTTGGAACCTGCCATGATCCTAGCGCGATGCCGGAAGCGGTGACCTTGAAGGACGAAGACGAACACGAGCTGGAAAAACTTGAAATTTTAGTGAGAACGGACCGCTGTGGCCGGCACGCGCCCTGTGATCGCCGAGTGACTGTCGGCGGAAGTGGTCTGAGCGGAGATGCAGACGGGGGGGGGGGGGGGGGGACACGTGCTCAGGACCCGTATGTCGGGGGCGGAGCTTGACCACGGAGACGCCAGACTACGCGTCAACCCTTCCATGGTGATCAGCCATTGGTTGGAAATCAAGGTGGTCGTGAGCTCGCTGCTTGTGTGGATTACCGCCCAGCGGGCCGGGTGACAGTTTACAGTTCACCATACTTTCTGTAAAGACGCATTGCATTATCAGAATATGAATTTACATGAATGTTATAGCCGACTTGATGGATAAAATATGGGGAAGTATAGTAGAGCATTTGTCATCGATTGTGTAACTATTGTGACATTCGTCCCATTCTCATCCATTTGAAACCTGAAATTGTTGTCTGGCCTTGTTTGGATCTGAAATGTTTAGATTTATGTGGGTTAGGATATGGAGGGATCACTATGTACTTCTGTGGAATACTGCCATACGGAAATTATGTTTTGGTCTGTCTATTACAATGTAAAAGCAGTGATGGGCGATGTTTTTAATCCCATATATGACCGCGGCTACAAGTACCCGCGAGAACTAACAGACACAATAGCTGCCCGTACACATCGATTGTACTCGAAGATTCCCTCTCATGAACTTTCCAAGCCCCTTTGTGTCGATTTTGTAGACACTCTGGCAGATCACACAACAGGGTGGTCTTTATACAACCATCAGAGAATCACACCTTTTTGTCTCCAATTGGCTTATCACAATACAAACTAATGCACCTGGTAGGGAGAGCGGCAAAAAAAAACCCGGGACATTTGATATAAAGGTCACTATCTTCTACTCTCCAAGCAGAGGTTAGTGGGGCAGATCGTCACCGTTTTATCATATGCCCCGTAATTTTAGTTTGGATGGGGCTAGCGGACAAAAAACGGGGCATATATTATGATAAAACGGTGACGAGCTGCCCACAAACCTCTGCTTGGAGAGTAGTAAGGGACAATTAGAGAAGCCCGCGGCCGTCGCTCAGAAAAAAAAGATCTTTCATTGCCTCCATTGCAGACTCCGTCCGGCCAAGGAGGTTGGTGAGGTTGTTTACTTTCAAGTTAAAGCTTTACTATTACATTTTTTTGTTATTGCTGGCCTTCTCGGTCTTCCCGGACAGCAATAAAAAGACGAAAAATGTAATGGTAAAGCTTTAACTTAACAAAGAAAACAGCCGTAAGAGTCTGAAATGGAGGCTAGATCTTTCAACCAATATCGATCTTCTAGGAGCTCTTCACATCTGCTTTGAAGCCCAAGCATCTGCTTGGATCACAAATATCTGATGGATCCCAAACATCTGCTTGGAGCCACTACCATGTGCTTTTCTAGATAATTTTCCATTGCTCCCAAGCAGATCTATAGGTCCCAATATCTGCTTTGAGTCCCAACATCTGCTTTAAGCCTCTTTTATCTGGTCGGAGCTCCAAACACCCAATGGAGCAGAACGAGAAAGGCACAAGCCTCACTCACTTAGCTTTCCACGTCCGCTCGCCACGACCCGCTACCTGGCTGAAAAAAAGAGCTGACACTCAGCAAGGACTCGGGCTAGAAAGGCATATCTATATGTAGAAAGCACATGTTAGTGGCTCCAAGTATATGTTTGAGCTCCAAGCAGACCCTATCTCCATAGCCGACCTCCTTCATACAGCTGACTCATTTGGCCAATTTCTACTATTTTCCCAGCGACCCGCAGAGACTGATAGAGAAACTGTTATTGTGAGAACATTTACAAGGCTCAACCATAAAACCTCCTTGGCTCAACCAAGGCGCGAACCTCCCACTGGGACGTGCGCGGGTGACTGGGTTTGTGCCAGAAATCGGTCATAAAAAGATTAGTAACCCGGACATTCGTACGGCTGTTAACATTACCACGCGCGAGGAGGGGAGGCGACAATACCAAGTATACAAAAGGTCACTATTGAATAGAAATATTCCGCCCTGTTTGAGTTATCGCACATCTTATAATTAGGTTGCAAAACATACTTCTTCTTCCAGTTTGACACGGTCTTCGCAACATATAGATCTGCTTGGAGATTATGGCACATCTATGATCTAGAAAAGAACATATTCCAAGCAGATGTTTGGGCTCCAAGCAGATGTTTGGGCTCCAAGCAGATGTTTGGGATCCAAGCAGATAGTTGGGATCAAAGCAGATGTTTGGGATCCAAGCAGATGCAGAGAGCTCCAAGGAGATCGATATTGGGTGAAAGATTTAGCCTCCATTGAAGACTCCTTCCGGCTATTTTCTTTTTCAAGTTTTACTATTACATTTTTCTTGTTGCTGTCCGGGATTAGGACCGGAATGCCAACAATAAGAAAAAAAATGTAATGATAAAGCTATAACATGAAAAAGAAAACAGCCGGAAGGAGTCTGCAATGAAGGCTATGAAATATATTTTTTCTGAGTGACGGCCGGGCTTCTTTGACTGTCTCTTACTAATCTCCAAGCAAAAGTTTGTGGGGGAGATTGTGACCTTTTTATGATCTTTTATCAAATGCCCCGTTTTTTGGCCCGCTCTCCCCACCAGATGCAAGTTCGTCCCATTCTCATCTATTTGGAACCTAAAATTATTGTCTGGCCTTGTTTGGATCTGGAATATATAGATTTATGTAGGATATGGAGGGATCACTATGTACCTCTGTGGAATGATATACGGTGCCTGGTCTCCCAGGGTAGGGAGTTTTGTATACGAGTACAATCTCTGCTGATCTATAAATGCTGGCACACGGAAGTAATGTTTTTGTTCGTAACGGGCGGCGGTATCAACTCCCCTGTACTTTTATAATAGGCTCTACGAGCCTCTGCGGGTCGCTGGGAAAAGAGTAGAAATTAAATAGAGTCAATTATATGAAGGGAGTCGGCTACGGCCTATTGGACCCTCTCTCCATGATAGCGGACTCCATTCATACAATTGACTCTATTTGGCCAATTTCTACTATTTTCCCAGCGACCCGCAGAGACTGGTAGAGGCTAATAGACGGGTACACAGTATTCCAGGATAGGTCTAGCCGCACCAACCTGAAGCTAGCCCTCGATTCGGCCTTCGATTCACAGCCTTCGATCCAGCCCTCGATTGGATTTTGCCGCCGATTCAGCCTTCGATTAGAGGGAATAGACAGAACATAGCAACCAATTCAATAACCGATTCGAAAAACCTAGAATCTATGCCGGCTCTCTTAGAACGAATATAAAAGGCAACACAATGATCAACTAATACAAATCACTCAACAAGAAGATATTTACTTGCAAATAATCTCGGAAAGGACATAATATCACGAATTCGGCACAACATAATAGTGACTACTAACAAGGGACACTAGCCCTCGGTTCGGCCGTTGATTGGATTTTGTTCAACAGATTGCAGCGCTATTTGACGTTTTTCTAAATGTGGCCCGTGAACGTGAAAAAGTGATTAGGACACAATGGGTTCTACTGTACATAATGCGAGTATCAAATTCAACAGGCCGGATTTCATGAACGAGCCGCGGGGGGGGGGGGGTCTAACCCTTCAAACGCGGAAAGAAAAGGGTACATAAAAAGGCTTGCTGAACGGGTTGCAACGCTATTGCTGTTTATCTAAATGTGGCCCGTGAACGTAGAATAGTAATTAGGATACGTTGAGATCTAGAGACCTTAATGCAAGTGTCAAATCTAACGGGCCTGATTTAATGAACGAGCTACAGGGGTCTAATCAAGCATCGGTGAAGCTAGCCCTCGATTCGGGCATCGATTGCCTTGGAAAAAAGGGCTTGCTGAACGGATTGCAGCGCTATTGCTGTTAATCTAAATGTGGCCCGTGAACTTGAAAAAGTGATTGGGACACATTGCGATGTAATGTACCTAATGCAAGTATCAAATTCAACGGGCCGGATTTAATGAACGAGCCGCGGGGGGTCTAACCCTTCAAAAGCGGGAAGTGGTTCGCTCATCAAACCCGGCCCGTAAAATTTGATACTTGCATAAAGTACTCTAGATCCTAATGTATCCTAATTACTATTTCAAGTTCACGGGCCACATTTAGATAAACAGCAGAAAGCGCTACAAGCCGTCCAGCAAGCCTTTTTTCCCAGGCAAGTCGATGCCCGAATCGAGGGCTAGCTTCACCGGTGCTTGATTAGACCCCCTTTGGCTTGTTCATCAAATCAGGCCCGTTAGATTTGACACTTGCATTAAGTTCTCTAGATCTCAACGTAGCCTAATTTCTATTCCAAGTTCACGGGCCACATTTAGATAAACAGCAATAGCGCTGCAATCCGTCCAGCAAGCCTTTTTTTCCCCAGGCAATCGATGCCCGAATCGAGGGCTAGCTTCACCGGTGCTTGATTAGACCCCCTTTGGCTTGTTCATCAAATCAGGCCCGTTAGATTTGACACTTGCACTAAGTTCTCTACATCTCAACGTATCCGAATTTCTATTTGAAGTTCATGGGCCACATTTAGATAAATAGCAATAGCGCTGCAATCCGTTCAGCCAGCCTTTTCCGCTTTTGAAGGGTTAGACCCCCCGCGGCTCGTTCATTAAATCCGTTGAATTTGATACTCGCATTAGGTACATTACATCCCAATGTGTCCCAATCACTTTTTCAAGTTCACGGGCCACATTTAGATAAACAGCAGAAAGCGCTACAATCCATTGAACAAAATCCAATCGACGGCCGAATTGAGGGCTAGTGTCCCTTGTCAGTTGTCACTATTATTTTATGCCGAATTCGTGATATTATGTCCTTTCCGAGATTATTTGCAAGTAAATATCTTCTTGTTGAGTGATTTGGTACTAGTTGATCATTGTGTTGCCTTTTGTATTCATTGTAAGAGAGCTGGCATAGATTCTAGGTTTTTCGAATCGGTAACTGAATTGGTTGCTATGTTCTGTCTATTCTCTCTAATCGAAGGCTAAATCGGCGGCAAAATCCAATCGAGGGCTGAATCGAAGGCTGTGAATCGAAGGCCGAATCGAGGGCTAGCTTCAGCTTGGTCTAGCCGCAGTACACGGTCACCAAATCTGCCGTCGAAAGACCGAACGTCTTAAAGACCATGCTTGTACTATAAAATCACCCAATAAATTCGGCTAACGTAAACTACCAGGGTCAGTCTGCTACTGACTGCCGTGGTGTTCACATGGGTGGTGGCCTGGCTAAGACAGTCACCACCACCCAAGATACTCTAAAACAACTTTTGAAATTTAGAGATAACAGGTTAGGAATTGATGTATGATTATACATGAAGAAGTTATCTTTATGTAACCCAGAATATAAATGATAACACTGGCTAAAATACCATGCTCTGTTTGGTAGTATAGGTAAAGACATTGGCTGGCAGTTCATGTGCAGTTCTGCCTTACAAGTCCCACAGAGCTCCAGTCTATATAACTGGCTTTTAGAATACCATGTAGGTACCACAGCTGCAAGTCATACTTGTAGACACACAACTATCAGATATTTGAATTCAACTGTGAGGAGGGCATTTCCAAGTTGCAATTATACAGTTAGACACTTTGAAACAACTTTGACAGGCTGATTTGAGAGTTTTTATTTGAACACAAGGTTGATTTTCTAAAAACTGAAAGTTGTTTTGACTATGTAACTTTGTTTACGTCATTCTGTGTCATTCTGTATTGTTTCATAATGATACATTGAAAACCAGTAGAAAAAAATATTTGAATCTTGTTCACCAGTATTATGCTAATCTTCTCCTGCCTTTGTTTCAAGCTGGAGTCAGTCTGGAATTTTTATGTGTTTATGTAGTTATGGGGGCCAGTCCACCTTTCAAACTGCAGCAAGGCCACAGTGGGAAGCACTTCCTAAATTAGTTTATTGGATCTGTCCCCAGGGTTCAGAAAAAGGATTTTTAAGTCTCCGGAGCATAAACATAAATTTGTTGGCCTTCTTGGTAAACTCGCAGACTTGTTTGTCCCATTTCAGATTAGACTGAAACCAGATTCCCAACACTTTAGCAGCGATCACTGCCAGAAGGGATCAGAAGGGGTTTGCCCCCGAGAGTTATGGGTGGAGGGGGGAGGTGGGCTCTTCATAAGACATAGTCAGCACCATACATTTCTTAGGGGTTTAAAGTTGCGCAGTGTTGGACCATACTTCAAGTGAATCCACTTGATCATAAAGGTATGACTGTTTGCGCACATATTTCCATCGATCGGCTAGACACTCTGACAGACCACACATGGTGGTCTTTTTACAATCTTCCTGTCATAAAACATCAGAGAGCCACACCTCTTTGTCTCCAGTAAATATCACAAACTTGCACCTGGTGGGGAGAGCGGGCAAAAAAACGGGGCATTTGATAAAAAGGTCACAAACTCTCCACCAGCCTATGTTTGCAGAGTAGTATGCTAAGAGAAGCCCGGCCGTAACTTTCATAGCCTTCATAGCAGACTCCTTCCGGCTGTTTTCTTTTTCATGTTATAGCTTTATCATTACATTTTTTTCTTATTGTTGGCCTTCCGGTCTTAATCCCGGACAGCAACAAGAAAAATGTAATAGTAAAACTTGAAAAAGAAAATAGCCGGAAGGAGTCTTCAATGGAGGCTAAATCTTTCACCCAATATCGATCTCCTTGGAGCTCTCTGCATCTGCTTGGATCCCAAACATCTGCTTTGATCCCAACTATCTGCTTGGATCCCAAACATCTGCTTGGAGCCCAAACATCTGCTTGGAGCCCAAACATCTGCTTGGAATATGTTCTTTTCTAGATCATAGATGTGCCATAATCTCCAAGCAGATCTATATGTTGCGAAGACCGTATCAAACTGGAAGAAGAAGTATGTTTTGCAACCTAATTATAAGATGTGCGATAACTCAAACAGGGCGGAATATTTCTATTCAATAGTGACCTTTTGTATTGTCGCCTCCCCTCCTCGCGCGTGGTAATGTTAACAGCCGTACGAATGTCCGGGTTACTAATCTTTTTATGACCGATTTCTGGCACAAACCCAGTCACCCGCGCACGTCCCAGTGGGAGGTTCGCGCCTTGGTTGAGCCAAGGAGGTTTTATGGTTGAGCCTTGTAAATGTTCTCACAATAAAAGTTTCTCTATCAGTCTCTGCGGGTCGCTGGGAAAATAGTAGAAATTGGCCAAATAGAGTCAGCTGTATGGCTCTGAAATATGGGGTTCATTCAAAAGTTCAAATTCCTGTCCAATTGAATCAGTTCATTTAAAATTCTGCAAACAATCATTACGTGTACCTAGGTCTGCTTGCAGCCTAGCTGCAAGGGCGGAATTAGGAAGATACCCAATACAAGTGGATGCTTCGCTAAATGCCGTCAAATATTTCCTTAGACTTCGCCAAAATGTGTCAGCCGACAGTTTTCAAGCAGATGCTTTCTGCTGTCAGTTAGATCTAGACAAATCTGGTGTGAAATGTTGGGCGACAGGAATACGTAAGTCTTTAGAGGAGAGCGGGTTTGCTTTCTTATGGCACCTACCAATTTCATATAATTCAAATACGTTACAAATTGTTAGTTCCATTGGCCAACGGATAAAAGACATTTACTTCCAAACGTTTCTGAAAGAAATACATAACCACAACAAAGGTGGGGCTTCCAAAAATAAGTTAAGATCATATAGATTATTCAAAACTACTTATAATGAAGAAAAATATCTAAGTAATTCAAATATGAGGGTCAGGAATGCAGTCACAAGACTAAGAATCAGCTGCCACAAACTACATTTTGAAACGGGAAGACATACCCGCACTCCTCTAGAACAACGATTATGTAAACATTGTACTTTGAATAGAGTAGAAGACGAATGTAATTTTGTGGTAGAATGTGTATTATATACAAAAGAAAGAAATGAACTGTATAAACTTGTAGAAAACCTATTTCCCTACTTCACACATTTAAGTACTGTTCAAAAATTCATATTTCTAATGCGACTAGACAAACCTCCCATTGAAAAACACGTCTGTTCTTTTATATCCACTAAAAACCGAAAAGCGAGGAGAAGTAGAATTTATTTAATGATAGTCATATTCTTTTGTATCCGCTAACTGTAATTGTATTATGTGACCTGTACTTAGCCAAGTGTGGCAGAAATGTGCAATAAAGGTCTTCATTCATTCATTTATGAAGGAGGTCGGCTATGGAGATAGGGTCTGCTTGGAGCTCAAACATATACTTGGAGCCACTGACATGTGCTTTCTATATATAGATATGCCTTTCTAGCCTGAGTGCTTGCTGAGTGTCAGCTCTTTTTTTCAGCCAGGTAGCGGGTCGTGGCGAGCGGACGTGGAAAGCTAAAAAGGGCTGGCACTCTGAGTGAGGCTTGTGCCTTTCTCGTTCTGCTCCATTGGGTGTTTGGAGCTCCGACCAGATAATAGAGGCTTAAAAACAGATGTTGGGACTCAAAGCAGATATTGGGACCTATAGATCTGCTTGGGAGCAATGGAAAATTATCTAGAAAAGCACATGGTAGTGGCTCCAAGCAGATGTTTGGGATCCATCAGATATTTGTGATCCAAGCAGATGCTTGGGCTTCAAAGCAGATGTGAAGAGCTCCTAGAAGATCGATATTGGTTGAAAGATCTAGCCTCCATTTCAGACTCTTACGGCTGTTTTCTTTGTTAAGTTAAAGCTTTACCATTACATTTTACTTCTTCTTATTGCTGTCCGGGAAGACTGAGAAGGCCAGCAATAACAAAAAAATGTAATAGTAAAGCTTTAACTTGAAAGTAAACAACCTCACCGACCTCCTTGGCCGGACGGAGTCTGCAATGGACGCAATGAAAGATCATTTTTTTCTGAGCGACGGCCGCGGGCTTCTCTAATTGTCCCTTACTACTCTCCAAGCAGAGGTTTGTGGGGCAGCTCGTCACCGTTTTATCATAATATATGCCCCGTTTTTTGTCCGCTAGCCCCATCCAAACTAAAACCACGGGGCATATGATAAAACGGTGACGATCTGCCCCACTAACCTCTGCTCGGAGAGTAGAAGATAGTGACCTTTATATCAAATGTCCCGGGGTTTTTTTGCCGCTCTCCCTACCAGGTGCATTAGTTTGTATTGTGATAAGCCAATTGGAGACAAAAAGGTGTGATTCTCTGATGGTTGTATAAAAGACCACCCTGTTGTGTGATCTGCCAGAGTGTCTACAAAATCGACACAAAGGGGCTTGGAAAGTTCATGAGAGGGAATCTTCGAGTACAATCGATGTGTACGGGCAGCTATTGTGTCTGTTAGTTCTCGCGGGTACTTGTAGCCGCGGTCATATATGGGATTAAAACCATCGCCCATCACTGCTTTTACATTGTAATAGACAGACCAAAACATTATTTCCGTATGGCAGTATTCCACAGAAGTACATAGTGATCCCTCCATATCCTAACCCACATAAATCTAAACATTTCAGATCCAAACAAGGCCAGGCAACAATTTCAGGTTTCAAATGGATGAGAATGGGACGAATGTCACAATAGTTACACAATCGATGACAAATGCTCTACTATACTTCCCCATATTTTATCCATCAAGTCGACTATAACATTCATGTAAATTCATATTCTGATAATGCAATGCGTCTTTACAGAAAGTATGGTGAACTGTAAACTGTCACCCGGCCCGCTGGGCGGTAATCCACACAAGCAGCGAGCTCACGACCACCTTGATTTCCAACCAATGGCTGATCACCATGGAACGGTTGACGCGTAGTCTGGCGTCTCCGTGGTCAAGCTCCGCCCCCGACATACAGGTCCTGAGCACGGCGATCACAGGGCGCGTGCCGGCCACAGCGGTCCGTTCTCACTAAAATTTCAAGTTTTTCCAGCTCGTGTTCGTCTTCGTCCTTCAAGGTCACCGCTTCCGGCATCGCGCTAGGATCATGGCAGGTTCCAAGTGCTCACAGTCGTGCTTGTTCTCTACCCGTGAAGGGACACAAGGGACCTCATGGCGTTGGCAAGTGTCGGGTCGGACGTGCACGCTCCGAGGTCCACTACGATTCTCTGCGCCGGGACGAGAAAGTTCCCCGTTCCCTGGAGGATTTACATTTCAAGAGCCGCTCGAAGGATTTCGCAAAGGGCTTGTGGTCAAGTCTGAGCGAATACGAGGCAGAGGATAGGAAGACTGTACGCGACCTTCGGGCATTTGGACGACGATTTGATGCGGACAGTCGACAAGAGCATCGCCTATCTGTTGAGTTCACTCAATGAACGGGTTGACGCGTAGCATGGCGCACTTTCGAATATACACGAACAGAATGGTTCACAATTCAATTCATCAATTCAGACAGTATATCCCACGGCACAGTTTAAATCTGGCTAATGCTCACATAGGATATTCTAGCCAGGCATCAAAAATTGTGTCCGTACTACTTTGTACCCACACTAATACATTGTGTGCTGCGGCTTTTACAAAACATAGACTGATGACGTCACAAGAACAAGTCTATCATACACGTTGTACATAACATAAACTGATGACGTCACCAGAACGCGTCTATCGTAGACGTTATACACAACATAAACCAATGACGTAAACAGAACACACCTATTATAAAGGTTCACTCTAGTGTACGTTACGTTAGCGCTCTGCGTTATGATAACGTAAATGACTATGTTACGTTAACGTAATGCGTTATGATAACTACGACTACGTTATGTTAACGTTGTTTGTTATAATAACTTGAAGGGCGTACATACGTTACGTTAACGTGGTACGTTAACATACCCCATTTATGTGCGTAACGTATAACCACAAAACGTGACGTCTACGTAGATACGATATTTTGCCACGACATATGTATGTCACGTTTAGTACGTGACGTATATGCCTTATGTGACGTATGACCTGTTGTACGTGACGTTTGGACGAGAAATCGTACGTTTTTTTATGCAGGTAATTTTGACACGGAAATTGCAAAACCATATGTATGTCACGTATCCGTACGTTCCGGCATACGTGACGTAGGCCTTTCATACGTGACGTATTGACCCCCAATACGTCACGTATAAACGCCAAAACGTGACGTTTTTTACGTACGTAATTTTGACACGGAAATGATGCCATAATATGCGCCATAAAATGCTTAGTAATACCTTGACTTGAGTTACAGTTTTTCCGCTCTCTTTTGCCGCCTCTTCTATCAACGGACATGCCTTTTTAGCCACAGTCATTCCCTTCTTTTCATAGAAACGGACAAGTACAGGGTCGTACTCCTTTGTACGTTCGGAGACTTCCTGCAATTAAGTAAAGGTGAGTTTTTGCTTCCTTTGATAACCGGGCGCTTTTGTGCAGTGCTGATGGTAGTCACCAGCTCGACAAGGAGAGTTTAAAAATATCAGCATGCGCACTCAAGAGAGCTACAAACAGAAGTAGCAACCGCATACCATCCTCAAATGGCATTAGTACTTAACTAATGGCAAAGTGAATTGTTTGGAAAGAAAGGTACAACTAAATCAACACGATGACTAGATTCTATATTGATAGAGGTTATCATTTTGCAGTATATAAGTTTCGCCGCAGCTTACATTATTCTCTTCTCGTAGAAGCTTCAGTGTATCTTTTCTACTGCGAATGATTCTTTCTTCCTCATCGTCGTCGCTGGTGTCCTCATCTGCAACGATATCCTCCACCGTCAGACCTACCTGTAAATGAACATGTACAGGAAAACATCAGTGCTCATTAATGTTGGAATATCGGACACAGACATGTCCAACTGTCCAGGCGATATGTATGGGACATCTAAACAATTCCGTGCACAATAGATATCGCAGTAATGTCACGTTGCGAAATTAGTTGGTAGACTTTACTGCACATGTGCTGGAATATATGGTGAGTAATTTGTTTATAACTACAGCAGATTTCTAATGCCGCCAAAAGTCACCTTCCAATAGTCTGCACGCATGGCACGAAAATTGGTCAAATAATATGAATTTCTATTCAAAGTAGATCACTATGAAAAAAGGCGTTATTTCTATTTTTACCAAAAGAGATAAAGATACCTTCATGTTGATGGATTGATGGCAAGTTATTTTACCAGACTGAAGCTGAAGAATAGAGTATAGATTCTATAACTATAGATCCTTAAGGCCTTACCTTGTTCCTGATGCCTGTATCAGCCCCGTGCTGCAGCAGTACTTCTGCACAATCGTGGTGGCCGTGTGTAGCTGCCTTATGGAGGGGGGTGTCGTCCTGTTGGGACATTCACAGACATGGAAAAGTACTAGTGTAATTCAGTCGTCTTTAATCAAACATGTATATTAACATCTACTCCCTGAATACGTCCAGCTCGCTTGGAACCATGCCTCTATTTTACCTCTTAAAAACCCACTAGTCAACCTTTTCTCAACAATACTAATAGCTTTTTGATGATGAATGCTAATGGTTGCGGTACAATCTATATGTAGAACTTCAGTAGAATCATACTTTATGATATATAATCTATTACAGTCAGTCTACCTACCTCCTTGTCCCGTGCGTTCACATCTGCACCAGCTGTCAGTAAAGCTGATACAGTTTCATGGTGGTCATTCAGGGCTGCTATGTGCAGGGGAGTAAAAAGCTGTAAAACACATCAGATGGTCTTCAGTACGACAACATGAGGACAAATGTGCACAGAAGTTGGCGACATTTCCAGTGACAGTCACCAAACCTGTACCTATGTAGATGTTGAATATCAAATAACTGCCATAATCGTGGAAGGTTTGACGTCTTGTTTTGTTCTGTCAATAATCTGAAATGTTATGTTACACGTTACAGATAAATCAGTTGAAGGCTGATGACGGGCTCCACCCACCTGTGTCTTTTATAAGCGGTTTTTCCAGTTTCATAGCTCAGTGAACAAATTGTAACTGACCTTTGGAATTCCCGCCGATAACAGAAGACATGGTAACTAACCCAGAAGCCACCAGCAGCACTATGATTGACTCCCTCCGCTAACAGCTGCTTCACTCTGTCCGTGTCTCCTTTCCCTGCAGCCTTCCGCAGCTTCTGTAATGATAGCAGACAGGGAACAGGATACACAACGGTCAAACACATTCAATCAGAACCTTAGTAATATTGAGCAAGTGGGGGAAATCTACATCCAAACTCACTTGGCCAAATGCGAGAGCGTTGTTGGTGGGCTAACATGAAATATACCCATAAATATTGTAACATTGCAGTAAACATTGTCTTTCATTGAACAATAGTTAACGCACATTGAATAATGTCATTCCAACATAATGATTAAGAAGTAATCAGACGTTTTCATTTGTCCATATACATGCTATGTACGCAAGTCTGCTGAAATTGTATGTAGTGTGATGCCGGTTTTAAGGGCACATTGTTCAGGGTACAAACATTGAAAATGCCTACACATATTAAATAAATGCCAAATAATGACTGCATCATTTTGTGAATGTTGAGTAAACGAAGCACATGATTATCTGTGATGTTCTTTCGATCATGTCTCATATCATAAACGACATCTAACCTACCGCCTCTTTCACCTTCCGGTTTAGTAGTATGTCGTCCATCGCTGACTCTTCATCCAACACTGCTCATTGGTAACTGCTGTGCCGTGACCGACTAGGTCCTCTGAGGTCGATTTCCCTTTAGCACAAACGACACAGAGGCACATATTACATATTTTCTAAGCAATGAGACCGCCGTACATTCACACGGACTTCTAACAGCGTGCGGAAGTGTTGTGATGACATCACATTTACAATCAATTCCATCGAAAATGTTTTTAAACAGGGATCAAACGGCACCGAAAAAGGAACGAAATATAGCTTTAAACACTATCGAAACTTAAACATAGCTCTTACATTTTCGGTAGCACAAACACATGTCTAGGGTTTTCCAAGCAATGATGAAGGAACATATCGATAATCATACTATATACTACTAACAGCGCTTTCAAGTGTAGCCATGAAGTGTCCGATTTATTATTATGGCCTCTAAGATGTTTTTGTTACAGACACTGATACGTAAAACATCACTTTCTCAAATATATAAAAGCCATAAAAACATAGCGAATACCTCCTGGTACATTCGAACAACAATATTGGAGCTGAGAAAGGTGCTAACTTTGTGATTTTCTGAGTGTTTGAAACTCAAGCGCTGCTGCACCTGTCGTTAGGTGCACCGTTACACACCTGTAACTTCCGGGTTTAACCGAACGTTTCCGCAAGTGTCCTGCGAGAGACTGACACCCTTTTCCCGGTCTCCAGACGTCTGTAAGGTTCTCGGACACCCCGGGAACGGAAGCCTGTTAGTTCTGACGTCACAAGACGCCCAGGTGAGGCGTTACGGCGCCGTTAAGACAGAGCTTGTCCGTTATGTCCGCAGGTGAGAAAGTTTCGGGCAACGCTCCCATGATTCATAGCGCGCGATGACGTACTTTCGTAGAAACGGGGTGAATGACCTCATGACGAGTGTTGGCCGTGTATATATTAAATATCTTAGATAATTGTCAACATTATGTAACACAAAGGCTCAGAATGCACACATTGAATAATTTCTTACATCTAAATTGCCTTTATCTCCATGTATCGATTTGCATTGAAGCAAGGGGGCTACTTTAGGTACACTATTTCTCTACGCATCTCTACGCACGACGTCTGGCGTGTCAACTCAGTTCAGTTCATCCATTGTTGGGAGAATGATAAAATTACCTGCTGCAGACATCTAAGAATCTTTCTATTTAACGTTATGGACTGAGTGTTCGCCCAGTTAGCTATAGCTTTAGCATTCCCCAACCTTCTCCGCTGAAGACACCCACAATGATGTACTCGACCCCTGTCGACCACCTTGTTTGATCTGAACACAGTGGGTATCTTATTGACTTCAGGGGTTGTGAAACACGCCCTACAATGAGTCTGTACGATTCCCAACACTGTGCAGTCCTCAGGATGTAACTTGAACAGTTAACACGTCTCAGTTCTAGTTTGTTTTCCCTTTCCCGTCTGTGTTTGGCTTTGTAGGTGACCCCCCCCCCCCACCCCGCTGTTTTCATTGCACCTAACAGACCTATGTTTTAGGAACCAGTCTAACTATTCTGATTTGTTCCTTAGATATATTGTGTGTTGTATGTTCATTTCAAGCTCATCTTCATGTTATGTGCACACAGACAACAGCGATGTCAGAAGTCACCGAC
This sequence comes from Branchiostoma lanceolatum, assembly GCF_035083965.1. Classification (NCBI taxonomy): domain Eukaryota; kingdom Metazoa; phylum Chordata; class Leptocardii; order Amphioxiformes; family Branchiostomatidae; genus Branchiostoma; species Branchiostoma lanceolatum. The sequence continues at coordinate 1,754,310 of NC_089736.1, forward strand.
GAACAGTAATTGATGCTACATGTACTTGAAAGGTCTGACAGTTTCCCAAATCATATCCAGTTGCCTAAGTAACTGCTATTTGGCGTATATCATTGCCTGGATATCTAACCTTCATCGACGTAACAGCGATGTTTTTTGTGTTTTTTTAACACAAACTCTGCCGATGCTCCGCCCATGACCGCGCTTAACAGACGGCTGGCAGCCAGCCAGGTGTAACCTTACCTTTGGACTCAGTGTTTCGTCAGGACTCGCACTGCTATGAACAACACGTGATATGGTTGGAATTCCTGCTGTGCGCAGTCCCAGTTGTACAAATCTTACCTTATGAGAGTTGCAGTTGTACACACCCAGTGTGCTAATCCCCTCTTCCAATGTGTCAGTAGGCAGAGTTACTTTAACGTTCTGCTACCCGGACCTGGTGATTTAGCAGCAGTTGTGACGTGACGCTGTCAAACTTCTTCAGCATTCTGTACCTGCTTATCGCAGAACCATGTACGAAGATATTAGACCCACGTGCACCCCGGTCTCCCGCATTACACTACATTAACAACATTCGTGACATCATCTTATTGACTTATTGAACAAAGCGAACTTCTTCCCCAGTGTGTAAACATAACCTGTGTATTGAATCTGCTCACTGGGCTCAGCGCGTTGTGTACAATGACTTCGTTACACATACATGTACAACACCAATACTGGGAGGACTGCTTTTGTACAAGCAATAACAAATTTGTACAAGGGTATACATACTTGTAGTAACCTAGACCAGCCACAGCGCTGGATATACGGTTTCACGTGAATCATGACAAAAACGGTATGTCATAAATTGAAACCATTTTCTTGCGGTGTCTTTCGTTGTACTTGCCCTATTTCGGGCGCACAAATCCTCTACTATGTGGATAAACGGACTCACATGAATCGGTATCTCATGAATAGAAACCATTTCCTTGCAGTATATTTCGTTGTATTTGCCCTGTATCAAACGAACGTATCCACCACTATGTGTGTAACAGTTAAGTATCTACACATGGCAAGTTGTCGATAGTATAGAAGTTATGTATTACGATACATTTATTCATAACTGGACAGTTTTATTTGGCATCAGAAGTCCTGTCCTCCACGTCCTGTACATAATACCTTTTACTTGATGTTGGACAAATATATGTGATGACATCATATTATTCAACTGCCCGGCAAACCGTGTATGCCTTCTTCGCCGAGGGTGTAAACATCTGATCCATTCATTGCGCCTACCTTTGAGCCTGCGGAGTTGTGTACAATAGGCTCGTTCTGAGGCTCGGAATAATGTACAACAACCATGCTGGGAGGATACGGTTTGTGGGACTTTTCCCTTTCTGGTAACGTTACGTGGTGACGTTTTAGGGATTTCCTACAAAGCGCATTCCCGGTTGTACAGTCGATACACATCTCAGAGTCACAAGAGAGCTGTAGTTGTACACACCCAGTTTGCGTCTCGCCGTCTTGTAAAGCGGTTAGTGGAAGCACCCGTGACGTCAGTAGGCATGCGTTGCTTGACCGTACTGTTACCTGGACCTGGTGTTTTTGTAGCAGTTGTAACGCGGCGCTGTCACATGGCAGCATTTTGTGTTCATCACACAAAGTCGCATGAAAAAAGTAAACCATCGTGCACCCTGATTTTCCGAATCAAATAAATCTGAAATGAAGTTCGTGGTGAAATACTTCTTTGAGTGTTTAAACATAACCTGCGCGCTAAATTGTTCTCTGGATAATCTCGTTGTGTACAAATACTTCGTTACGACTATAACACCAATGCTGGGAGGGCTGCTTTTGTACAAACAGGAAACCTTGTGTGCGTGTCCAGCAAACCGTTCATGCTTTCTTTGCCAAGAGTGCAAACATCTGATCTTTCCACCGCACCTACCTTTGAACCTGCGGAGCTGTGTATATGTACATGTACAAAAACTTCGTCCTGAGGCTCCAAATAATGTACAACAGCCATGCTGGGAGGACTGGGTTTGTACGCAACAAACTTGTAGGTATACTCAGGCTGGGACTTCCCCTTCATTGTCACCTCTCCCTGTGCATAGGACCGTGCCACTTTCCTCAGAGATAGGGGACTGTCTAAAAGTTATGTAGGACAAATAGATGATGTCTCACTCCTCCGAAGTATAACATTATTTGTCTAGGTTTCCAAAGTTATGCACATTGTTTTTGGAATAGAAAGGTTTTCGAAAGCCAATTGTAATGGCCATGATGGACCACGCTGTACTTGCCTGAACCCCCGCCCATAAAGTGGAACCATCCCACCTGACTCATTTTCGGAGTATCATTTAAGTTACACCGAGGGGACGGAGAGAACATTTATCGGGACTTGAGCTGGGATTGTAACACCTGAAAACAACATGAGCTTCTTGAGAATCGGCATTCGGCTGGGGACACGGATCTGGGACATCTATAGACAGTACGACAGACTGAAGAACAAGCCTGAAACAGGTAAATTTGTTTTACTTGTATACATGTCTGTTCACAAATGTAGAAATTAAAACTGAGTCAAGATTAAGACAGTGGCAGAATTTTGTTGAACGTCGTCAGAAACAGCTCTATATGCCATTTTCTCAACATGGTGTCTTTGTGACAAAATCCTCCACCGGAATATTGCTGCGTACAATGTGTCTGTCACATGGTTTATTATTTTCAGGGCTTCAGAATGTTGGAAGTGTAGTAGTGTTTTTCTTTTCAAATAACTTTCGATACTTACATGTGATATATTCCTCGCTAACATAAAATAATCAAGTCAGGTGCGTGTATAGCCATGAAGCTTGAAGCCGTCGACTCTAACTTACATTCTAATGCCTGACCGTCGGTGTTGTTGAAGCGTTTTTATTAATCCATGTGTTTAATGTACATTCGTAATAGAAATGAGTAATGTTCATATCATTTAATTCCATGAAACTACTTTAAAAAAGAGTATGTGCATGTGTAACTCTGATACGAACATAGCTAACGATATCGCGACGAATGACACTGAACGGAACGAAAGAAAAGCTTGTCGATGAGTGCAAGCTAAGTACAATCCATAGCCTCCAAGGCTGACTGTTGTACGAGATGTACCGTGTTCCTAGTGAGTCCGTAGGCGGGCCATGTAAATAACGCCCTTTGTGCCCCACAAAAGAGTTACTACATACACAAAAAGTGAAACAGTGGGAAACGCAAAATTTCATTCAAGGGAACGGCAGGTTTGTGTGTAAAAACTTGTTTCCCCTGTATATGTAGAAATTATAGAGCAACAATTATATGTCACCTAACTTTATTTCAGAGGACGAACCGCCACCCCCGCCCACACAAGTGGACGAAGCCAAGAACACAAATGTTGCAATCGGACGTGCAGTCTATTGGGGTTGTGTCAACAGGACCTACCATGTTACAGGCGACAGAGGTAGGTATTTTTGTTGTAAAACTGTTTGAAGCTAAATGTCCCAAACTACAGTAAGTCGTTCAGGTTGAGGTCAGATTATATGAAATGCATTTTAAGAGCACAACATAAATGATTTGTTGCAAGTTCGTGAACTGTAATTCAAATTCAAGACCCATTATTTCTGACATATACATATACTGTATATAACTCTTTACTGGCTTAATACATATTGCCTCTGACTGGTGTTTTTATTTCCGAAGCCCCTCCAGAGTCTGTGCCAGCACGTGGACGCCATGACCAGGATGGTGCTACTGACACAGGGCTGAAGATCTACGTGGGCTGCGTCATAGAGAACTATCACGTCACGACAGACCGGGCAACATAGGCACACAACGGGACGAGGGGGAAGGGGGGGGGGACAATGACAATCAACAACAACGATTGCTGCTGCTATGTAAAAATTGACTGTATGAGATTACTGATCTAAAAATACAAAATGCATGGCGCTTATCTGTCAATTTGGCCTTCTAGAATGATACGTAAGTTATTTAGCACTACATTGTGTATGTATGAATGCCAGATTACTGTAAAAGTAGTACCATTCTACAAATTGGTTCACAACATTCCAGATGTTGTAATTTGTTAAGAATTACAGAAAATGGTATCATTTAGATGCATAGAAATGTACTAAGTTCAAGGCAATGGATTTCCACCATTATTGCATCTACAACAATGAAATGCTGACTTGTGCACATATTCATCTGTACTGATCGATAAGGAACATCTAACGATCGACATTTAAAAAGTAGCAGGCTTATCAACTTTGTATAGTAAACATTGTAATCTTATAAGGCCAACCTGAAGGCAAATCTCCATTATTCTAACTTGTTCGAAAAACATTGGGAGGACACAAAGTGTATTGTCATCTAGTTTATTGTAAGATCAAAGTATATTATAGTGGATAAAGATACTGAAATATTACTTTCATAATCGGTCATTTACAAAATTTGTGAACTACTTTTGATACAGCAGTCATAGCGTTGATGATTTAGTTACAGAGTGGAACATTGACGCCTACGAGAATCACTTCACATCACCTTTTGTCTTTGCTACATTAAAAATTATTTTATCTGCATACCCACCTTGCATTACAAACATACATGTTACACTGTCTACGATTACCCACCTCAGTTCTACGCTGGGATCTAGAGATTCTAAAACCATAGCAGGCCACTTAACTATAGCTGCAAAGCAGAACACTGACGAATAAGATAATCAATTCAGATCTGCTCTGTATTAGCTAGAAGCAAATAGTGAACGTTTCCTTACATGGGTACCCTACCTTACATTACACAAGTAACGCGTTACATGTTATACTGTCTAAGGTTACTCACCTATATCATATGCTGGAATCTTCAGATCCAGAAACCAAACCATTCCAATTATTTCCACACTGTGCTTTGAGTGCCAAACAGTCAGTTATATAGTGATGATGTTCATGCCAAGTTCACAAATCCATTGTACTTCTGTCCATACCAACATGGCCGCTTGATAAGTTCCCTTTCACGGCCTGAGTCTTGAACAAAAATTGTCCACAGAGTAAATCGAACCCTTTCCAGTATAAACTGTTCCAACAGTATGGTTCAGCATCTCTGCCACACTGTCAGCAGTTTAGCGCTTATAAAAAGTCCCATTTCGTTGCACAAAACTCCCAAAATGCGACAGAAGCTCTTTCACTTACTACAGTCACGTAGGCCGTTCCCCCACCCTGACCTGGTATCCTAGCGACCTGTGACGTCAATGGCAGGTGCCCGAGGTCACACAGGTAGTAAACAAAGAGGTCAGATGTGTATGTGGTGCACGTGAATGCTCTGATTTCTATCAGAACGGTTCACTTTCCACGGGTCCCATATAATGCTTTATCTACATACAGATCAGAATTCAACTTATTTTGATCAACGATGTTTTAAGGTGTCAATATTTACAAGCAAAACAGAGGGAGCGTACTATTTCTTGATTAATGAACAACAACTGCAATTATACCCTGTCCTGTACATTCAATGAGCTATTAGCCTGTGTCTAGCGATGATGAGGCACCGGAAATACCAACGGACTGAAAGGAAACTGTGTACTTGTGCTTGTCCAGTAGCTCTGCTACAGTGACATTATTTTAGGGGGTATCTAAGTCCCAACAACCCCATTACGAATGAACTTGGCTGAGTCGCTTGCCCTGGTACAGGTATTGATAAACTCGGTGCTGTGGGGATTTGCGGTGTTGTATGTAGAAGTCCCCCTGTTGTAACGGTTGTTGTTCCTATTGAAGCAGAGAATAGTTTTAATTGTCATCTTGATTTATGCATACCCAAAGGACTGACATAGAATTTCAATGGACCAACGCTGATCTATTCTAAGCAAATATAAGATTGAATCAAATGGCCCTTATTGTCGACGAGTGCCACTGTTCCATTTTTACTGACTTTAAAACGTATAGCTGGTTTACTTTACCAGGCATGATATCTTTCGTTTAATAACTGAAATCTACATTATGTCACAAGGGCACAGCTATGTGGCTAGAAATGCCCATGTACATTATACGTATACCTGTAAGTACCAGATAGACTTTTAGTAAACACCTAAACAAGATTAGACCAATAATCCATGTTTATTTCGCAATGTATAGAATGAGAAAGAGCAAAGAAAGGCCATCAAAGATACATGCAGCTACTGATAAGGATGTACCAAACCAACTACATGTACCAACCTCGTGTTAAAGACGTTGACAGAAAAGTAGGTATGTTCGGTGATGCTGGGATCTGTGTTCTGTCTGCTGTTGTAGATTCCACTGAAACACATGAGAATTCATAGACTTATATTTAAAAAAACAGTAACATATTTCTCGGTCGATTGATGTTGGGGATAAGGACCAAAATCAAAAACGTCCAATAGCTTCATTTCATTTAAGTATGGTATTACATTACTACCTGAGCTGCAGAACACAGTGGATCATCATTACATCATTTTTGAGTTACTTTGTCGAGTGCTGACTACAATGTTTGTGATAATTATATTTACATAATGCAACTGCAAACTAGGCAAGAAAGTGATACAAGGTGCTTCATTTCAGGTATCAGGTATCAGAATGCTAATGATTGATATTGAAATCTCAGATGATGTACAGAAGTGTCCTCAGAGCTATACCACAGATGCACATTTGGACCCTAAAACTGTTGAAGTCTTACAATTATGCCGATGTGTATATAAGTAAGGCAAACTGACTGCTTACCCAACGATGACGATGTCGACGGTGAAGAGGCAGTAGGACTGGACTGTGGGTTGCTTTGTGCCTCTTTGTCCTTCTTACTCTTCTTTCTTGAAGGAAGTTTTCCGCTGCTTGCTGACGTCCCAGCCTCAACTGGGTCCTCGTTACTCACCCCCAAGGGGTCCTCTGTGCTCGGATTTCTCTGTTTTCTTTTCATTGTTAAACCTGTGCAGATTGTGTGTGGATGCGTAGATAAGGAATGACGACAGCTACAACCAAAATACACAGCTGTGACCACACAACGTACTCTTGATAATGACATCCCACTGATCATGAGCTAACTAGTTATAGGTGAAACTTAAAGTCAACATAAATAATATCATCTTTGGACACATCTTAAAGACTGAAACGCTGCTTATGCCACATTCATGCCATGGGTCCAAACCATGCTTCCAACACTTGACTGATAAAGATCATTTGGCAACACAAGACTTTTGTAAAAAGTAAAATATGTGTAGGTATAAGGTTGAATTAGTGGTAAATATATGTTTCGAAACATTGATACAATTGACAATGTCTCATGATTAATATGAATGCCTTACTTACATTTTGCTGCTTTCCGCTGAAGTTCTGCTGCTTTCAGCTGATTCTCGATGTACCCCCCAATCATCTCGTCCTTTGCTAGATCCTTCTGAGACCCGAACGTCCGGATCCTTCCATTGTAGAGAGTAACGACCAGAGACTCCACACCAAGTTCATCCAGCTCCTCTGACTGAATGCAAAACAAGTTGATGATACCGTCTGTGATTTGTAGGCATAACTAATCTAGGTCTGACTCATCTTTGAGACTTTGTTTATACGCTACTTTGGACATTCTTGATATCCAACGATTATATTCTCGACCAGTTTTGTCGATACCTCTGATGATTCAACCTTTGTTTTTAACACAGGCTTCCATTTTCCATGTAAATTCCCAAGAAGACACCTACATGTAAATCAATAAATCTTGTGTTTACTGGGTGGAGTCTAAGTATCAATACAAGTGAGCGCTAAACCGTTGATGTTTCGGGCACTTAGAAGGGAAATAGATCAAGTCGACATGGACGGATCAATCATAGATACAATATATCCCATGTAATATCTATGGCCATTGATGTAATATTGTTTATTGATTACTTTTTAACAAACCATTAAGCCTTTTGGATTGAATCAATATCTACCAGATTAAGAACATCTGTGGAATGAAGAAGTTATAGCCAATGTCAACTTAGGCACACATAAATACCAACCAGTTTGTCGAGCTGTTTCAGCTTTTTCGACACCTCTGACCAAGTTTTCACTTGTGTCTCTTCGCCCCTTCTCCTCTTGGCTGCTTTGTTGTATCCCCCCTTTTCCTCCTCGGTCAGGCTCTTCCAGCTCTCTCCGATTTCCTTGTTGGCACCGGCAAGATAAAACCCTTCGTTTTCTGAAGGAAAGGGAAAGACCACTAGTTATGAAATACTGTAGGTTTAAACACAAAGTATTAGGTTACTTTTGCTTGCAATTACATTATGCATGTACAATATCTACAGGTACAAGGATAGTTTCGTGAAAAGCTTTGCCTATAGGATGATAATACTGTCACCGATTTCCTCATTTGCACCGGCAGGGGAAAATCCTCGTTTTTCTGAAGGAAAGTCAAGGCGGTTTATTAAGTACCATAGGTTCAAACTCAAAGAGTTGTATGCAATTTACTTAAAATACTATTAAATATCTACAATTACAATTATAGTTCCGGATTCCGTGATAGCTCAAAACACTGATGTTTTGATTATTTTGCATATCGGATTTTAATTCTGTTTTTTTTTTCAATAAATCGTTATTAAGGTCCTTTAGTATGCAAAGTTATCACTGTTCTTATCTTGAGTGATTCTGGAAAGTACAAGTTGAAATACCTAATTTTTCGAAAGGAAGATAGAAACAAAAGATACAGAAAGCCTACATGAACTCCTTGGGGGTACTTGGCAAACCATTGGAAAAGAGAATGAAATAATGGCAGTATGAATTTCGTCATTCTAAAGGTGACGCATGATCCGTTTTAAAAACTGTTTCAGCTCACCCCTTTTCCTCGGTAGCTGTTCCCTGTAGTACTCGTGATATCCCGTGATCCTCCTCGTCCTCTCCACCATGTCTGCCGGCGGTCTCCGCTTGCTGCCGCCTTTACTCTTACCACGGGGTATAACGTACGTCACGGGATGGCCAGACACATTCGGTGGTCGCAGAGATCTTTCAGCCGCAACGCGCAGACACATTCGACGCGCCGCGGAAAAATCAGCCGTCCGCGCGGTCCTATCAGCCGCGACGCGCAGACAAATTCGACGCCGCGCGGACCTATCAGCCGCTCGCGCGGAAAAATCAGCCGTGGGACAGCGCCATCAGGTGTCTCACTACTGCCTTCAGAGAGCGCTGGAAAGGCCGCGCCAAGGTAGGTCCTCCACAATTTCCTTCTCTAGCGTCATATAGAGACATCGACTGGTAATCTAACTAGGCCTATCAGGTGCCACACTATCTTAGGGTCATCTGGAGCCAGAAATAATCGGCAGGTCTTCAAAGTAAGTCGAGATATAGGGAGAACAGTTCTAGATCGGTGACACACCACATCGAAGTTATCAAGGTAAACAGTGGCCAATGCCGTATTTTGGGCCATTAGAAGCAAAGACATCTGCGGTTTTGACGTCTTTTAGTGTGATTGGGTGTCCAGAACAACGTAACATACCCTGGAATTGATATAATATGCCCACAGAGCGAAAATATGTGGTAGAAGTGATACCGCTATATAACGCCCCCTCCCCCATCCTTCAGTACGAGCCACCATGTGTAGAACGATGTTAACATATCTTATAGCAGTATTAAAGCCATAAGAAGCGATATTGTTGTGGCCATTTAAATGAAGATACATAGTCATCAATGTTTATCCAGACAAAGGCATTCATTTTTGGAATTTGCATTTCAGCCATGGAGTTTGATGAGTAGAACAGGTTTGGGCATGTGACCACAAACAGTGTAAAACCACATGTTCCACCCTACAAGTCTAGCCTTCAGGAGGGAGGTGTAGAACCACCTGACAAGCCATGCCTTGGGGAGGGACAGGATACACCTGGTCTTCAAGTAACAGCACAAGTGGATCCCGTTCAAACACCAGCACCAGTGGATCCAGTGAGGGTTCAGTGTCTTTGGAATCGTCCAACGAGTCCGATGACCTACCTGGTGTGGTTGTGCCAGCTGAAGATGTAGAAAATGATGTCTCCTCCCCCACACGCAGGACTACAGTACAGTCTGTGTACACATGGCAAGTGCTAAGCGAACAGTGGTTCACTAGATGAACACAAGCGTCGCTGCCATGGGGCTGATAAAGGACCAGCAATTTAGTGTGGGTTCTGCAACAAAGACTTTATTTATGCTAGAGACTTTCAGGATCACTTAGTTCAATCATCCAAGGAGTGCCCAGTTTGTCAGAAAGAGTTCAAGTGAAGAAGCACATGATAGTGCACTCAGATTGGGATTTTTGTAGCAAATGTGGAAATTCCTTTAAGTCATAATATAAGAAGTCCTAAAACATCATCACAGAACCCATGACAATCCCAGAGTAAAGACGTTTGTCAGTGTTACAAGTGTGAACACAAGTTGCATAAAAAGGAAGAACTTGTGTGTAATCATGCAGTAATTCTGGTTCATATAATTACATTTGTTGTTTCACAAGAAGGTATACCTCATGTATAATGCACCTGTACAGTGACATATTTTCACGGTAGTGTTGGGGAAAATGATGGCGTCGAGACTCGGTATTTGACTGGTTTTGACTTTGTTCTTCTTTTTTCAAGAGTCAATATTAATATACGATCAGAATACTTTAATTTGTCATCTATAGCAATAAATTAAGCAACAGTGCAATATGATTACAACATAGTCATTTGCCAAGTGATGTATAACAAGATCAAGAACATGGTATTGCAAGTCAGCAAATATATATGTTGTAAACAACCAGAATAAATGTAGTTATATATAGCTATATTTTGTGTGTCATTTTTGGATTAACATTTCAGGAAATACAGGTGCACTACAGATGGTCAGTACAATGATGCAACGCTGAGATGGTCCATTACTTAAATCTGTAAATATAACAACCAGAACCTGACAAAGTATTGTCTTCATCTAATATCATGTGCTATTTCAAACATACTGCATAGTACCAAAATTTACGAATAATCTATTCAATACATATCTCTATGAATATAGATTTCTACTGCAAATATGGAGTTATTTGAATATTCAAGTTGTACATTGTATGATTTCCGTTGCTTAGCGCCTTTCGTATAAAGGGAGAGAAGCCTACAGTCCAGAAAAAAGTGTCATTGACGCTAGCTTGAGTAGTTGACCAGGAGAGTTGTGTTTCTTTCTGCCCGGGACTTGCTGCAGTGCTGTCATCAATGCCAGTGTTATCTTCTGTTACCCATACATCTTCAACTTCGCAATCTGTGTTTGCTTTCCAGGTGCCCGCTGCTTTGTTTCTACACCTTTTCTGTGGATATAGTGTCAACCTGAGTCGACGAGGCATTTCTGAAAAACATCAGGGTTGATTACTAGTATTTGCAGTGACACATTATACCTGGGTAATAGTTATACTAGCAATATGATAAACAATCTTGCGAGAAACGTATGAGATGTTCGTTGAATCATCTAGATGAGGATAATCCCTTAAAGTGACAGAAGGTATTCCCCGCATATCGCCAAAATCACTCGAGGCGACAAAGACACTACTGCCTGTTAATGTTTACTATACTACTACATGTATAAGATATGGGCCGTAACTTTACTAGAAAATGGGGAGGGGGGCGTTATATAGCGGTATCACATATTTTCGCTCTGTGGGCATATTATATCAATTCCAGAGTATGTTACGTTGTTCTGGACACCCAATCACACTAAAAGACGTCAAAACCGCAGATGTCTTTGCTTCTAATGGCCCAAAATACGGCATTGGCCACTGTTTACCTTGATAACTTCGATGTGGTGTGTCACCGATTTAGAACTGTTCTCCCTATATCTCGACTTACTTTGAAGACCTGCCGATTATTTTTGGCTCCGGATGACCATAAGATAGTCTGGCACCTGATAGGCCTAGTTAGATTACCAGTCGATGTCTCTATATGACGCTAGAGAAGGAAATTGTGGAGGACCTACCTTGGCGCGGCCTTTCCAGCGCTCTCTGAAGGCAGTAGTGAGACACCTGATGGCGCTGTCCCACGGCTGATTTTTCCGCGCGAGCGGCTGATAGGTCCGCGCGGCGTCGAATTTGTCTGCGCGTTGCGGCTGAAAGGTCCGCGCGGACGGCTGATTTTTCCGCGGCGCGTCGAATGTGTCTGCGCGTTGCGGCTGATAGATCTTTGCGACCACCGAATGTGTCTGGCCATCCCGTGACGTACGTTATACCCCGTGCTTACGGTAGTTCCCGATGAAGTTCTGAATGGACAATATAAAACAGGTTGATACTTGTTATAATTTAGGCAGTATGAATGGCAGAAAATACACTATTGCACCACTGCAAGTCACACGTGAAATACTTGATGGTTAGATACTTTATTCACTTTTATTCATATATTTAGCCTAAATCTTGCAATAAACATTACAAAACCAAATCAGAGAATTCACCCTCCTGTTTTGCCTTTGGAACCTACACACGTAAAGACATCATATTTGATGCTGTCGACCATCTTGAATACCACAAAGTGTTATGGAAATTAACCACTGTAATAACAACGATAATAACTGATACCAACTATATTAGACCATAGTAGACTGTAGTGGAGCTTATCTTGTCCATTGCGACGTAAAATGTGCGACATGGAAGAAAATTCTTACTATGACTCGAGCCACACTTTTTCCGCTCTCTTTTGCTGCTTCTTGTATAAGCGGGCAGTTCTTCTTTGCCACAGTCATTCCTTTCTCTTCATAGAACCTGACGAGTACGTGATTGTACTCCTTACTTGCGAAGACTCCCTGCAATTTTTTTTTGCTTTAGTTCTGATGATATTCACAATGCATCTCTAAACGATTATAGCAAGAATGCAAAATCGTCGATTTAGAAAGTTACATCAAAATGCGTACCCAAGGGGACTCCAAGTATAAATGTGGACTGCGAATGAAAAAAATCAATCGTTGCAACAACAATCTCAACACGATGATTATAGTTCATCATTTTCTATCATATACGTGTTGCGCAACTCACATTACTGTCTCTCTGTAGAAGCGTCAGCATTTCCTTTCTACTACGGGTTCTTCGTTCTCCCTCATCTTTGTTGCATGTGGAAACGCCCCCGGTGTCCTCATCTGCAGCGATGTCATCCGCTGTTCGCCCTTTCTGTAAATGAACATGTACAGGAAAACATCAGTGCTCATTAATGTCGGAAGATCGGAAATATTACATGGCAGATTGCAAATCGACCCGTTTTGAAATGGATATGTCAACACGATAACTGAATTCTTCGATCGTAGATGTAGTTTGTACTATGTAGGTTTTACCGCAACTCACACTTTTCTCTTCCCGTAGAAGCCTCAGTATTTCTTTTCTACCACGGATGATTCTTTCTTTTTCATCTTTGTTCACAAGATAAACGCCCCCGGTGTCCTCATCTGCAGCGATGTCCTCCGCCGTTCGACCTGCCTGTAATTGAACATTTACAGGAAAACATCAGTGCTCATTAATGTTGGAATATCGGACACAGACATGTCCAACTGTCCAGGCGATATGTATGGGACATCTAAACAATTCCGTGCACAATAGATATCGCAGTAATGTCACGTTGCGAAATTAGTTGGTAGACTCTACTGCACATGTGCTGGAATATATGGTGAGTAATTTGTTCATAACTACAGCAGATTTCTAATGCCTTCAAAAGTCACCTTCCAATAGTCTGCCCGCATGGCACGAAAATTGGTCAAATAATATGAATTTCTATTCAAAGTAGATCGCTATGAAAAAGGCGTTATTTCTATTTTTACCGAAAGAGGTAAAGCTCCCTTCATGCTGTTGGATTGGTAGCAAGTTATTTTGCCAGACTGAAGCCGAAGAATAGACTGATCCTTTAGGCCTTACCCCGTTCCTGATGCCTGTATCAGCCCCGTGCTGCAGCAGTACTTCTGCACAATCGTGGTGGCCGTGTGTAGCTGCCTTATGGAGGGGGTTGTCGTCCTGTTGGGACATTGACAGACATGGGACAGTACTAGTGTAATTCAGTCGTCTTTAATCAAACATGTATATTAACATCACTCCCTGAATACGTCCAGCTCGCTTGGAACCATGCCTCTATTTTACCTCTTACCACTATGTAGAAAATGAATGTGAAATCGTACAAGATGCACTGGAATATTTATTGTATCACAGCAGTCAGTCTACCTACGTCATCGTCCCGTGCGTTCACATCTGCACCAGCTGCCAGTAAAGCTGATACAGTTCCATGGTGGCCATTCTGGGCTGCTATGTGAATGGAAGTCCATTGCTGTAAAACACATCAGATGGTCTTCAGTATGACAACATGAGGACAAATGTGCACTTAAGTTGGTGACATTTCTAACGGCAGTCACCAAACCTAAACTTATGTAGAAAGATGAAGTTCATATATTATAGAATGCACAGAAATATTTCTTGTTAGTCTACCTACGTCATCGTCCCGTGCGTTCACATCTGTACCAGCTGTCAGTAAAGCTGATACTGTTTCGTGGTGGCCATTGCAGGCTGCCAGGTGAAGGGGACTCCATTGCTGTAAAACACATCAGATGGTCTTCAGCATGACAGTAAGAGGACAAAGGAACACTTGTGTTGGTAACATTTCTGACGTTAATCACCAAATAACCCCTATCGAGATGTTGAATTTCAAATAGCTGGCATAAATGCGAAAGGTTTGACGTATTGTTTTATTAGATAATTTGAAATACGGTACAGTTAAATCAGTCAAAGGATGAAAGACATTTAAAAAATCAGGCAGATTGAGGCTTATCCACGCAACAAAAGTAGGTGCCGCAGTAAATGCCACTCCATCCCCATGTGCAAACTGAAATTTCAACTATCAAGCAATAGTCAACTTGATTTCGTATTTGTCTCAGAAAATTGATAACCCTGTCCCCGCATTTTATGTAGCAGCTTTTGGCTAGCTCACCTGTTTATAAGTTATTTTTAAGATATCTATCCCTCCCTCATTTCGCTTTTGCAACAGCCCAGCAAATTAGTAAGGATTATTTTTTTTTCCTTTGGTAAAGCAGAGCTATTTTCGCCAAATTACTCGATATCAGAAGACATGGTGCTAACCCAGAGGCCACCAGCAGCATTAGGATTGACTCCCTCCGCTAACAGCTGCTTCACTCTGTCCGTGTCTCCTGCCTCTGCAGCCCACCGCAGCTCCTGTAGAGGCAACAGGCAGGGAACAGGATACACAACGGTCAAACACACTCAATCAGAACATCAGTAATATTGAGCAAGTGGGAAAATCTACATCCAAACTCACTTGGACAAATGCGGGAACATTGTTGATGGACTATCTGGACTTGATGAAATATACCCATAACTAGCACTAAACGTTGGGTATCATTGAAAACAAGTCAATGCACATTGAAGACTGTCATTTCAACATCATGATGAAATCGTAGAAATTCTCTAGATAGGCAACAAGGAACGCATAATCAAGTCCCCTGTGTAAAGTGAAACGCACATAGTGTGATCGAATTTCAGGTCACCAGGGAGTTTGCATTAGGCGAATAGTTTGGGATACAAAAATTGCAGAGACCTACACATCTTGAAGTTCAAAATGATGATAATTACCGCCCTTTCATGTCTCTCATCATAGATAGTCCTACCTCCTAATATTCTCCCTTTTTTGGTCCGTAGTTGATCGTGTATTCCTGCATACATACCTGCCAAAAGGCACTTGTCTATTGTGCTGACATCACTTCTGATATGTCTAAAAATAGTAAATATTATGGAAATATTTTATTCCACCTTCTCATCGTCGTCCCTGTCCTCCCACCCGGACTCATCCTCTTCGTCCTCCATAGTCGTGTCTTGTCTTCTTTCATCCATAGCTGACTCTATATGTATGTGGCACCTGCCTGGTGTAGTGTCACTAATGAATATCTGCAGAAAACAAATACAAAAGTGACGCCTGCCGCATTAAGACCGGCTACATCCATTGCAATGCTGCCGACTTCCCTGTACATAACACACACACACACAAACCCCTCATATTTCATAAGAATTCTGGTTCGGACCAATTAATAATCACGATAAGATCGCCTTCGAGTGTGGCCAGGACATGTTAGATTTACAAGAGGTTTCTAAACATGCATCAAAAGACACCGATAAGGAAGTGACACTGTCATTTCAAATACTATCAAGTCTAAAAGCTATAGACAGGCAGCTTAAACTTTATAATTCATCTTAATAGCAATATTTCATCAGTGCGCTACAGAAGTAGGCTAGAATTGTCAAAGTTTTCCAAGTCCAGGCGCTACTCCAGCTGCTTGGTACGCCGTCACACACCTGTAACTTCCGGGTTTACCTGGACGTTTCCAGAAGAGCCTTGCGAGAGATCCACAACCTTTTCCCGGTCTTATCACCTCTGTGAGGTTCTTGAACTCACCAGGAACGGATGCGTCTTAGTTCTGACGTCACAAGACCCCAGGTGAGGCCTCAAGGTGCCCTTAAAGACAGGACAGTTCCGTTTCACCCGCAGGTGATGAAGTTTCGGGCAACGCTCCCATGATTCATAGCACGCGATGACGTATGCAGTAGAAATGGGGTGAATGACCTTATGACGACTTGTCCACATGTTGCAGGGCTGTGGCCGGTGTTGGTCGTGTATATCTTAGATAACTGTTAACAATAATTCGCACACGAAATGATTCCTTCATCCTTAATATAGCTTGCATTATATCTAGCACTTTGTTTTGTTTTGCGTGTAGCCCAGGAAGAACTTTTTAAAATCATTCTGCATATCTTTAATTAAGTACGAGTTCTATTTCAACTTAGTTTAGGTAACTGATCAATCACCCTCTGCAAACGTTTGAGTAGTGTTCTTATCACGTTAGACTAGTCCTTTTTGGTACAAATAGCTGCGGATATTGTATCTTCCTTCGCCTGAAAGCGGCCACTGTTATTAACTGCCACCTTGTGAGGTACTGTAGAACTGCGACAGGGGCATGCTTAATCGTGTTTTTATACCGCAGCGTTCTTGCACTAAGTTACAGTTGTCCTTTTCTTTCTTGTTCCTTCTTGGTTACATGCTATCTAAGGTTTGTTATATGGGAAGATAGAAACCTTGAAAAATCAGCCCTCTTATTCTACATCAGGATAGAAAATAGATCTATACATGTGAGCTCAGTATCCCCTATGCTTTAATGGACTGTTCCAAGTGACGTCAGGCCTCCCGTTCTGAAACTTTGAAAGCGGCTATTCCTACCTCAGTCTAGTTATGCCAGGGGCAGGAGCTATTTTGGGCACAAGAAGTCTTAATAGCCCAGTTCCTTATAACGAAGGGTCAGGTAGATAAACGCCTTGGCACCAAGATTATCTTCCGCCTTGGCAAACCTTGGGTCAAGGAGGGGGAATATCGTCTTTAAGTCGCTGCTGGGTTCTAAGGAGCAAAAGAGCGGATCTGTTCTGAAGAGAAGTTTATCAGCCCTATGTGATTGGAAAGCTACGTTGGCAGCAGGGTTTTGTAGTGAACAGGACTCCCAGTCCGTAGACCTTCAGCGGTTGTACGGAAGGACGGGATTTCTCTCAGGAAGAGTTTTCTACGCGAGTTGAGATATCGAGCCAGAAAGCCTTGGCAGGGCAGCAGGGTGAACCGCAGTCTCAGTTTTCAGACGACACTTTTGTTACTGCTGAGAGAAACTCGCGCCTTTTCAGGAGTGGAGATTTGATTCGCCAGAACCGCGCGGAATCTGCGGTTTGGAATTCTGCCAGCCGGCCGGTGAGGCGGGACGTGTGTGTGTTGGTGGTGGGGCAGGGTGCGTTTGGACACCGAGGGAGCGGCTGGAGTGGGTCCGGTGGGATGAAGAGGATACCGGGGTCTGTGTGCGGCTGTGCCGGGGCCTGGCTGGTCGTGTTGGCGGCGGTTTGGGCGGTGTGCCGGGGGCAGGAAGGTAAGTCGATACCGTGAGTGAGAGAGGGTGTACACTATGTTCTGAAACGAAATGTTTATGTGCTGTAATCCAAGTGAATGGGGGATGGCTAGGGACATAGTGTTCCCTGAGACACTGTTACAGTAGCAGCTTTGTGTGTGAATCAAATTTTACGGTCTATTTTCGATGACATGTTAGAACTTTTGAAAAATCGAAGTGCCTCCATGAGTCCATCTTGGATGGCCGAACCAGAGACTAGGTTCTGTCTTCCCCAGAGACACTTGCACTGTTCCACGGTGCATTTGTGAGGTTTACACCTGACGCAGGCAACAACAGACGACAACCCGCGTTAACATTCTTGATACTAACGTTTCTATGTACCACTTTTGATATAACGTTACCATAATATGCCATTTTGTGCTCATCGCCTCCACATTCCATAATAAGATACATGTACTGTAGTGGTCAATCGTACTTATTTGAAGACGCTGGTGCCAATACTTCTTTAACATATCGTGATCAATCGAGATGCTTTTCTAAACAAACAGGTGTTGAACACACCGTACAGTCTGTACGACACCCAACCCTGTGTAGCCCTGGATGTAAACAACAGTTCACACGTCTCGGTTCTGGTTTGTTTTCCGTTCCCGTCTGTATTTGGCCTCGAAGGTGCCGGTAACTCCACTTCCTTTCTTCCTCTCCCATGGTGAAAACGTGACACTCCGACAGCGATACTTTCAGTACAACAAATTGAAGAACAATGTCCATCTCTATGGTGTTTTCTATGTTTATGTCAGATTTCCATCCTTTTTTCGATCTTGAGTTATGATGACGTATTTAGCTCCCATAATGTGGGTAACGTAACGTTCTTGCGATCTTTCTTTTACTCAATCTTCTGAATATGCTCTACAGTAGCAGTATGTACCGTTATATACGACCCGCTGCGGGCAAGACTTCCTTTATCCACAACATCCACACGTACATTCCAGCTCAGTTGTACGTGGCTGCAGTACAATGTGGCCACAGTGACTCTTTTCAAGGTTCTTGCCAGAAACTGGTAACTCAAAACCAGTAGCACTGCACGAAAAGTGGAATTTACCACAATGGTAAATGTAATGTAAAGCCGTGTAAAGGTTACATTTACCAGAGATTTATCAGCATTTATCCATCGGTAAATGTGCGAAAATACCCCGCATTTACCCGCAAGGTATAGCTGGTAATGTTTGCCTTATTTACCCACATTTACCGAGGTCGTGTAAATCATGCATTTACCGAAATTTACCGTAGCGAGTATTTCTCATATATTCAGGGAATCTACCGAGATTTACCGTAGGGAGTATTTCTCACATATATTCGGTGCATTTACCAAGATTTACCGTACGTAGCATTTCTCACATTTATCAAGCGCATTTACCGAGATTTACCTTACCAAGTATTCTCACACCTAAATTTACCCATATTTACAGAGGATGTATACATGCCTTTACATAAAGAGATATTTACCCTCCTTTACCGACATTTACCATGGATTATGATTGAGTATGAAGCACAAACGCATGGTTTGGGGCAAAACTCAGCAATTTTTATTTGCATAGCAACATTGACAGTTTATACAGATACACTGATTAACTGGCTTGTATCAACAACACACATAAACCATGGTGATACATGCTTACAAACAACATTTATCACTCAACACATTATTCGGTTTATCATCAGACACAATCTTAACATATCAGTCTCTATCATTCTGCACTGACAAACATACCCTTTGGGAAACTATATACGAAAATGGTTTAACTATAGATACATGTACATGTATCATAGGTTTTGTGCACATTTTTTACAATGTTATCACTGTTGTAGTTGTTTACAATGTTAACATGACATCATCTATATTATACAAATGTGCCAGTATGATAAAGTTAGCAAAGCTATGCAAAGAAAACAGTAACATTGCAAGGAACTCGCGATGACACAAGTAAAAGAATTGAATGGGTCAAACCCAGATCGGACGTGTTGAAAGGGATAGTATTTGTCAATTCGGATGGCGATGTAAGTCAGCGGCCCCCTGTATGAAGGAGCCTCAGAAATAAGCCTCAAACCTTTGCACGTAAAAGAACTCAACACACTTATCGAGAAGAGTAGTGGTCGACAAAACATGTGAGTGTAGCAAATCCGAATTGCACTTCCACTTTTTAACTACTTGAGATAGCATCATGCTTCACCTCAATCAATCAAGGATGACTGCTTTACTTTTTTACATTCAGTGGGGTCTGCACTGTTCTTCACTTTGCCAACAGTATCAGTGGCATGACTCATGTACTACTAGTTACATGTTTATACAAGCAATACTTCATCATCATTCAATAAAAGAAAGGTTTGGGAAATTCAGCCATTCAAATTCTAACATTTCTGTATTCACAACAAGATTGGAGTGATACATGTATACAAGTAATCCATTTGGGGCAGGGTGGAGGACATAATGTATCATCACCATCATAATCACAGCCAGACAGTGTATATTCACTGCTGTATAGAGCAATTGGACTGAAATACAAGTTGCTGTATATTCTACAGAGGTTATGAAGGCGATAGTCACCCTTAGTCTAGCAGCCTAATCCATCAGATATAGAAAGTTATTTTTGGTAAAAAAAACAGACATTGAGTTTCAGGCAAGGAAACATATGAGGTCTGGCCAAACTCTGAACAAAGGTTGGTTTTATGTGCTGTAGAACTGCTCGTGTATAACCTTCCTCTCCCCATTCTCATCTACATCAGAGTCCATCGCTGCCTTCTTCTGTGTCTGCATGTTGTACATGTACTTCCTGGGTGAGGTTGGAGTCCCTCTTGTGATGAGCCGGTTCCTACAAAATAAAAAAATCATTGAACAGCAATTTACATGGAAACCCGTCCTCTAGTATATGGTTGTAAGTAATACTGATAAATAGATAAATGACAAAAAATACATGCATGATTAAGAAACAAGTCAAATGATTTTGTCATAAGCTCGAGGTTCCCCTAGCCAGGAGTAGGCTCAGGAGCCAGTCCTTCAGTGTTAGAGTAGTTAGTGACTGGAATGAACTACCACAATCTGTGGTGGATTCTTAGAGAGAGTCAACGAGTTCAAAACACGGCTGGATAAACATTGGGAGAGTGTGCAGTACAACACATGAGTATCGTCCGAGACCGGGATTACCACAGGCTGAGCCTCCTCATCCTGAAGATGGTATAAAGGTATACCGTAACTTTCTTCCAACACTAAGATATTCACGGATGAAATTTGTGCCTGGATCTTATCCTATCACAACTGCTAGCAACAAACAAGGGACAATGGATTATGGAGAATCATGACTCCCAATATACTCAAGTGTGACAAATATGATGATGTTGATGAGCGTGCAGGACTGTAGTCTTACCTTTGGAGCCTGTAGCAGCACTTGAGGTACTCATCGGCTGAACTTCTGGCAGTTGTTTGCTTTGTTCCCAACCATCCTCCTCATAATGGTGAACCCACTGCTGCTGTACTGGTATATAGAATAGGAAACAATGAAACAGATTTTTTAAAAACCGGAGCATCCTCAAATTTTATACATGTAGCATAAATGTTCTACTTGAAATATAATATGGTGACCAAAGCTTCAACTGAAGTGAAAACATAACCATTCGAAATTTCTAACTTTCACATCACACTATTGCTTCTGTTGTGTCTTGTAATTTCTTTTTCATCTCATCCCATAGGTATTGACCCCATATGACCCTATCAGGGGCAAATTTGAGGCTAGGGGTGATCTCATGATCAGTCTATATCTCGAGTGTTTGCTGTTTCGTAATTCGTATCTTAAACCCGACACGAATACCTGTTAACAACTGACAAGTACGAACAAGTAAGTCAACTGACATTCGTGCCAGGTTTAATGCCAAGCACTATTTGATTATGAACAAGTTGAAAATTACAAATTTTCTCATGGGGAGGGGGGCAGGTTAGTTGAAGACATGTGTTTCTGGCGATGACATGTCAATAAATAAAACTAAGACAAAGTAACTGAACATATTTTTGATTTAAAACATTCTTAAGTGTACCAAGGTCTATTTTCTCACCTCATTGTTTGTACTCAGCGAGCCTTAGAGCAGTCCAAAATAAAATGCACAGCCAGCCGTGTCCGGTGCAAGGAGGGAGGGGGGCGACCAAACTCACATCGCTGATACGTCAGTCACCATAGTTTTCCGAACGTTTGAGTTTAAGCCATATTCCTCCTCGACTCATAAGCCTCTCCCAGATCGATGGTCCACCAATGTAGACTGTGGTGGATCCATTTATAGCGCGGAGAGGCGGGTAACGCTCTGTATTCATCTCTACTGTGGACCCCGGACCTGCCCGGACCAACGGTTTTCTGAATAATGCCGCCCACTCAGTGCGCATGCGTAATCCAACAGACCAATCAGAGGACAGTAGTGTAATGACCTATAGGATGTTGACCTGCAGGTCAGAAATTGACCTTTCTGGTTTTTAAGAAACTTTATCTGTACACTGTGAGTGTGACAGTCAAACTGAAGATCAGGACATTCCTCCTGGGTTCGATTCACGTTTTCCTCAAAGTTTCTGTTTTCATCTTGGCCCCCCTTTTTCTTGCTTGTCTTACATTGTGTATTTATGAGTTATTGTGATCAGAAACTATTAACTTTGTTACATTTAGATCATAACATTTGTGTATATTACATGGATTTGGAGACTTTCTTTATATTTGATTATTCTTTGTAGATATAAAGTTCATCAAAGTAGGGTCTAAGACTTAATGAGAATATTTAACGTTAAATGAGATAGAGGAAAACCATTTGCCTCATAGTAAATCCATGAACATAAAAAACAAATTCATAGTTGTTACGTTGTAACTCATGATCTCAGTAGGTGGTGGGGGTTGGGGTGGGCTGTATACACTGTGAGTACACTTGTATAGCTTCTTATCTTGTGTGCGTGTTATAATGAGTCAATTGTAAGTTGTTGCCCATAGGCACATGTAACTAACTGCAGGAAAGGACTGACAGACAATTGGTACCACAATATACCATGTGACTATTCTAGCTTATTTGGGTTCATATGCAAAGCGATTCCCCACCCTGAGTTATCTCTGTTATTGAAGGGAGGGGAGGGATGTTATTTGCACTCCAAGTCCCCCGCCCTGTGATATCTGTTATCGAAGGGGGGGAGGGATGTTATTTGCACTCCAAGTCCCCCGCCCTCAGTGATATCTGTTATCGAAGGGCGGGGAGGGATGTTATATGCACTCCAAGTCCCCCGCCCTGTGATATCTGTTATCGAAGGGCGGGGAGGGATGTTATATGCACTCCAAGTCCCCCGCCCTGTGATATCTGTTATCGAAGGGCTGGGAGGGATGTTATTATGCACTCCAAGTCCCCCGCCCTGTGATATCTGTTATCGAAGGGCCGGGAGGGATGTTATATGCACTCCAAGTCCCCCGCCCTGTGATATCTGTTATCGAAGGGCGGGGAGGGATGTTATATTCTCTCCAAGTCCCCCGCCCTGTGATATCTGTTATCGAAGGGCGGGGAGGGATGTTATATGCACTCCAAGTCCCCCGCCCTGTGATATCTGTTATCGAAGGGCGGGGAGGGATGTTATATGCACTCCAAGTCCCCCGCCCTGTGATATCTGTTATCGAAGGGCGGGAGGGATGTTATATGCACTCCAAGTCCCCCGCCCTGTGATATCTGTTATCGAAGGGCGGGGAGGGATGTTATTTGCACTCCAAGTCCCCCGCCCTGTGATATCTGTTATCGAAGGGCGGGGAGGGATGTTATATGCACTCCAAGTCCCCCGCCCTGTGATATCTGTTATCGAAGGGCGGGGAGGGATGTTATATGCACTCCAAGTCCCCCTCCCTGTGATATCTGTTATCGAAGGGCGGGGAGGGATGTTATATGCACTCCAAGTCCCCCGCCCTGTGATATCTGTTATCGAAGGGCGGGAGGGATGTTATATGCACTCCAAGTCCCCCGCCCTGTGATATCTGTTATCGAAGGGCGGGGAGGGATGTTATTTGCACTCCAAGTCCCCCGCCCTGTGATATCTGTTATCGAAGGGCGGGGAGGGATGTTATATGCACTCCAAGTCCCCCGCCCTGTGATATCTGTTATCGAAGGGCGGGGAGGGATGTTATATGCACTCCAAGTCCCCCGCCCTGTGATATCTGTTATCGAAGGGCGGGGAGGGATGTTATATGCACTCCAAGTCCCCCGCCCTGTGATATCTGTTATCGAAGGGCGGGAGGGATGTTATATGCACTCCAAGTCCCCCGCCCTGTGATATCTGTTATCGAAGGGCGGGGAGGGATGTTATTTGCACTCCAAGTCCCCCGCCCTGTGATATCTGTTATCGAAGGGCGGGGAGGGATGTTATATGCACTCCAAGTCCCCCGCCCTGTGATATCTGTTATCGAAGGGCGGGGAGGGATGTTATATGCACTCCAAGTCCCCCGCCCTGTGATATCTGTTATCGAAGGGCAGGGAGGGATGTTATATGCACTCCAAGTCCCCCGCCCTGTGATATCTGTTATCGAAGGGCGGGAGGGATGTTATATGCACTCCAAGTCCCCCGCCCTGTGATATCTGTTATCGAAGGGCGGGGAGGGATGTTATATGCACTCCAAGTCCCCCGCCCTGTGATATCTGTTATCGAAGGGCGGGGAGGGATGTTATATGCACTCCAAGTCCCCCTCCCTGTGATATCTGTTATCGAAGGGCGGGGAGGGATGTTATATGCACTCCAAGTCCCCCGCCCTGTGATATCTGTTATCGAAGGGCGGGGAGGGATGTTATATGCACTCCAAGTCCCCCGCCCTGTGATATCTGTTATCGAAGGGCGGGGAGGGATGTTATATGCACTCCAAGTCCCCCGCCCTGTGATATCTGTTATCGAAGGGCGGGAGGGATGTTATATGCACTCCAAGTCCCCCGCCCTGTGATATCTGTTATCGAAGGGCGGGAGGGATGTTATATGCACTCCAAGTCCCCCGCCCTGTGATATCTGTTATCGAAGGGCGGGAGGGATGTTATATGCACTCCAAGTCCCCCGCCCTGTGATATCTGTTATCGAAGGGCGGGGAGGGATGTTATATGCACTCCAAGTCCCCCGCCCTGTGATATCTGTTATCGAAGGGCGGGGAGGGATGTTATATGCACTCCAAGTCCCCCGCCCTGTGATATCTGTTATCGAAGGGCGGGGAGGGATGTTATATGCACTCCAAGTCCCCCGCCCTGTGATATCTGTTATCGAAGGGCGGGAGGGATGTTGTATGCACTCCAAGTCCCCCGCCCTGTGATATCTGTTATCGAAGGGCGGGGAGGGATGTTGTATGCACTCCAAGTCCCCCGCCCTGTGGTATCTGTTATCGAAGGGCGGGGAGGGATGTTATATGCACTCCAAGTCCCCCGCCCTGTGATACCGGTATCTGTTATCGAAGGGCGGGGAGGGATGTTATATGCACTCCAAGTCCCCCGCCCTGTGATATCTGTTATTGAAGGGCGGGGAGGGATGTTATATGCACTCCAAGTCCCCCGCCCTGTGATATCTGTTATCGAAGGGCGGGAGGGATGTTATATGCACTCCAAGTCCCCCGCCCTGTGATATCTGTTATCGAAGGGCGGGGAGGGATGTTATATGCACTCCAAGTCCCCCGCCCTGTGATATCTGTTATCGAAGGGCGGGGAGGGATGTTATATGCACTCCAAGTCCCCCGCCCTGTGATATCTGTTATCGAAGGGCGGGGAGGGATGTTATATGCACTCCAAGTCCCCCGCCCTGTGATATCTGTTATCGAAGGGCGGGGAGGAATGTTATATGCACTCCAAGTCCCCCGCCCTGTGATATCTGTTATCGAAGGGCGGGGAGGGATGTTATATGCACTCCAAGTCCCCCGCCCTGTGATATCTGTTATCGAAGGGCGAGGAGGGATGTTATATGCACTCCAAGTCCCCCGCCCTGTGATATCTGTTATCGAAGGGCGGGGAGGGATGTTATATGCACTCCAAGTCCCCCGCCCTGTGATATCTGTTATCGAAGGGCGGGGAGGGATGTTATATGTACTCCAAGTCCCCCGCCCTGTGATATCTGTTATCGAAGGGCGGGGAGGGATGTTATATGCACTCCAAGTCTCCCGCCCTGTGATATCTGTTATCGAAGGGCGGGAGGGATGTTATATGCACTCCAAGTCCCCCGCCCTGTGATATCTGTTATCGAAGGGCGGGGAGGGATGTTATATGCACTCCAAGTCCCCCGCCCTGTGATATCTGTTATCGAAGGGCGGGGAGGGATGTTATATGCACTCCAAGTCCCCCGCCCTGTGATATCTGTTATCGAAGGGCGGGAGGGATGTTATATGCACTCCAAGTCCCCCGCCCTGTGATATCTGTTATCGAAGGGCGGGGAGGGATGTTATATGCACTCCAACTCCCCCGCCCTGTGATATCTGTTATCTAAGGGTAGGGAGGGATGTTATATGCACTCCAAGTAACTGCACTTGAGATACAGTTTTGCAGGGGTTTACACTCATTTAACAGGGATTTACCGGTATTTACTTGGTAAATGTATGGTAAAGGTGGGTAAATGTCATACACCATATTTACCAACAGTTTACTCCTTCCAGGTAAATTTGGTAAATCCCACTTTTCGTGCAGTGTAGTATTTACTCTAGCCTTACGTAGACTTACTGTAAGCAACATCTACACTTCACTTATCCACAAGGCTGCTAGTGTAGTGCTAGTACATTCCAGCTCAGTTTGTTCTATGTTCATATCCTTGAACCGTGCGTTTTAGAACCACCACTGGCGCCAATATTGTTGTACGTGCTTGTCGATACAATTAGCCTTAACGCGTCGGAACTCTCCTTTGTTTTGTCACACATTCTCGACCCTATAGCTAGCTGTGTATACAAATGTTACTTTCCAAGCAGAGGTTGGTTGGGAATATTGTGACCGTTTTATCATATGCACCGTTTTTGTCCGCTCTCCCCACCAACGACAAAGAGCGGACAAAAAAGGGGCATGATAAAACGGTCACAATCTTCCCCACCAACCTCTGCTTGGAGAGTATACAAATGTAGCGTTAGAGTTCGCATATATGTTAGGTCTCCGGCTTAAATTTGTTCCTCGCTGCATCTGGCCTTGGACCGCGCGGGTTCCGGTCTGCCTGCGGAGACCTCCCCACTCTGACAGCCTCACAACAAATGATTCCCCACATTCGCACGGGCTTTGTGCCGGCTGTAAGTTATGGGACCGTCCGTGTTTGCTTACTCGGTCAGCCTCGGCGGGTCGGCCCGACAACAATGCGGCCTTATCCCGGTCTGAATGGACCCCGTTATTACACACAAGACGCGCGGGTCTTTAAGGAGTTATTTATGATGTCTTTAATCTTGTTGAGAAGTTAATGAGGCTCCTTCTGGAGAAGATTGGGTGACCTCAGGTGACCCGACATGCCTGTGGTGATGCTGGGATACAGACGTTACTTTTACTCGGCAGGTTGTTTGTGTAGCCACCGGCATGACTACAGATATCAAATGGTATGATAAGATCAGACAGGATCATTGATCAAATCCACAAATGTATATTTTTTCTATCGTTTTGGTCTTTCCTTGGTTTCTTTTACTTACATGTTTCTACAGCTACTTTAAGTGTTTCCTGCCTCGTTCTCTTTTCTTTTTTACTCGATCTTTTGTCTTTTTTTTCGCTCTCCTTTTTCGTTCTCTTTCTAGTTTCCCCTGTAATTTCTTCCACTGTTCCTTTTCTCGTCTGTCACCCTTTCTCTCGTATTTAGAAGTATATAAGAAGTTATAATTATGTCTCCAAAGGTATCTTACCATCGTGCCTAGCCTGCCTGCTGTCCCAGCACAGTACAGAGTAACACGTACGTACGGTCTTTGCCCCTTTGCTGCCCCGGTTATCTGTATATCATACATACTGATGGATGAAGCATACTGTAGTGCACCACCAGACAACCTGGGCGTCTCCTCGCGTACGGGAACCAGTCAGGCCGCGACATGCGACATGACGTCACACAAACGGCCGGCGGTCTCGCGCAGGTGGGACGGAACGTTCCGTGACGTCACGCGACGCCTCGCGTGACGCTCTACGCCCACTCATGTTGGCGCTAAGAAAACAACCTCGCGCCTTGCAGTATAGGAAGGGGGGGGGGGATCAATACCACCTCTGTAAAATAGGCATTTCAAAATGTGGAGATGGTCTATCTACATATGTAAGCACACAAATCAGAAAATCTGGGCAATCATTGGACTCTAGCCCCCCTGTACATACCCCGTGAAGTCAGCACATGTTGTACATGGGAATGGTCCATTTTTGCAATTGGTTGTCTTTTGGAATAGTCTATATTTGTGTGGAGTAAAGTGGAGAACAGCGCCCCCCCCCCTCCTTGCAGCGAAGGATTGAGACCTTTTCAGCTTTATTTTTTCTCTCATTTTCCGACCCTCCCAAACATCTGTGAAGAACTACAAAGGTACGAACACTGCACGCCGCAGTGCTGAAAGCTGGGCCTTCTAATGGTAGTGTGTTGACGGGCTCGCTCTCAACTACTTCATTCGTCAGGGCATGTTGGCGGGGAATGTCGACGAAAGACTGACCTTTGAGAATTTCAACAACTTAACGGAATAGCTGACAGTTGTTCCCTTCTACATTCTTGAGCGAGACGTTTTGCATAGAGCCTTTAAATGTCGCCAAATGTGCCCATTGTTTAATAACAATAGCATATCGCAAGGACGTTCGAGTCAAGGTATGAACTTCGCTGCATAACGTAGGTGATCCCGACACTGTGTGCAATAGAGCCGAAAAATAAGCTTCACCGAGTCAGAAAACGGCCCTGTAATGCACAGCCGCAAATGCAAAAGCTTACACAGCATATGATGACACGAAAACCTTTACAAAAAACAAACATACTGATCCCCTTTTCCTTACCACCCCACCCACACACACACTTTACAATCCTTCCTCTTCAGTCGAGAGCTTAAAACAGGAAAACGCCACTTAAACGTAATTTACAGTTTGTGGCTGAATCAGTAAAAACAGGTAAACAGCTGTTTCTGAGACGGTGTTATCCGACAGGCACAAAGAACTGAAGCCCCCTCCAGTCAGGATTGGCGCTCCTAACACTTCACCCCACTTGGTCATGAAAGGCGCGTTGAATCAACGCGAAGCGCTCCACTCGTAGCCTGGGTACCAGACCACCGCGCTACAGGCGCTAATCCTTCGGCCAGGGAAGCAACTTGCCCCGCCACCACAGTTAGCACACGGCCCCTATTTAGATGTTAGAAATCGGTTGCCAAGAGAGACCGGGTGCCACTCTATATTGCGTATGAGTGTGCTCCTCGGCTAGCCTCTACCAGGCCCCGCGGATGGCAGGAAAATTAGTAGAAGTTGGCCTAATAGAGTGAATAGTATGCTAAGGGAGTCGGCTTCGGATAGAGGGTCCAATATCTTCGTAGATGACCAATGGTCTAAATGGTCTCTCTATCCGTAGCCGACTCTCTAACAGTGCTATCTACTCTATTTGGCCAATTTCTACTATTTTCCAGCCATCTGCGGAGCATGATAGAGGCTACTCCCCAGCCAAAAGGGGCTATCGTCTATTGCGAAGGGTCTGGTATCCAGGCTACGCCGCTTGTAGCGCCTGAAAGTCCGGGACCGGTCCGTGTACTTTGCGGGGCGGCGGCGCTGACAGAGCTCTCCTCCGGCGTGACCTGTGAACGGGGCGGGGTGAAGTGGCTTCTCCAGAGCTCTTGGCGGACTGAACAAATTGTTGAAAATGGCCAAATCGTAGTTGGTTTTAAGGCGATACCTTACTGGACTGTGCGCCAGTCTGCCTGGTGCAATTTGGCGCATTCATCATGACCTACTCTCCAAGCAGAGGTTGGTTGGGGAAGATTGTGACCTTTTTATCCTGTCCCCGTTTTCTATCGGCTCTCCAAAACGGAGAACAGGATAAAAAGGTCACAATCTTCCCTACCAACCTCTGCTTGGAGGGCAGAAATGTTCTACTTTGTTAGTTCGCATAGACGTCCGGTAGAGACTAGCAGTATTCCTTCTTCGATAGTTAAATTTAAGGAAGAAGAAAAAATTAACACCTCAATTCTCGGTTGATAACTTAGGACCTTGTATCCATGATGCTCTCAGATTCTGACTTTGCAATTGTCATTTTGTACATCCTGCGTAGTCAGGACATTTCTGTCTACCCATCATTCCGTCTAGTTGTCTAGGACCAGTGTGAAAAGTAAATGTACGTCTATCTAGTTCAGCTTACCCAACAGCTAATCTTCCACTGGTCGTGACTGAAACGACAGGTACTATGTGCAGAACTGAAGTTCAATGTACGGGAGAAATTCCCCTGCCCTTTGCGACAAGTGTAAGGAACAGTCGATCATGACTTAACGTCTTTTCCAGTAGAGTGCGAGTCGGGTGGCCGATAACAGACAGGGCGCGAACTCTCGACCTATTTTGGGGTCGGTAACCACTAGGTCACAAGGTGCTACCGCAAATTGTCTACGTAGAAATATGTTTGTTCGGTAGGAATAGGGGCATCATTGCTGTATCTGCTGGGCCCCACAGTCACATTCACAGTCGTGTATTTGTCCGGGAAGGTTTTAATGGGGCTATATATGTCCTATGACAGAAGTCCACAGAACTAACCAGCGACATGAACCAAGTTAATTTCCAGTGACAGAGCCGTCGACGTCGTACGAAGAACGTGTCGACTGGGATCCGTATACATTTTCCTGACTCACTTACCACATTGCAAACTTTAGGCCCAGCCCTGTTTGTTATTGTTGTTCAAACTGACCCGAGAACTTACAGCGACTGGATCACATCTGCTGTCGACCGGTCAATTGCTGTTGACCTTTGACACAGAGGTTGAGGTTCCAGGGTGCGGGGTCACGGGCAGGTGACC
Source organism: Branchiostoma lanceolatum (assembly GCF_035083965.1). NCBI lineage: Eukaryota > Metazoa > Chordata > Leptocardii > Amphioxiformes > Branchiostomatidae > Branchiostoma > Branchiostoma lanceolatum. The sequence goes on from NC_089736.1 coordinate 1,785,084, forward strand.
TGTGACGACATGGCGGCCTGAAGGTCACCTTGAACAGGAAGATGTGATATCTATCTTGTACGAAGAAGCAGGGGGTCTGTCCGATACGTCTTAACTTGTTTAAATCTTACAAGATAATTCGCAGTGATATTTTCTCAAATGCAAAGGAGCTCATTTCCTTTCCTTTTAAATTCCGCCATGATTCAGGAAGGAGAAACGGCTTGGTCTGGTATTTACATGAAATCACAGAAGGTAAGTCAATCATACGTTGGTGTTGTATAGCAGTCAGAACCTAGGTTGTGTACATTAGGATCCTACAGCTGTTTTGGATACAACTTCTGTCCTGAATGTAGTCCCAAAGAGGCGCGATGTTTTTCAGACAACTTGGAACAGTTCTTTTACTCTCATTCACCATCTCAGTGGTTGCGAGATTTCCATTCTATTATTGGTCACTCCAATAAGATGGACCAAATATAGCCAGTATTTTGTAAGGACCTGACCTTGTCACAGATGAAGACGTTGTTGAAGGTGACCTAGACTTCAGTCTCCCACGGAGACCTTCAACAGGGAAAAGGTCAATTGAGGTCAGGTCATCATGGCGAACGGAAACCCGATGACTTAGTAAGATTGAGTGTCCGTGGAGGTCTCACCCTGTCTGGACACTAAGGTTCTCTTTGTGGCCGAGTCGTGGGGTTCCATCAAGAACGTTATTAAATGGGCCACTGATCCCAAACTCCCCCTTCTTTCATGACAAAGTCATGATTCCTGTTTTCAGTCAGCTAAAAGCCGTATCAGAGTACTTCCGACAGATTACAGGGGCGTGGCTGCGCCATTGGCAGCTTTTTACGACGTTTTCATAAGACTTTATTGGGATAAGATTAGAAGGCTGCTCGATCCGAAATAGGATGTTCTGATTGACCTTGACGAATCAAAATGGCGGCCTGGACGTATTTAGTCCGGCCGGTGGCAGTGATCTCTCCACCCCGGGGTTATAAAGCCTGCGGGATCCACTGGTATGTCCGTCACTGAACAATGTTCTTATTCTATTAGTGCATTCTTATCTGACCTTGGGTAGCCAAGATGGCGGCCTGTTTCCTGTGACTTTGACCCCGTTCTCTTTCCCTGTGTGATCTGTCCGCCGACCCGTGTAACAGTAGTGTTATCTCATCAAACACTTCTATTATTCCATCGTGTTATCGCCGACTGACATCGGCCCGAAATGAAACACTTGCTGAAAGCCTCCATACTGCCATTTTGACCTTTCCATCAGCCATTCTTCTTGGACAAATCAAGGAGGTTTAAATAGGAGTGAGGGGGGACATTCCTATTGTATCGCGTGGCCTGGGAAAACAGTAGCCGCATTCTCCAAGACGTCTTCCCACATTATAAGGTTTCACGTCGTCTTAATTATGTCCTTCAGGAGAAGGCGGGAAATCCACCCCGTCATGGTCGTCTGGCGGGAGAACAGGACAGAACAGAACTCCTATCTGTTCTATTCTTGCAGTTCATCCTGCGATATCAAGTCAGTATGTACTATGTTAAGGTCCAGAATTACCAATACGTATATTCAAACTTTCTGTCACAATTTGAGTATTGATACTGGCAAGCTAAGGTTTTATAAGACATGCAAAACAACTTATACCATGGAAAAATATTTAGAATTAGATAACTTCGATTTACGCTCTGCAATTAGCAAAATTAGAATTAGTGCCCACCCCCTTGAAATTGAGAAAGGGCGGTACAAGAACTTACCTGTGTGCCAAAGAACTTGTAAATACTGTATGTCAAACAAGGTGGAAGACGAAATACATTTTATGACAAGTTGCCCATTCTACGACAACGAAAGAAATGAGCTGTTTAAAGAGGCCACCATATTTCATCCTAATTTCTCCACGTTTTCAGACGAAAAGAAAACTACTCTCCTCTTAACATCACAAAACCCACATATCACAGAAAAAGTGGGATCATTCGTCTTCCACAGTCTCGGAAAAAGAAGTCGAACCCAATAAGTTAGAACTTAGTGGCAGTAGTTAAGACTAGAGTAGACATTTGTTATACTGTTCATTATTGTCTGTCCGTCCACTCCGTGTTACATGTACATGTACTTGCAATTAGCCTACGGGCAGGAATTTGCAATAAAACTTTTCATATATTGTCTTAAAGTATGAGCAGAACCATATGATAGCAAGACAACTTTAATCTTCTACTAGAACTTTCTTTGGCGACACTTGCCCCCCCCAAAAGTCACATCGCACTTCTGACTACTCCTCTTAGGGCCTTGTCGTAGTGCGGCAGGTTCACGACACCATATTGATAGAACCATTGGGGACACTCGTGGAAGTGTTGTGCCAGATTTAGCTGCCTCATTATGGAAAATGGTATCATAGATCCTTGTTATATCCTGTCTGAGGGTTCGACCGTTTCAAAAGAGAGACACAGATAGAGAGGAGAGTGAGTGAGTGAGTGCGTGCGTGCGTGATTCATTATTATATATGTGACTGAATGAATGAATGAATGCATGAATGAACAAATGAATGAATGACAGAATGGGAGTGAGAGAGAGAGAGACTCAGAGAGAGAGAGAGAGATTCTCGTCGATAGTCTATCACAGCATAGTTGAAAACCGTACGACAAAAATCACCACACGACCTAGAATCGTAGAATGTGCCTGCACCTTTACCAACAAACCAACGGCCATGAAAACATCACCTTTTCCGGGGTTACACGTGCCCCATCTGCAGCCCAGAGCCCCGCTGTGCGGTAGACCCGGTAACCCGCCAACAGGTGCGCCCCGTGCCTTACCGAACACTTGACCCCTGACCCCCAGGTTCCCGCCATCCCGTCCCCCGCGCGGTGGTGGGGTGTAACGTTACATGGCGGGACTGTGGGCTGTTGTACGGGCGGTGGGAAAACTGCCATAGGAAAACACGCAGCCGCCGCCTTTGTGCCTTATCTGATGCACGTGCTGTGTTGTTGTTGTTGAAAACCAAGCTCCAAGCAGATACTGAAAGGAAATATTTGAATGTTTTGCTGCTTACCGTTTTGGAATGCTCTCCAAGCAGAGGTTAGGCTCCGGCATATTTTGGACACCTTTTAAGGGGGTTTTGTCGGATTAGCTTTTAATGTTGTATCCTCTGTTAAAGAACCCACCACACTTATCGAGAGGAGTAGGAGCCGTGGTGGAGCCGCGTTGCACTACGTATATGAGCCGGCAAAAAAAGTGTCATGCTTCGTTTTCGGCTTTACCTTTCCTTCTGCTTAGATAGCAGCTCGGGAAAGGCAAGCTGTCGAAAAGGGAAGGAACTGTACATGTCACAGTGCCTCGTTATCCATCCCTTCTACCTACGATCCTTAGTGTTCCGCCTTAAGATCATTACGGCGTCTTAATTCCCCTCGAGACGCAGGATCACAGTAGTCAAGGAGTCAGAGGAAAACAAACTCGTACCCCCTTCACCTTTTCACCTGAACTTCTCGAGTTAACGCCTTCTGAATGACTTCCTCTTGATTCCCCCTCCCGGGACACAGTTCCGGCCTTTACCTCTTCCCCCGTTAATGTTCTTAGTTCACCTTCTATCTGAGAACGCGTAAGTCTACAGCCGCCTTTGTCGTCCGTAAAGAATTCCTTCTCCACACCTATTTAACCGGAGACAGTGTCTTAGCTAGACATCACTGTCCATGATAGCCTCCTTAGCAGACGCAACTGTCTTTGCTACTTTATTTCACTGCTAACGCGCCCGGGCAGATCTTACTTTCTGTAACATTTGTCGCAAAGGTATGCGGCGGAAAGTGGGAGCCTTTAGAACACATTAACAAAGACCTATTCGGGATAGGCATTTGCTGTAAGGCAACGATAAAGTCTTCGTTGTCCATCGTACTCGTACTATACTACGTGCATCCCCCCTCTCATCTATTGTGCGTTCACAAGTGACTCAGGAGTACGATTCTGGATCTGCAGGGTCGTCCGCACTGCTCACAGCTAAACTGTATATTATTGTGATCATTATGTATTATGTCTGTGCATTGTATTTGTATCCAGGGAGCCTGGAAAACAGGTCGAGAGACCTGAGTGTGTCCGCTGGCTAAATAGATAAATGAAATGAAATGACTCTGCTCTCTGGTCAGTGCTGCTGTCGCCGCTGCTTTACGTCTGTGTCTGGCCTCTACAATGTTGTTACGGCGTGTCCTTTCAAAGTTAACTGCTAGTATGTAGGCTAGGCCTAGCTTCTATCTTCAAGCAGATGCTAGGAGGGAATATCGTAACCTTTATATGGCTAGTGGGTTCCGTGTGAGGGAAACGGGGCGACCGGAAAACGTTACACTATCCGATCCCAACATCTGCTTGGAGATTAGTCCGGATTACCGTAGAGAGAGCGGGTATTCCCGACCACCCATGTCACGGTAACAGACAGGCCCGTATTGTCAGCACAAATCCACCTTGAACCGCCGGCTGGACTCGGTGTCAGTGTCCGCCCCAGGGCGTCCTGTACCGGCGATATTCCGGCCTTGGGAAGCGACAAAAAAAGCATACCAGACTCCATCGGTTGCTGGGGAAACGGTACAAATGGGCCAGATAGACAGAATATACCCTGTATTCTGTCTATCTGGCCCATTTGTACCGTTTCCCTAAGGGGCAGGGAAGGATGGAAGAAGCTGGTGCTGAAGGTAACCCTAGTCCTCGACCCTCAAGATGAGGACGGGGCTAGATGAAGCTAGGTGAAGACCAAAAAGCATGCCAGAGGAGTCAGAGTGCAATAAAATTACACTTGAACACCTTTGAAATTAAACTTTTAGAAAAAGGAGAAAGGTCAGTGCCAAATTTAGTGTGTTCCCAGCTCAATAAACTGTTGACATCTTAGGCTAAACCGTGTATACCAACATGGGAAACCGCATAAGTAAAGGATGCTAGTTCCTTCCGTTTCCATAGCAACGGTTGACCCACTCTTCCGTTTCCATAGCGACGGCTGACCCATTCTTCCGTTTCCAGCGTCTGACCTTCTCTACAAATCTACCACTTGCACATTTGTCTTTCGGAGCTTCGGTTAGATTTTACTTGTATTTCTAAAATCTAACACTAGTTGCATCCTTTCTCACCCGACCCACTAAAGTAACAGTTCCCAAGATGGCGCCCTTCATCTGGGGGTCAAGAAGGTCACATGTGTTCCACAGCCTTGGCGGTGTTGTCGTTTGGTACGTTGCCATAGTAACGTTGTCCCACGATCCCGCCTGAAGCCCCCTTGAGCCGTTTTGTGCGGCTCACCGCTGGGACACGTGTCTGACAGAAACGGGACACATGGTCAACAGGTGGGCATAGAATGTATATATATACAAAGTACCGGGGTTTCTCACGTATAAACGTATATATATATACAACGTACCGGCTTTTCTCAGGTATAATCCTGTATGTACACAACCTACCTGAGCTTTTCTCAGTTTTGAATGTGCCTAAGCTAAAACGGTGCGCATGTTCTGTAAGCACAATGTATATATACACAGAACATACAAGTGCCAGGCTTTCTCAGGTTCAAACTTGCCCTAATTATATAAGTTTAGAGGTGTGCATGTTCCGTAAGTAATTCTGCAGAACCAGATGTGTAACTACAAACCCAGATGTGCATGACCATACGTGTATATATACACACACAGAACATACATACAAAGGACTCGCTTTTTCTCAGGTATACACCTAAGCTAACAGGTGTGCTGGTTCTGGCTAACGTCGCGCAGGTATTTGGCGAATGGCGGCGCGTGTTTGAACCATGTCGCGATTATTGCAGGTGTTCATGAACAAGTGTGCAAACTGCTGCGAGACGCGAATTACTAACCAGACACGATACTTCAAGCGTAGGCATTTTAGTTCTGTAAAAACATAGAAGGCCGATCATCGTTTTTCTTGATATTTTTCTGTATCCAGCGCTACTGTGGAATGATGAATATGATGTCTATTGCAAATGTCCACAGCGGTTACTTGGTTTACGACAATTTGTTTTCCTCTTGTATATTATCTATTGGGATTTACCACATTTGTGGAAGGATGGACATAACAGGTGACTTTTCAATACGTCATCGTGGAGACCAGACTCAGTAAGGTTTGATCCACTCTCATTTGGACGGACCCATCTGCTGAAAGGATAGAAATGTCGTTCCCTTTTCTCAGAAAACTGATCAATATCGAATTCAATCGATATCAGCATGATGAGGTCTAACTTGTTCTGACAGTCTGGTGGGGGAGGGGAGGGGAGGGGGAGGGGGGCGTCTGTGCAGAAATGGGTCACAGGAAGTACAGGAGGGAGGGGGGCAGGTTAGCGGCCATCTGTCAATCATTGTGTTGTCAGGGTCATGAACATTAACCATCGTGATCAAAGTCAGTTCTGGAGAGGTCAAGGTCAACCCCTCCCCAAGGACAATGATAGGGTTATCGCATTAAGCTAGCAAGCGTAGCTGTAGGTCAAACTCAGGGAACATCTCTTTGAACTCCAATCGTGATATTCCCTATTGGCCTGGTCTGTGAAAAAACTATTCTTAGAGGTATGCTATTATATACGCAGTACAGCTGCACTACATTTGTGGGTTCCTGTATCTGTATCCTGAAAAGTCCCTGTTTGGCTATTATGCAGGTGAGCGATCGATGTTGTCATTTTTCCAAAATAGGTCGATTTTGCCATGTCTACCTTCTGGGCGTCTCAATCATCAGACCACTCTAAGCGGTTTCCACCTTTCCTTGCCCTGCTGGCGCTAATCGTTTTTCCACAGAAAAGAGGCGTAGCGAATCGCGCAGCTGAGTTTGGGTAGAGTCTACCGTCCGTCGGCACTTAACAGGTCAGCTCCACCGGGTGCTCTCGGTACTTTATCCGCTCCGAGAAGACTCCGTCAGCGGTTGAAAGTAGAGCTGCGGTGTAGCGTTCCCCGGCCCTCCGCTGTTCTCTCATCACATCCCCCGGACACACATGGTCTCCAGACCGCCGCCGGGGTACAAATTAACCTCTGTTCGCGCGGGACACCGCGGTACTTACCGGGAAGGTCGTTTCAAGGTTAACCTGTTCTTGTGTCCTTTTGATGTGGGGGTGACGCGGCTGCCCCTAGGGCATGCTGGGTAGGGTGGAATGTTGAAGACGTGCTCCTCTTACATGTCCTTACAGCTTGTGCGCGCCTGGTGGTCTTTACACTGACGTGATTACGACGGGCTTCAAATATCGTCTTAGACAATGTTCTTAATTCATCCCCTAGGCATCTAGCCGTTTGATTACATGCTGCTTTCTAAGGAGGCCAAAGGCGTGTGACACATGACACGGAAATCTTTAAATAGCTGGACAATAAAAATAAAAGGAGCGCATTCAACATGACTAAGTACCTTACAAGGAACTAAAAGAGACAAATTATGACATTTTGGAATGACCATGTCCATACCCTTAATAGAATTGTATTAAGAAGAAATCAGGTAATGTAGATACATGCTGCCACAAAAGTTCGAGGGTCAGAGTCATATGAAATAAAACTGAGGCAGGACAAAGTATAGATCTCTGTTATGTCTGGGACAAGTTCTCATTGTCTTCACTACTTAACTTGAGAAAGTACCAAACAAAGAGTGACGTCATACCGTAGCATGTCACGACCGTGTGTGTGTCCATGAGGTCAACATACTTCACCAAGAACGTCATGTCTGTGTTAACAGCATAAAAATGCTGCCTCTCTATCAACAAGGCTTTTCAGGTTGCAGTTGTTTGAATGACTTGCGCGAAAAGACTTTGAAGGAAAATATATTGGGAAACGTCCCACGGAAGAGGCTGTATTTTCAGGCTAATGTGGAGCCAAATATGCCGGTCACACTGTTTCAGAGTTATCTATAGCTAACTATGAAGGGGTTTTGAAGTTTCACCTAGATAGTGTTAGTTCAAGTTTCCAACAAAACATGAGGAAAATGTTTAAAGTGGTTAAACTCATCAATGTGTCACAGCTTCTTATATCAATGAATCTTTAATGTACGTATAAAAGACCGCAATGTCTGCCTTTATCTGAGGTAACCCACTGACTCATCAACGCCCACATTTAGAACTCTTTATCTCGGTAACCCTCTGACTCATCAATGCCTAAAGTTGGACGTTTCTATCTTTATCGCTTGAACGACGTCCCGGGGGAAGATGGTGGCTGATCAGTGCGGTTGCTAAGAGTGTCAGACGGGATACTACTGGGTCAAGTGGCGACAATCTGAGGAGTAACAGGCTTCTGTGTAAGCTTACCGCTGAAGAAGGGGGAGCCTGTGTTTAGGCTGATTTCAGGCCACAGGTCTTGTGCTTGGCAACGTTGGTGCTAATTTCTGCAAGGTTTCACTTATCACCGAAAGCACCAGTTTTCGTTGAAAACAACCCTGATTTCGGCTTATTCTCTGATGTTTTCGGTTTGTTTTCCGCTCGTTTGTTTTTTTGGTTGTTTTCGGTTATAAGTGAGACCCTTTCTAGACAGGGTCCTGAAAAATACCTATTCTCAGGTTTTGCAATAGTTTAAACTAAGGATACAAAAGCGACATCTCGGCGGCTTTCCTCTATAGCTCTCCTCGTCTTTAATGCTCACCCGTTTCCCTTTCTATCCTAATACGTGTCGACAATAATCAGCCCCCTCCCCTGTTAGTTATCTGTAAGTGTGCTGCTACTTAAACCTTCCATTACAGCTAAACAAGAGCTCCCGTCGCTGTCCTAACATCCGAAACAGACTCGCGGTACATACAAACAGACTCGACTCCCTGTTGAAACATATGTCTTGCCAATGGTTGACACTTACCAGAACCACCTCTCAAGCACGTACACCAGAGTGCGCCATTGCGGAGAACATTTTCCAATTAGACCTCAAGCAGATGTAAAGGGCTTTAGCTTGTTTCTTTGTAAAGCTTTGTAGCGTGTTGTACTTGTTTTAAAAACTCAATCTCCTATCGCCTCAAACGCTTGACTGCACTGAGGTTTGAGCGACCGATGGAAAGACGCAAATGTCATTCAATTACAAGTGGGTTCTCTTTCTCTCTCTCTCTCTCTGTCTCTCTTCTCTCTCTCTCTATCTCTCTTTATTTCTTTATTTGAGTTCATCACAATGTGAAAGGAGGGTCTTTCTATGTTCCTCTCTCTACTCACTCTCTTTCTGTCTGTCTGTCTGTCTGACTGTCTGTCTGTCTCTCTCTCTGTCTCTCTCTCAGTCTCTATCTTTCTCTCTCTGTTTCTCCTAAGTATAAGCCCTATCAGACAAGCTGTCTGCGTGAATGTACGGTTGCCTCGTCCTCACGGTGTCAGACCGAGTATCTAGCCAGTGTTCAGCCCAGATGTGAGGATCATGCAGCATTAGACAGTCGGACTACAGAGATAACGCACTGTTTATTGTTTGTACATTCCCGTCACTGGAGCACCGCGAGAGACCGTGAGAGGTCAGGGGTCAGACGAGACCGTGCCTTACTTGGCTTACCTGCAGCAGACACCAAAACACACCCTGCTGGCACTGAGCGCTTTTCTGTAGCTAATCATATAAATACGGCATATTTGGGTACTCAGAGAAAACGTGCAGAAACATAAGGTCTCTTTCCGTAAAAAAAAGTAAGAAATTGTACTTAGTTTGGTAACTTCGTCAGAGGTGTTAGAGTCAAGAGTAGAGTTACTTGGCCAGAAATCTAATTGGCCCACGATTTAACTATTTCTGGCTAAGGCTTTGTGTGATTTTGCTCCTATTTTGGCCAATCACTGCTATTTCTTTTATTCTTATCCCAAAATGAGTTTTAAGACTAGGAAGGACGAGTAGGACTTATGATACAGCTTGTCTCACTAGTCTGTTGTTAGCTAGGCAGGGTTTTGAAGCGTGCAGGAATTCACCCACAGGAAAACCTCACAGGCACTCTGTAACATTAGCATACCCTTACCACAGCCCACCCGGGTAGAAGGTACACTCAGGCGCTGCAATAACACCGAGGTACTTTTGATGGTGTTGCCGGGTACTTTTCCTGTTGTGGAAGCGATGGAAAGCAGTGCTTCCCTTCTAACACACGCACATGCAGTTGTGAGTTGTAGCATTAGTACGCTTTTACTACAGGCCCACCCGAGTAGTAAGTACACTTCTGCGTAAGCTGGAAGTTTTAGTTTGTTTCCAAGGTCTACACAACAGGTCAGCTACTTGGGTCCTGGGACAGGGTTTTCCTCTGGGTGATTGCCAGAGTTTGTTCGGGGCATGTGGGCCCTGTACTGGTCTGTATAGTCCTCTGGCAATAGCGGCTACCAGACACGGATGTACTTTTGATGGTGTCACTTTTCCTGGTAAATACATCAACTTACAGCAAGGACATTACTTACAGCAACCAACACAGAACTTCTCTGTCTCGTGTTCCAAATTGGGACTATCCAGAGATTTAATTGCTGGTACCAAGGTACGGAACCAGATCTGATCATTGGCTCCCACGGCAGAAATGATACTGTATTGTTCATTTGATGACGTTACTGGGTCTCTTTTCCTTTTAAAGATATCTATACCAACACAGACCTTTAAATCGAGACTATCCAGTGTCAGGCCAGGTTTGATCTCTCACGGCAGCAATGATACCGATGTTCCTTTGATAGTGTCATCGACTCTCTTTTCCTGTTCAAGACATCTATACCAACACAGACCTTTAAATCGAGACTATCCAGTGTCCCATTGCTGGCACTTGGCCAGGTTTGATCTCTCACGGCAGAAATGATGCTGATGTTCGTTTCATGGTGTCACGTAACCGACACTCTTTTCCTGTTGAAGACATCTAAACCAACACAGACCTTTACATTGGGACTATGCAGTGACAGTGTCCCATTACTGGGCCGGGCCAGGTCGGATCTCTGACGGCAGCAATGATGCTGATGTTCGTTTGATGGCATTACCGAGACTATTTTCCTGTTGAAGACATCTAAACCAACTCAGACCTTTAGATTTAGGATATCCAGTGTCCCATTGCTGGCACTGGACCAGGTCTTAGTCCGGTCATTAAGATAATCGCCTCCGCAGCCGCCCTTCCCTCGCTACAAATGTCAAACACGTCATATGTCTTTATCTATAGTGTGAACCACTTCGAACCCTTGACATTGAAGTTTGTATATCGTGATTGAAATTCCTGACATCTTTGCAAGACGTTCCTTTTGCAAGACGTTCCTTTTGCAAGACGTTCCTTGCTTACTTCCTTTGTATCTAAGACATCCTGACGTGCTCCTGACATGTTTGATGATTAGCCTGCTTATTTGCCAGACTCGGGAATTAGTAGATACGGCAGCGAGCAGGCGGATGTACCGTGCGGATGTAGGAAGCCACTCCGAGTAGTTCTGTTTATTGTTTTGACATTCTTTCCTTGTCACGTAGGAGTCTGTGTGCTGATGTTAGGGGGGAGGGGGTAACGTGTTTCTGTTGTCTGGGGGTAATGACAACCTGCTTGGTAAGGTTGATTAGCTATAGAAGGCTCTTTGTTGTAGCGCTAGAGGGGGTACAGAATGTAGGTGGTAACATTATCCTGTTGTGTAGCTTCTCGCTGGAGTGAGAGTAACATCATCCTAGATCTGCTGTTATTTCGTTCATTACGATACCCTTTAGTCGTATCACGACAATTCCTACAGGGTTCATCATACATGTAAATGTACAGACATATAGATTGCAAGACTAAAAGGAACATATGTATACATAAAGGAGTTCTATAAGGAGTTGTATAGAACATAAGATGATGATAATTACATAAAACAGATCCTACTATAGAAACTGTGGACAGTGAGAAGAGGTGGGACGAGGTCATAGGGGGTAAGGAAAGAAATTGCGGCAACATAAAAAGAACAGGAAGGAAATGTAGGTCGTAGCGCGATGTCGTTACCACAAATTGTGATAGATGAATGAGAGCATGACTATTCTAATCTACTCAAGTCATAGACGCTAAAGCCGATTGAAATATATCCCCTTATTTATTGTGATATATTTACTGTTCCGTATACCTGGCTTAAGCGCGACTTTGTGCGTGTGGAACCTTAAATCTTTAGGATGAGAGCCGGATCAATTAAACACAAATCTTCCACCGTTTGTTTTCCCGGGGAATCCCGGGTTTGTGGGAGCTGCATATCCCCACGGGTATTTTGGCTACCCTGGATTCCCCGGGCGCCCGTGGTTATTTATTTGAGGGAAACTACTTGTTTATTCTAACCCTGGATGTAAACAAACATGACAGCCGCAGCAAAGACAACAACCTGTCCGGCGGTCCGGACCAGCCTCTCTGAATGGTTCCGCTTTTCCCGCGTTTGTGTCTCTCTCCCGGGCCGCTAGGGACTCGTGAAACGCTGCTGTTTATTTGGAAGATAAGCTCATACCTGCCCAATTATCGGAGCAGCGCACGGAAGCCGGCACGTACCCACACAAGCATCGTGGTAACCCCCCCCCCCTCTAAAGGCGAGGGCAACCTGGTTGCCAGACTGTCCGACTGAGCCGCACTCTTGCCTCTCTCGGCACGTCCCTTGTCCCACTTGTGCTTTTCTTACCGCGATAAGTGTTCTAACGAGACCAGCAAATAGTGAAAGTCATTTCTGAGGACGCACGAAACAGGTTCATTGGAGCGGTGTTCTCATCGAAATTCCGATTTTTTCTCTTTCTTTATTCCTAAATCTATTCATGTGGCAAAAAAATCCACCATAATTAGTTACATGTATCATCAGTCAAATGCTGACTAGTTTCGTTTCAGGCGAGACAAATGTTTTGACGAGAGGCCACCAAAGCCCCGACCAAATCGCTGTAAGGAGAGGCAAAGTAGAATTCGGACCCAAATTCCGGGCTCCCGAAAACGTCAGCTAGATCGGGGTGGTTTCGGTATTGAGCCCAACGTGTGGATTACTCTACAGAAACAAACGTTTATTGGATCTAAAACTTAAAGGTATCTGGAAAATCACTAGAAGTAGGAGCGAATGACGGGAGATGATGGAGGAGAGCCCCCTTAGGTCACACCTGCACCATTGCCTGATGAGTTCCATCTGCGGCAGATGTCTCTACTTAGCACATCATGACAGACTTGTAACTCCTGATAATTGAATAATTCGGGTTGGAATGGAAATTTATCATTATCTGTGGTGTAGACGATCTATTAGTGTCATTGAAATATCCAGGTTTTCTCTTATTGTTTGCTAATTATCTTTTCACCGGTGTTGATCTGCTAGTTAGCTTTCAACGTATACATAAGAAAATAATCAATGGATATTCGTCATTTTTGTGGATCAACCTAGACCTACGAAAGAAGTGAACGCATTCAAGGCATGGCCTGTAATAAGATTTGGACCCCTGGCCTGATAAAGCGGTATCCCCTCGACCTCGTAGCTTTTCAATTATAGCCAACATTGGGTCTGCAAGCTACGCGTGTGTCAATCCTTTTATGTAAATCATATTTAGGACTTTATGCTGCTTCTGCATCATCAGGCGCCTTTCCTTATGCTCTAGGATAATGTTTGCAAGACTTTATCAGTCTTCTCCACAAGTGAATCTATTTCGGACCAATCAAATGAACGATCTGAGGGACTGCTTCTGCATCATCAAGTGCCTTTCCTTATGCTCTGGGATAATGCTTTCAAGGTTTTATTAGTCTTCTCCACAAGTGAATCTATTTCGGATCAATCAAATAAATGATCTGGAGGACAGAGTCCTCTTGCCGTTGACAAGTGGCTACCGTCTCTCTGACTTGTCAGCTAAAATAAAACACGCGGTTCCTCAGGGTGCCGTTCGTCTCAGACGCGTGGCGGGGGAATTAAGGCTGGTTTCCCCCGGGTCAGGCACCACATGCTTCTATGTAACCTTCATAACTGCAGATAACACGGGTCTATTAGTGGAGACGGTGTTCTGTACGGTAATGTCGTTTGTAAATTGGTCTAAGGAGGCAATCGTCCCCCCCCCCCCATGGGTATCCCAACACTTCTACTAGTGAGTGATTTATACTCTTGCTAGTGGTACAGATGTACAGGGTTGTAGTTGACGTAGTCTGCTCCTCTCATCTATCCATCTTTTCTGCCGCAACCAATCTCTCCTATAGCCAGTGCCCATTCGAACAGCCTGTCGCCATCACGGGCTCGACTGTTGATAGTGATGATGACAGCCAGTATCTCGTTCAAACATCTTCATTCTGTTTCGCTGGTTTAGCAAATATTGTGTGAAGACATCCTACTCCCTTGGTAGCCTTGGGCCTGTCGTTATTTTGACTGTGTGTGATACACCACTAGTTGGTCTGGACAGGCTGATAACGAGACACCGACCTCAATTGGCTCTGCATAGCGGGAGCGTCTGGCCGGTGTATCGGACCGTCATCTCATCACTTACTCTCCAAGCAGAGCACTGGGTCCGGCTGAGTTTTGACGTGTTTTTATGCGTTTTTGTCGGGCTTTCTACGTTGTCGTGTTTTTTGTTTAAATCTCGCCTACCCACATTGAGATGGTGTGGGTTGGTGAGATTTAAAAAAAAAACATGACAACGTAAAAAGCCCGACTAAAACGCCAAAAAACACGCCAAGAAGCAGCCTCTGCTTGGAGAGTACGCATCACTGCCGGGCGGAGAAGGCTGAGTGTGAGGTCCGGAATTCTAAGCGTTCATTCTCCCCAATTAACGTTACCATTCCTGATATATCCTCTACAAGATGTTTGATTACGCTCGGTGTTGGGTGATTCGTATTTCAGCTGAGATCCAATGACGGTTTCATTAATGGAAATAAACACGACTTGAAGGACGAGGAATAGGATCTCTCAGCACTGCGTGGCAGACACGTCTGAACATAGACTCTTGATTGTTCACTGAGTGTCCTTGTCCCTTCAAGGCTTCTTTGTAACAAGCTAGTCTCTACCAGGCACCTTAGGTTGCTGACAGAGCAGTAGAAAGTGATCAAGTAGGCTACTATCGATAAACTAGTACCACGGGTTGCTGTAGCTCAACGTTTGCAAAGAACTAGATGTAGGTCTGGTGACAAGGACAGGACAAAATTACAGAACAGGGCGTGCCCATTCTTCACCAGCCTGATACATACCTCTAGCAAGCTAATCTTGCTCACAGTCACTGACGAAAAGTAGTGGATGCTACTTGAAACGTCTGACCGTTTCCAAAATCATATCCAGTTGCTTGAGTATCAAATCAAATCAAATCAATCTTTATTCAAGCAAACTGGCAGACATTAAAATTCTGAATTGATTTGCTTTGACATGGCAGCAATTTAAAAGCATTTCAAATGACTTAAAAGCATTACAAACATTTTAAAATTTATAAGGGAGTTGATTAAACGAAACGAACACATTAAAAGCTGTACACTTTACACTGTGACATACACTTAACACTGTTACACTGTGATAACTGCTTTATTGGCGTATCTTATTACCTGGATGTCTACTCTTCATCGACGAATCTGATACATATGCAAGGTATTAATCACTTGAAATTTCTTAAATTAAACTATATGTCCCACAGTCAGGTAATGTACATGTAACTGTACACTTCCTCCCCCGGTTGTATCCCCAGTATGACGCGTGTCTGGTCTTACCCTGTTTGTAGCGCCCTGCACGAGTCGGTCGTTAACACTGTGGGGTACGTGTAGACTAATGGAAATGAGGATGAGGAGGGTAGTTATCATTGATAGGCTGGGGTTACAAGAAACGTTACTCATAAAGTTGAATCAGACACACTGATGAATGATGATAAAGGATGACTGATAAACAAGAAAGAGGAGCGAGGTAGATCGTAAGCGACGATTACTTTACACAAACGTTAACGTCAAAATACCCATCACGATCTAGAGAGGAAAGTGTACAATTGTGACGTATTGGCTTTGCTGGATACGTCACACAAGATAGACAAGATCGGCGATTTGGGAAGCTTTTTCTCTTGCCAGAAGTAAACTTTAGCATTTCTCACCACCAGCCTGTGGCACTTAATGACAAGAACACCTGTCTACTGAACCTCTGTGTGATTAAAGGCACTTCCCGCCGTTCTGGCCGATCTGTGACGGGTCTGAGGTTCTTTAGTCTTCACCTTCCAACATGCTTCAATCATTACAGAAATCAGAGCCCGGTTAGTAGTGGGTGGGCAGCCAGAATTCTTTTGAGGCGTTTTGGGGGCAGAGGAAATAGGACAAGTGGGTGGTATTTGAATCAATGACACCTGCAGATAGACAAAAACGGTCTATTCTTTCCAACAAGATCAAACTACAGTATTCCTGAAGGCGAGGTCGTATGGTTAAACCGGCTGTAGCATACCATGCATAGGACAGGATGTTTGAATATATAGACGGGCCCAAGGTTTATGTGCACGGCCTTGGACCCGCCATGGTATGACTAGGATATGCCCTTGATAAATGGGTGTTTATAACAAGGTCATTGCGGGTCAAGTACAGAGGCGAAGGGCAAGTGGGGAGATCAGCCATGATGACCTTCGTGAAACATTCTATGTCAGTCGCAGAGGTCAATGTCAACAGTGGTGTCAAGTGGGTGCGAGGAACAGATTCAAGTCACCCGTCGCTTTGTTTTTCGGACGATAAATTTCGTAGCTCATAACATGTCAGTGGGGGTGAGATTGGCGCGAGGTTCTGTTAGAGTCGGCGGGAAACAGCGCAGGACGGACCGGCCGGCTGTTCCCAGCCTTACCGGCTCAGGTCACGCCAGGCCATGGGCAAGGTCGTCCTGTAGAACACCTGATACATGGCGGGAGAATCAGGTGATGACTGCCCCGAGCTGCGGACAGCTGGGCCAGCAGGAGTCACGGATAAACGTGAATACATGCCGAGTAGACGAAACTGTAAACCTTAGGCTGGGATTTGAACTTGAAGGGAGAAATGATATGTCATAATGGCTTGACAATCTGGCATCCAGACAGCGATGGATTTCGATCATTTCATCTCTCTTGGGTGGCGAATTTGACTATTACACAAGTTTTCCAACCGAAAGATAATATTCACATGTCTTTATCTTTATTCGAAGATCGTTCGAAGATCGTAAAATTTCCCAACTCCTTGTCATAGAAATCTTCTGATAAGCTACGTGGCATGCCTTTGGCTTCTTTCCCTTACTTTAACATACCACCTTTCCCTAAGATACCCCTATCCCACCCTCCAAGATCTCGCTCCAGGCCTCTTTAATAAAGATAAGAAGCAGCAGTAATCTCGCTAAGACCAGGAATGTCGTCTGTTCGGTGTGTAGATCCCTGAAGTGTCACAGAGAACATCAAGACTCCCCAAAGTCGGGCCGTTTTCCGTTGTCAAGGAAACGCTTCGGCAAGTGGGATTAAGTCTTTACGAGTGTTGTGTTGTATGTTGGGTGGTTGGTTTATTTCAAATGACATGTGAAACTTAATTGCATCCTAGGTTATAAGAAGAAATACACGGTGTCCCTGGAATTTATGATGGCAAGGACCACCTGATGTTTAATGATTGCTTGATTGATGAAGACCTCAATTGTATGTTTTAATATAGACTTTCTAGCCTCCAAGTAGCTATTTTCAGGAAAGATTATACCTGCCTGTCACGCACAAAACAAGGAGTTGGGAAATTTTACGATCTTCGATTCCCTTCCAACGTACTTGTAGAACAATTTCGACTTTTGTTGAGATCTGTAGATCTTGACAGAAATGTCAAAGTAGAGCCATTAAAGAATGGCCAATTTAAATAATTGGGAATTTTTTCAGGCCCATTCGCACTACTCTACGGCAAGGGAAACATAAATACGCGTTAAAACGAACTTTGTGTGGACTGACACCTCTGTGGTCCCCAGGTTGCATAACGGGAATGTTTTCAGCAGAAAGAACCACTGATAAGATTCCAGCCATACTGTTGCCATGGCGACGGAATGTAGCTTTAGGTCGACACGCTGTGTTTTGGTGGATTTCTGGTCATTAGAATGTTGCCTTTATCCGCACAGACCCCTGTTATGTAGATAACCGGCTTTTCTTCACTCCTTCTCCTGTCAACTTGAGGAAAGTGCGATGACCTTGACGTAACCTTGAAGGGATACGTCGTAAAGAAAGGCCTTAAAAGGTCAAAGGAGACTGGCATGTACCGAGGATTAGAGCCCGTCGTGGCGTTTTACAGCCAAGAGTCTGCAAGGTCGCACACACAATACACAACTTAAGGCTTTCCCACTCTCCTGCTAGACAAACGTCTGTGCCTCGTGTTATTTACCGGGTAGGTGCCAGTCTGGAGGGTAAGTAACCGGGTTACCCTGGTTTGGTCAAGTACGGGTGACCTAGTTCTCAAGTGGCCCCAGCCATCTCCAGCCGCTACAGGTGTTTGGCGTGAGCGATGTTTCCCTCCGCTGGCTGTTCCGGCCTCCCCGTGTCGCCAGTCTGCGGCCCGGCCCGCTACTGTTCTCCTGCAGCCGGCAGAACTCTGCAAACAGCGCCGGCTTCCGGTCTGGTCCCGGGCACGGGACGGTTCACTGGAGTTTAGGGGAGAGGGGTGGGAGAGGGGTGGACCGTTATATTCATAACAGACTTGGTCATGCAGGGTGTTTTTTTTGGGGGGGGGAGGGAGGTCTAACGTGTGGGTCCTGATAGTAAACTCTCTACACCCCTCGAATAGAATTAGAAAGAAATGTAAATCACAGGAAAGAGGCAGATTCTGTATATTATTATATTGAAGGAGCCGTATATACTTGTCCGTTGTCCTAAACTGTGTATTCAATGAAGACGTATTGCAAATCAAAGAATGGTAAGGGATTGGCGTCCAGACCTTTTCGCCAAGTCTATTTATCAACACCTGGTCTTACATAACCTGCCGTTCCTTTTCAACGGTGGTGCTCTCTAATCGTTCTTGTCGCTGACAAATCCTCAAACCAAACAAACGAACAGACTTCAGTAAGTCGCTGTTGACCCATCCCAGACTGTGCGATCCGGTCTTGTTTAGACATAGTGAGCTCTCAAGGACTCTGGTTGTCCCCTTTAGGGTACCTGTGGCCTTGCCTGGCGGTTGAAGTTATTTTCAGTATTACATAAGTCAAACTCACGGTCATTGATGGCATCAGACTCGCAGCTGAAATAATCTCTAGGACTTCAGCTTCCAAACTGTAAATCCACAGACCAAATAAACACGCTGTTAAACAGTTAAAGGAAATGCAGCGCTTCTGATGATGTACGAACATCTGTATCTGTTTTCATCAGTCGGTATTAATCACGCGCACACCTCTGTGTTCTACGTATCCATATCACACCAGCATCATTGCTGTCCACTACGTGCGTCCCTAGCGACCACAGTTGGTACGACAAACTGTACTGGAACATGTGCCACTTTCCTAGCCCCTAGCTGTGCAGTATCAAAACTGATGTCACGCAGCTGATTTGATAAATCATCGCTTCCATTTTGTTCTCACTTGTTTCCAATTGTGCACCTAGCGGCCACTCAGTACTCTGCATGCTTGGTGGACGTAATCCGTAAACATATGAATGTCTTTGCATGTCTTTTTGCGGCGATTGTACGTCGTTGAAGTGGTGTGGATATATATTAGAGACGTTATAAGTGATTAGTTATAAGAACACAAATTAATCAAACACTTGTATTGTGTTTCTCCTCCAGCGTTCCCCGAGTGCGCCCCTAGCGGCCATGTGGTGCTCGACAACCCGTACCGGAGCGTGGAGGTGGCGGATGTGCCGCAGGCGCGGCGGCTGTGTGACCGGGACCTGCAGCCCGGCTGGTACAGACTACAGCTCCACGGCAAGGACGCACAGATACCGACGTCATGCGTGGAGGTCGGTGGGAATCGGCTTTGGTTGGAAAAACCACAAAGCTGTAGGATAAACAATCAATAAACGCTCTGAAATAGAAACAGAAATTCAGAGCAAGCTGGACGAAAGAAACGCTAGATGACATATCACAATCATTCAGGTTTGTCCTAAGGACATTTTCCGGCGTACCAGTCAATTTTGTTATCTATTCAGCCCAAATAAATGCGTGGAGGCGAGAGCTGGTTTAGGTTCGAAAGAATAGTTAAGGTGTAAAATACAATAAAAGAAACAAATTGCCCGGCACATTTGACGAAAGAATGCCTGTGTTGCCGGGCAAAGACTGCCTTTTATGACCACTTTGGTCTCATCCGACGCATCATTATGTCAGATGCCGGACGTGATGTCATGACTAATGTGATGTGATCACAGTGATGTGATAGTACCACATTAGATTTTACAAATGAGTACATTTCGGGCATCTAACACGTTTAGCTAGGTCTTTACTTCATGTCGCATAATCTAAATTTGGATTCTTTCTTGTAGATGAACCACTGCGGGACCCAGGCGCCAATCTGGCTGTCCCTGGGGGACGGGAGCCTCCCCACCCCCGGGCAGACCGGGGCGTACACCGGCTGCGTGGTGTGGGGCTTCCCGGGGCAGACCCCTGACTGCTGCCTGCTGCGCATGCCCGTCAAGGTCCGCAACTGTGGGGACTACTTCGTGTACCATATACAACCCGCGCAGGGATGCATGATGGCGTACTGCGCAATAGGTATGTATATATCCGTCCGCAATATAATTGTTGGATTAACAGTCTATTTCCTTCCACATACGTCCTTCCATATCTTCATTACACGATTTTTGACATGCTATGACATGTACAGGACTGACTGTCGACAATTACAAGGGAATGTTCCCAATTTTCTGTTGTAGCACGCGTACGGTGGATATGTCAAAGGGACATAAGCTACACAGAAGTGGGAAAGTTCAAACGTCCCCTAGGCAGAATTGCCCTATATTTGCAATGAAGATCCGATCTGAGATTGTCTGCAGGGAAAGACACGTGTTATTTACTGCCTAGTGTGACGACCTGTCTGACTCCTTCCGCAGTTTTCTTAACTCGGTGATTCTGTTTCAAAGAACTCTGTTGGCTCCGCGCCACTTCTAGTGACACGTTCACTTCAGTTGACTTCTCAAGGTCCTCATATCGTCTTTCTTATTTGATATCCTTAACAGGATTATGTAGAGCGAGACGAGTGGGTGTCAGTAGCGCTGCTGCACCTATTAGTAAAGTTTGAACGCTTGCCAAGTTTGTTAACCTGAAGTTGAATTGACGTCTGTCTGTGACTGCCGCGAATCTGCTGGCAATTACGCTGGCGAATCTTCTGCCACCTTTACTTTCCAGTCTTGCTACAAAATTGGATCATGTTCAGAAGAGGTCGTATGCTTTAAACCGTTGTTCCCAAACGGATCCTCGGTAGTTACTACCCCAGTACTGCCAATTCTCCGCGTACACGCGATGTTGATGACGTTGGTTTGGAGGCATAGTGGAGAGCGGTTCATTAGTAGGCGTTAGTGTGACGCCAACCTCGTTCGTGTCACATACAGTATGGCAGCAGGCATAAGCTTTGCACATTCTCCAAGGTAAAAGCCTCTCTAAGTCCTCAATATCATTAGATTATTAAAACAGTATCATAACTATTCCGGCTGCTCAGGACAGACGTACAGGAAAAAGAAGAAGTTGACGAATGCGAAAGAACAGGATTTTAACAGCTTCCAGCCGCTCCAGTGCCCCAGAACATGAACGCGTGTGTACCCGCTGGCTGCCTCCCAAACTCTGGGCCCTCAGTGTTATCTAGCTATTGTTGGCAACCTTCCTTCAGGATCAAGAGGTCGGGGGTTCGACTCCAGGTCTAACCGCCGAGGTCCTGAACTGTGATCATACAGGGGGACCTTTTAAGCCGCCTGTTGTTTTATGTTTCCATGAGAGCCGAGGTTATTTAACTCGCAGATGATGTTATTTTTTCCGAGTCCGACAAAGGGCTGCAAATTTCCCTAGATAGATTAAAAGACTTTTGTACAAAATGGAAACTTCAAGTTAATCTAAAGAAAACGAAAGCTATTATCTTCAACAAATCTGGCCAGTCACGTTTGTGAAGGTTAGACATCCAGGTAACCAATATATAAAGAGAATTCAAACTCAAACGACTGGATACGAATTCGGAGATTTAATTCAGAGAATAATCTGGCCAGTCATTTCCAAAACAAACATTCTCGTATGGGCAAAACACCTACTGCTACTTGGGTCTGAATATCACCTCATCGGGCAGCTTCTCCCTTGCAAAGAAACAACTTTGAAACTGTGTGCATGCAGGGGGGACCTTTTAAGCCGCCTGTTGTTTTATGTTTCCATGAGAGTCTAAGTTGTTGAAACTGTGTACTGTGTCCCACAGGTGAGCGCGCCAAGTGCCAGCCCGGAATGTACTCAGCGGACGGGTACGAGCCATGCAGAAGTAAGTCATGCACGAGTGCCCTCTAACGGGCCATGTGAGCACTGCAGTTAGTCATATTCTCTGCAACGATCTGTATGGTGTTTTACAATGTGTCTAAAGATTCTATGTAATGCCTGACCATTGCACATAACATTTTTCTCAGACATTTCTTTTTCGTACAGACTTAACATGACCTTGTGATGGTACACTGGTGGTGCCTTGCATTTTGATTTCGTCACCCATTTTCGTCACCCATTTTCAAAAATAATGGTTTTACCATAATTTGGAATCTTCTTTGTATGTTTTTTTTCCCGCAGAACCACATCCCACCTTGACAGCCACACCCTTCATCAGACCGGCTGTGGTTGGTCGGACCGTATACCTGAACTGCTCCCACCAATCAGAGGCTTCGGATGACTCAGATGACGTGGAGTACGAGGTCACGTGGTTCCGTGAGAGGTATAACGGGGAGAGGGTGGAGATCACCATGGCGAAAACACAACAGCCGTTCTCCCTGCTCCGGAGGGGGTCGCAGTGGAGGGTCGGAGAGACGGTAAGGATTGGAATATTAAACCTGCGGCACAGCTGTGAGGGATCTAATATCAGTAATGAACAAACTGAAGAGCCTAAGCAAATGAACAAGCAATCATGCACATGCACATGCACTACTCCGGTTCGCATTGAAGGGACGGAGAGACGACAAGGAGTTAAAAACTAAAACCTACAGCACATTTCAGTAATGAAGCAAATCAACAGACAATTATGCAAGTAAGAAATGACGAAACAGCAAATAGACACTTCTTGACACGATCCTTCAACCCCTTCTTGAGTTATTCTCTCTCAAAGTCTGAAACAAAATCGGACCCCTGCAGTTAGAAAAAAATATGCTGCGGTTAGCCCACGATCAATTTACAGTTATTAGATCATTTTCTAAAGATGTCCAGCACGCGAGGTATCAAAATCGGAAGTTTTGCAGCAGTACCACAGGAAGCCACCAGTTGGCTCGTAATCAAACTTGTCCTAATGCTGTCCACAAACATACAATCACACAAATGACACCGAAACATTAACCCGGTCGAGTAAGTAATTATTTCACAGGACTGAATTTCAGCTGAGAGGTAGTCCTCACATTCATTGTCTTGACGAATGCGATTTTCTTGTCAAAGGTAATTCAGAATCGTTTTTTTCTTTATTGACGTGTTTCCAATTCCCCATACAGGTGCTGTGTAAGGTACAGGCGTACTACATTGACACCCCAGAACTCAGGGAGGCCGGATTGGAGAGCGCGCCTTTCTTCGCTGGCATGAAGGTACCTGTAGAGAAGGATAAAATCTGTCATCATGAATAGTTGACTTCCAAAGCAAAACCTTCTTGTGTTCATCTTTCGAGTACCTGCATTCTACACTTTGTCACAGAGAATTCAGTTAATCTCGTTTCATCAATAGTCACCAATTTTCAAGCTTGATGACCTGACCACTTGGAACATGTGACCTGGCGGACACGTCAGTTTAAAAGGGGTCAAATGTGCCTGGGAACCTGTTCAATCAAAATTTTTTGTCATCTGTACCAACACACTTCTTTTGTCCAACTAGATCTACCCACTGCAGTCAGTGATACAGGAAAACGGCAAAACACATGAGCTGACCTTTGAACTCACCGTTCCCGTCGTGTGCCAGTCCGACATTTGTAGACTGAAGATTCCGCTCAACGTCAGAGACAAGGGTATGTTGACCTTGTATATACTCTTGTATATGTAAGGCCTGAATCATCAAATTTGACTGCTTACATATTCAAATTCTTAATAGTATTGATTTTGGTTTGAAAGTCGACATTTTTTAAGTTCCAATGACATGTGTACATTCTTGGAAGTTTGAATAGTGTGCGCTACTGAAAGGGGGTTTCGTGTTGTTTTGAAGTAAGTTTTTCCTGAAATCATGATACCTTTAGCTTTTTTAAGCGTCTTTGCTTATATGGAGATATCTGACTCCCGTGTATCCCCCAGACGGAGCGCTACCGCCCGACATCGCGCTCTCCGAGTGTACAGTAGAGATCCCCTCCCAGCCCTGCACACTCCACCACTGCGGCAAACATGTAGTGCGCATGTCTGCTGTTACCGACTTCGTGGCGGACGGGAAACGGAAGAGCGTCATCCTGACCCAGGAAGTGAAAAGTGAAGACCAGAACTGGCTGATGTATGATCCGGAAGATATTGAGGTATGGGGTAAAGGTTGCGACCTCATTAACCATTAACTGTTCTTCTAGACCACTTTGCAAGTTTGTGGGGAAATGGTGGTGTAGTTGGTCAAACTTAACCCTCCTGTGACCTTGTGTTCCTTAAGGTAGTTGTGGAAGACGTCCCGACGGCGCGCTGCTACTCCTTCACGGACCCACACGTCATCACCATGGACGGCACGTACGTCATCGATCACATGATGCTATTTCCAATCACGTGATGTCTAGTACAGCTAGTACACCAAACTTAAGCTTTTTGGCCCTTTCAATATTTACAATTACAACCCTTTTGCTTTTAAGTTTTATCCAGTAAATATCTTTATGCATGTAATGCTTGTGGACGGTATCCTATCTTTCAGGATGTTTTAAAGACTAACCTTATTTCTTACAGAATGTACGACTCCTACAAAGCTGGTACCTTCATCATGTACAAAAGTAACAGAAGGGACTTTGAGGTGAGTCTTTGCGTTCCCATTTCTTCCCTCCTCATTTCTGAAACTGTGCTAAAATCTAGACCGTAATTGTACGGGGCCACAATTACAACAGAACCTGTTTTTATATAGATACACTACGAAATTAGCTAAGGACCTGTACAGATGAAAGTTGAGATGTAGTAGAAATTTTCAGTCCTATAATGCTAAATGCTGTACATTTTGATATGGAAAAAATGGTTTTCTTAAATTAAAATCCTGTTGACGTCACAGGTTCACGGCCGTGCGTGGAACTGCGGCAGCCCCTTCCGTCCGGTCGCCTGTCACTGCGGCTTCGTGGCGCGGGAAAATGCTGACGTCATTTCCGTCGACATGTGCGACGGTAATCCCGGGGAGACCACTGCGCAGGTGCGGGTCAAGAGCGAACTTCCGCTCGCGCCTGGTGTGGAGATAACCGAGATGTATGATGGGAAGAGAGTTGTGGTAAGGGCTTTTCCTTCTGTTCCTTCTGTAAAGTAATCGCAAAGTTTTGTGACGTTTATGACGAGATGTCTTCAATACTGCAACGGTAAGGCAATACACCTATCATAGGATTTATGAATGAAGTGTATGAACTTAGAAGTTTATTTATTTTCTAAAAGATTTCTAAAGCCTATTTCTTATATTTTATACGGTCAATAATGCTGTCAACACTTCATGTATTTGTCATCTTCCCTGTGGTAAGGTCACGTTTCCAAACCAGCGGTAACGTAAAGTATGATATATATAAAAGACCGCAAAGCACACAAAATTTCAAAAGATTAGTCATGAGCGTAATTTGCGTATATTTCTTGACATAAATTTCAATTTTTCGTTCCCACACATAGAATTGTAATCCCGTCATTAGTTACTGATTCTAGCATACTGGTAGGCCCGCACGAATGATGCTTAACTAAGATGCTACAAATTGCTTTAGTATGTTGAATCGTGTGTTGTTCCCAAAGGTGTTCTTCCCATCCGGCGCGTTCGTGCGAGCGGACATCGCGGGCTGGGGCATGTCGCTCACCCTGCAGGCGCCCGGCCGGGACTTCAACAGCACGCGCGGGCTCTGCGGGACGTTCGACGGCAACGACAAGAACGACTTTCACGACAGTCAGGGCCGACTTATGGCATTGTCGCAAAACTTCGGCCAGGTCATCGAGTTTGTGGAGCAATGGAGGTGCGTTTTGTCGTCTTTTTCTTCTCTAGCAACATATCAATCAAAACTACTAATCAGAGTCCCGAGAGGACTAAAATCATCTTATCAGTAGTAAGTAATGTCATGATATGATGAATCGATGACCTGCCTTCAGTGAAACTGGGGACAAATGACGATGCCGTACACTTGTGTCACACAACACTTTTATTTCATTATTTCATAATTACAATGTGTTAGACACTTGTGCATCTGGCTATGTCCTACAACACTTTTATTTCGTTATTTCATAATTACAATGTGTTAGACACATTTTTTCATTTCCTACACTTTTTTGGGTATAGCCAGTACCCAACTCCATTTCTGTAGCCTTTAACACAAAGTTGCACGAACACTACAACAGAGTCCGCTAGTTGTGGTGTGTGTTCGACTCCCAAACTATTTCTTATAAGTTCTAAGCGATAAATAAGCAATATATACAGTTACAATTAGTATGGGAAGGCGTTGAACCCGCGCCCTCCAGACAACAAAATACACTCTTCCCACTAGTAAGGGAGCTAAATTGATATACCCATTCCACAAGATAAAGCTATGGCATGCATTGATTTACCATTTTGAAGCTTTTCGCATTCACTGCAAGCCGTAGAAGTAATCATTTTACCATGCATACTAGTTTAGGATATTGAAATCAACTGTACATTTAGATTAAGATATCATAAAATGTCATAGTTTTTATAAGCTAGGAGTTACATTTTTCTTGGCAGGATGTTTTCTGCGGCCATTATGAAAATTACATTGTTCCTAATATACATCATGATCACTATGATAATAGTAACATCAAAATTGAAAACGTACAATTTTGCCCCATGCAAGAGCCTGGTTGACCATTCACAAATACAAATATATGTACATGAAACATTTAGCATTACCACATACAAAATTCCTACAAACTAAGATACAAAGATATTGCCTTGTCTAAAATGTGTTATCAAAGAGGATGTTGGCCTTAAAGATGAGGAACTCCGATCTGTCATGTGTGACAGGAACATGTGGAGACACTTGGGTCACCTCACTGAGGATGAACTGAACTGAACTCAACTAAAATGTGATAATCTCACGCAGTACCTGTAACAACTAACACCTCCCTATGTTGCGGCTTAGGTCATTAATACGGAGATGAGTCACGGATAATGGATATTCTCAAACTCAAGGAAAAAGATTTATGTTTACAGCACTAGATTATATTCAGATTTTTGTGCACTTATTCATAAATCATTGGTTCTATCATGTAGGTAACGTTTCGGGAAAATCTGCAGGTTTTCTTTACATTACAGCAAAGCACAAGAAAGACAAAGTAATATAAGATAAACCATGTGGTAGCAAAGATCATATGGAATTTATATAGAAATACATTTTGAGCAGTAACTCCTAGTCAGACTGGTAGGATGGGATTTTTTTTTTGAAATTGTTGGTTTATTTTATGAATAATTGAGCATACAGTAAAAATCTGCGGTTCATCACGGCAAGTCAAGACTTACTTTTGTCATTGATTTGGGTCCAAGAACGGTCCCAATATTGGAGGACAAACTTGAGGACAAACTCTGGATTTTCTAAGTCCTGAATGTAGTATAATCTGTAGGTTTGCTTGTCAGAAATGTCTGGAGTTTAGACATTCTTAAATTTGTCAGCTTGGTGCTTATAGGGGACAGAGTATATCTATGCCTTCTCTTCGTTTCAGTTTCAATATGTTCAAGGTCTTGCCCACGGGCCCGTGTGCTACTAGACCAGGTTCAATCTAGGATGTGTATTGATATTTGATAGCTGTGGTGGATTTTTTAAAGTGTTCGAAGTGTGGCTCTCCTCAAACACGGGACCTTCGCGTTACGTTTAATCTGAGAGGACTTCCCTAACCAAAGATAAGGACGTTGAGTGGGGAAAACTGATTTTAAGTGCCTTCCCGTTGGAACCAGTTAGGGCTTCGAACCCAGACCCTAAGTCAACAACCCTAACCACAAAGCCACAGTTTTACATCCATGTTGGGGAGGGGTGGTGGCGGTAAGATTCATCTGATAGCCTGAGACTAACCCTCAACTCAGTGATGAACCTAGTTCGGCCTTGCCCTGTCTGATCATCTTTACATATTCCCGGCTCTGTGGCGTATATAAAGCCTCTACCGTTCAATAATTCATCAGTAGAAGCCTGACTCTGACCCTACCCTGTCCGATCATTTTCACATTCGTAGACAGGACAAGCCTCCAAGGCTCCTGGCTCGGTGGTATATATTTCATTTATAGTACCCAGCGATTCATCAGTGATAGCCTGAGACTTGCCCTGCCCTGCCTGATCATTTTTACATTTGCACACAGGACAAGCCTCCACGGCTGCTGGCTCGGTGGTATATATTTCATTTAGAGTATCCAACGATTCATCAGTGATAGCCTGAGACTTGCCCTGCCCTGCCTGATCATTTTTACATTTGCACACAGGACAAGCCTCCACGGCTGCTGGCTCGGTGGTATATATTTCATTTAGAGTATCCAACGATTCATCAGTGATAGCCTGAGACTTGCCCTTCCCTGTCTGATCATTTTCACATTTGTACAAAAAACAAGCCTCCAATGCTGCCGGCTCAGTGGTATATATTTCATTTAGAGTATCCAACGATTCATCAGTGATAGCCTGAGACTTGCCCTGCCCTGTCTGATCATTTTTACATTTGCACACAGGACAAGCCTCCAAGGCTGCTGGCTCGGTGGTATATATTTCATTTAGAGTATCCAACGATTCATCAGTGATAGCCTGAGACTGGCCCTGCCCTGTCTGATCATTTTCACATTTGTACAAAGGATTAGCCTCTAAGGCTGCTGGCTCTGTGGTGTATATTTGATTTCGAGTAGCCAACGATTCATCAGTGATAGCCTGAGACTGCCCTGCCTGATCATTTTTACATTTGTACACAGGAAAAGGCTCTTTGGCTTCTAACTCGGTGGTGTATATTTCATTTCGAGTATTCAACGATTCATCAGTGAAAGCCTGAGACTGGCCTTGCCCTGTTTGATCAGGTTGGATGTCTATATCTTCATGCTGGTGATCGTGATCGCTGGTCATTACTGAAGCTGTGGTGTTTATTTTAGTCAAACCAACATTCGGATCTTCCAATTTATCAGTATTAGCCTGACACTGGCCCTGCCCTGTCTGATCATGTTGGGTGTCCATATCTTCATATACATTCTGATTATCATGGACGCTGGCCATTACTGTTACAGTAGCTGTGGTGTTTGTGTTGGCTAAACCAACATTCGGATCTTCAAAACTTTTGACTGGACCTGCGACTTCAGATGTTTGCTGCCCGTTCTTTTGAGCTCCTGCGTCGTTGTAGAGAGCATTTGCCTGTAAGGCATGAACACTTCTACCGACCAAAGCAACTTTGGGATATTGGTGTGAAGGAGGATTCTTGGTCCTCCTCTTGCACCAGATAATGAGAGAGATTGTACCAACCAGGACAATACCAGCTACTAAACCACCCACAGAGGCATTGAGAACAGCCGGGGGCAAACCGGGGGCAGATTCATTCGAACTGTTGGATACTGGTTTACTTTGATCGACACTCAGTGTG
Organism: Branchiostoma lanceolatum; assembly: GCF_035083965.1. Taxonomy (NCBI): domain Eukaryota; kingdom Metazoa; phylum Chordata; class Leptocardii; order Amphioxiformes; family Branchiostomatidae; genus Branchiostoma; species Branchiostoma lanceolatum. The sequence continues at coordinate 1,814,694 of NC_089736.1, forward strand.
GTGAATGTGGTGCCTACCGGGCGTGGTATTGAGCCGGCATTTTGTTTGAAGTACCAGTGATAGCAAGAGGTTGGGTAAGGGGTGCTATTATAGGAGTTGTTGCCACTTTCCAGTTGGTCATCAACAGTTAAAGTTGATAAGGTTGAAACATCATTAGGATTGATATCTTTTAACTTGTGACCATCACCAGGTAGAGTTGCTGCGGTTGAAACATAACCGATCATATCAGTAGGATTGACATCTTTTAGCTTTTGGCCATCATTAGGCAGATTTGATATGGTTGAAACATTACAGATCAGATCGTTTGGATTGATATCTTTAAGCTTTTGTCCAGAGAACACAGCAGGCTGGGAGCATACTATTTGGTTTTCAAACCAACGCGACCCAGTCATTCTTAGCCTGAAGGGAACCATCTCACAGTCACACTGCCAAGGGTTGTTGTCAATCTTAACTTCATGAATAGATGCGAACATGGTATATGCTGACTGGGGAAGGACAGTTATCTGGTTTGACTGCAGGAGCAACTTTTGGAGCTGTGGTAGATTTGAAAATACACCAGGCAGAATGTCAGTTATTTGATTGGAGTTAAGGTCCACCTCTGTAAGCCTTGGTAAATTTGAGAATGTTGCAGGCTGAATGTTAGATATTTGGTTGATTCGTAGATGCAATATTGTGAGGTTTTCCAGATTTGAAAATGCGCCAGGCTGAATGTCAGTTATATGGTTGTTATATAATAAGATCTTTGTGAGATTTTGCAGATTTGAAAATACTCCAGACTGAATGTTAGTTATTTGATTGCCGTTTAGGTACATCCTTGTGAGCTTTGGCAGATTTGAGATTGTAGCAGGCTGAATGTTAGATATTTGGTTGTTGCTTAGCAACAACATTGTGAGCTTTGATAGATTTGAAAATGCGCCAGGCTGAATGTCATTTATTTTATTTCCGTGTAGGTTCAACTCTGTGAGATTTGTCAAATTTGTAAATGCACCAGGCTTAATGCTAGCTATTTGGTTGTTGCTTAGGGCCATCTCTTTGAGATTTGGTAGATTTAGGAATGCACCGGGCTGAATTTCAGTTATTTGATTGGAGGTCAGGTGCAGATTTCTGAGCTTTGGCAGGTTTGAGAATATGTTAGGCTGAATTTCAGTTATTCGGTTGCCGTCTACATGCAAGAAGGAGAGCTTTGATAGATTTGAGAATGTGCCAGGCTGAATGTTAGTTAGTTGGTTGTTATTTAGAACCAAGGTTGAAAGCTTCTTTAGATTTGAGAATGTATCAGGCTGAATACCAGTTATTCGATTAGAGCTAAGGGACAGCTTTGTGAGCTTTGCGAGATTTGAGAAGGTGTCAGGCTGAATAGCTGTTATTTGATTGTTTCTAAGGGACAAGCATGTGAGCTTTAGGAGATTTGAGAATGTGCCAGGCTGAATAGCTGTTATTCGATTGTAGCTAAGGGACAACTCTGTGAGCTTTGGGGGATTTGAGAAGGTGTCAGGCTGAATAACTGTTATTCGATTGTGGCTAAGGGACAAGCATGTGAGCTTTGGGAGATTTGAGAAGGTGTCAGGCTGAATAACTGTTATTCGATTGTGGCTAAGGGACAAGCATGTGAGCTTTGGTAGAATTGAGAATGTGCCAGGGGGAATGTTAGTTATTTGATTGTGGGACAGTTCCAATATTTCCAGGTCCCTATACCTTGTGAGGTCTGGCCGACTTAAAGAAGTAATCTGATTTCTTTTAAAATCCAATTGACAGGTGACTGTTCGCAGATTCTGGGGGATGTGGGTGAGTTTCATGTCCCTGCATTTGCAGGATATGCACCTGGAGGGTGAGGATTTTGATACTTCACACCTACTCTTGCAGTCATCTTTGCTGAGGAACCAGCTTCCGGCATCGTTCAGGATGATGAGAAGGAATATCAGCATGTGTCGCAGCTTTCTTCCCATATTGCCCTGGTAACAAAGAATAATTCATCTAAGTAGCAGAACCTCGAATGAAATTCAACTAATGCAGAGCTGTGTCAGTCTGGCTTAAATACTCTTAAGATAAATGGAAATACCGAATGCGTATAAAGGCCTAACTTATCAACAAAATCATGCAGAATGGCCTCCGCCTACATCCATAGCAAACAATGCATGTCTTTGTTTGCTTAGGTTCTTGAGTAAAAATAAATAATGCTGAAATTTCAAGAAAAGGTAAAAAGTACTGTGTAAACATCGGTACACAAGGTTCACCTCCTGAGCCAAGAAGTCGTGAATGATTAAAGGCCCTCTTGGTGATGCTGTACTTTAGGCCTAGAAACATTTAGTTTTTCTCGGTACCCGACCGACCCTAGTAAAAACCTGTCGACCCTTGTTGGATCGCTTCGGCCGAAATCTAAAGAAAAGGAAAATTAAAGAGAATCCCTACATACCAACCCTATTTTTTCAGTACCGTAACCGGAAACACAACATTTTTTTCTTGTGCCTTAGCAGCTGAGCAGCAACAGGGTGTGGCAAACAGTTTTAGATTAGTCATATTCATATGGTTATTTTGATTGTCTGGACCTGGATATTTGAATATTGACACTTAGTGGTTGTTGTTTACGCCTGTTTAGCTTCAGAATCTGCAATGACATATATTTCAAACCTTTCATTTGTGGATATTACCAAGAAACATTTTCATAAACTTTTATATTATATATTTTCTTTTATATCAAAATGTTTCAATGGATGTAAGTTTGGTCATTTTCTACCTGCTAAAATGCAGTTAAATAACCGTCCCAGTAAAGCTATTTGCATACACATGCATATCCTAATCACCTGCTCGGGGTTAGACCATGGTTTCTTCAGAACAAAACCTATGAAATCTAACATTTTTGCTACATTACAGTTCAAGTTTGGTACTGCCTACTATGTTTGTTTATTTCATTTTTCAAATAATTTGCCTTTGGATTATGTTCGTATCAGTTGATAAAGTCTATTTCTTCTTTTTATTATGCAATGTGTCTTTGAATTGCAATGAAATCGCCCGTCGTTCACAGGTCACCGAGCCCCATCCGATGTATCACTATCAGGGTAGATTTTCGGGACCAAAATACGCTCGATTCTCTGGCGAATTTGATCTCTGAATACCGTCGGGCGATCAACAAATTCAACTGAATCCCGTTGGCAGCATGGCGCCCGTCGTAACACAGTGGAGGGGTGTGGTTGTACGAGGCACACGGTGTATATACATATGTCATACCCTAGCAAAACAAGAAGAGTCATAACTTTGAAGTTAAGTCTTACCTTTCGATCAGGGCGGATTGTCTTCAGTTGATGACGTGTTGTCAGGATATGGCGAGGGACGTTTCACCACGCCGAAGCTGTGCTCGCAGGACGCGTTCTCGGTGTAGTTCTGCCGACGTGGGGTGTGACAAGCAGCTCTAAATTAGTCTGGCGTAAGTCATATGACTGCGTGAATTGAATATTTACATTCAGCATTACATCATACTTATATCGACCTTTTCGCTTTTTGAGTATCCATACATTCGTGCACGTTGGGAAACTCTTGACATCTTTGGATTTAGTTACTACAATGTACATAATTGCATATTATACAGCGTCTTCATTCAGCCAAATGAATCAAAATCAAATTGAAATCACTCTTGATGATGATAATTTGGTGGCGTCGCGGTGGCGTAGTGGCAGGGTGTTTGGCCCCAGAACCCAGAGATACCAGGTTCGAATCCGGGGTTCCCTGATTTGTCCCGTTGACGTTGTGCCCTTGGGAAAGGCACTTAACACGACTTTCCCCACTTTACTCAGGTGCAAATGAGTACCTAGCTTCGGTTAGGACGTCCCTCGGATATAACGTGAAATGGAGGTCCCGTGTTTGAGGAGATCCACATCCCAAGCACGTTAAAGAACCCAACACACTTATCGAAAAGAGTAGGGGTCCTTTCCGGTGTGTGTGGATCATATAAATCTGTCCGGATATGCAGCTTGTACTCTTCAGTACAAACCTGGTGTGTTACGCCTTGATGCGGTTTACTGGGTATGCACTACAAACAGGATACAAACAAATTATTACTGCACAGTCAAATCCACAGTAGACGGCTTCTAACATGGACATTGGCCTTGTAAAGGACTCCTGAAGTCCAAAAGGGGGTGTTATTTTCCGATGAATTATGTATCAATAAATACGTAATCAGCCGAAGTTTTACAGACTGAGGGTCTATAAGCACACCACGAAGGTTAATTGTCGATAAGATAACAAAGAACAGAGTCCCGAGAGGAATGCTGTGAGATCAATCAATCAATCTATCAATAATTTTTATTCTGAAATCAACATTGCAGGTAGGTCTGACGACACACCTGAATTACATTAGATTTCTTACAGAAGTATGTTAAAAACATTTCAGTGGACCAGATTTAAAAAAAAAAAACATCACAATTATAATAACTATGCGCTTATATACATTAAAATGTTACTTTGGACGATCGAGGACTGACGAGTTTAGCCTTAAACTAAGCTTTGAAGGTCTCTAAGAGTCCTCATAACGAACGAGTCACTGTGCCTTTTGGTCTTACTGAGTGGGAGTTTGTACATGTGTCGGGTTTCCCTGTTCCTCAGATTATAGTCAGGATTCTCTCTAGGTGGAAGGAAGACGTTGCAGGGGTGGGAGGGGTCTCTTAGTATCCTCTGAAGTTCTCTGCGTGACGCATCCCTTCTCCGGGACTCAAGGGTTTGTAAGTGGTCATAAGGAACTCCACATATCCTTAAGCACATCTTCTGAATTTTCTCCAACTCGTCTGACAGACAACGTGGAAGACCGGCCCAGACAGGGGACCCATGTTCTATAATGAGATAATGAATCGATTGCCTAGCTTTATTAAAACTGGAGACGAATAATGCATAATGAAGCCATACACTCGTGTTACACTGACAACACTTTTATTTCATTATTTCATAATTACAATGTGTTAGCAGTGATCATTTATTGAGGTGAAGCATTTGTATAGAGTAATTATGTAATGCAGTTCACCACGACTGCTATAATGTGTTTGGCCGGCGCACAGCAAAGCGGGCCCCTACACTAGGTTCACCAAAATTTGCTGAGTCTATTTCCTTGAATCAGACATGGTTTACCTGTTCCACATGTCTATTGAGTTAATATACTATAACGTTAAATTTGCCTTAAACAAGTCTTAAATGTGGACGCATCGTTGTTGTATCTGTCATTTCAAGTTTGCAAGAATACATTGTCATGAATTTCATGTGTTGAAGTTCATATTTTTTGTACGGATGAGATTACATTTTTGTCCGTCCCAACAACCCGGGACGGACTGTCGGACCCTAATCCAGGTCATGTAACAGATCTTGTACAGATCCTAACACGCAGTTGTAGGTACTATTTACACATTAAAGCACCTACTTTACTGTGTAAAAGATCTTGTACAGATCCTAACACGCAGTTGTAGGTACTATTTACACATTAAAGCACCTACTTTACTGTGTAAAAGATCTTGTACAGATCCTAACACGCAGTTGTAGGTACTATTTACACAGTAAAGCACTAGTAAAGCATGAACAAGAGGACTACATGTATGTAGAAAAACTCCTTGTTACTTCAATAAGTAACAGCAAATGGTACATGTACAAAAATGCCATTCATATGGATGCAGACATGAGAGAGTAAATAAAACATCTACTAGTATTTTGCAAAGAAATCCACTGAATGGTCTGTGGCCTACTATGTACAGATTTACATGTTAGTCAAAAAGGTTGAAAATCCTTCCTTCATCTTTCTTCAACTTCACTTCGGTAATGTTTCACACGCAGTTGCACAAGTATTACAACAAAGAGCTAGTACTCTGGCTGTGGTGTGTATTCAACTCCCATACTCCTTCTCATAAGTCCTAAGTAAGGTATAAGCAATATGTACAATTGGTATGACCGGGGGGTTGAACCCACGACCTCCTGAAAACAGAGCACAGTGCACACTACCCGCTAGCAAGGAAACTATATTCAAAGTATCAATTCCACATGGTACAGTTATGGCACGCATTGTTTTACCATTTTGAAGCTTTAAGCATTCGCTGCAAGTCGTGGAAGAAATTTCAATAACATTTCCATGCATACGACTTTCAGATATTGAAATCAACTGTACAGTTAGAGTAAGAGTAAGGTGTCATAAAATGTAATAGCCTTAATGGGTTAGGTGTTACATTTGTCTTGGCAGAATGTTTTCTTTGGCCATTTTGAAAATTGTATTATTCATACTATACAACAGGATCAACACACTTATAGTAACATTAAGATGGACAACTTACAATTTTGCCCAATACAATATCGCGGTTAACCCTTCTCAAATACAAAAGTATGTGTACATAATAGATCTAGTATTACTTCTTATACAATTCATGTAAAAGATATTGCCTGGTCTAAAATGCAGTGATAATCTCACACAGTCTTCGGAACAACCAACATTTCCTTATATTATAGTAAGGAGGCTGTCTAAATAATGGAAAAAAACTCAGATGTTTACAGCAGTAGATTATTTCCACTTTTTCTTGTGCACTTATCCATACATTATTAATTCTGTCGAGTAAGTTCCGTTTTCAGGAATATCTGCCATTCAACAAGGTTACTGAAAGACTGCTAAATTTTGTTTTGACTTGTGGCCAAGTGCTGGCTCAAGAATGGTCTTAAATGAAAAAAAGAATTGAATTCTTGGCCCTGCCTGATTATCTTTACATCTTGTACGCAACATTATGCTCAATGTCAGCCGTCTCTCTGCCGTATACCGGGTCTCTACCGTTCAACAATTCATCGGTATTACTATAAGACTGGCCCTGCCCTGCCTGATCATTTTTACATTTGAACACAGGATTAGCCTCTAAGGCTGCTGGCTCTGTAGCGTATAGTTGATTTCGAGTATCAAATGATTTATCTGTGACAGCCTTAGACTGTCCCTGGCCTGCCTGATCATTTTGGTTGTCCATATCGTTATGCTGGTGATCATGATCGCTGGCCATTACAGAAGCTTTGATGTTTGTGTTTGGCAAACCAATATTCGGATCTTCCAACTCATTAATAACAGCCTGGGACTGCCCCTGCCCTGTCTGATCATGTTGGGTGTCCATATCTTCATATACATTCTGGTTATCATGGACGCTGGCCATCACTGTAGCTGTTGTGTTTGTGTTAGTCAAACCAACATTAGGATCTTCAAGACCTTTGACTGAACATGCAACTTCAGATGTTTGCTGCCGGTTCCTGTGCGCTTCAACATCGTTGTAGAGAGCATTTGCCTTTAAGGCATGAAGCCGTCTACCGACCAAAGCAACTTTGGGATATTGGTGCGAAGGAGGATTCTTGGTCCTCCTCTTGCACCAGATAATTAGACATGTTGTACCAATCAGGACAATGACAGCTACTAGACCACTCACAGAGGCATTGAGAACAGACAGGGGCAACCCGGGGGCAGATTCATTAGAACTGTTGTTTACTGGTCCAATTTGATCGACACTGAGTGTGGTGATTGCGGTGCCTACAGGGCGTGGTATTGGACCAGCATTTTGTTTGAAGTACCAGTGATAGCAAGAAGTTGGGTTAGGGGTGCTATTATAGGAGTTGTTGCCACTTTCCAATTGGTCATCAACAGTTAGAGTTGACACGGTTGAAACATCATTAGGATTGATATCTTTTAGCTTTTGGCCATCATCAGGTAGAGTTGCTGCGGTTGAAACATAACCGATCATATAATTAGGATTGACATCTTTTAGCTTTTGGCCATCATTAGGCAGAGTTGATATGGTTGAAACACTACAGATCAGATCGTTTGGATTGATATCTTTCAGCTTTTGTCCAGAGAACACAGCAGGCTGGGAGCATACTATTTGGTTTTCAAACCAACGCGACCCAGTCATTCTTAGCCTGAAGGGAACCATCTCACAGTCACACTGCCAAGGGTTGTTGTCAATCTTAACTTCAAGAATAGATGCGAACATGGTATATGCTGACTGGGGAAGGACAGTTATCTGGTTTGACTGCAGGAGCAACTTTTGGAGCTGTGGTAGATTTGAAAATACACCAGGCAGAATGTCAGTTATTTGATTGGAGTTAAGGTCCACCTCTTTAAGCCTTGGTAAATTTGAGAATGTAGCAGGCTGAATGTTAGATATTTGGTTGATTCGTAGATGCAATATTGTGAGGTTTGTCAGATTCGAAAATGCGCCAGGCTGAATGTCAGTTATTTGATTGTTATATAAGATGAGCCTTGTGAGATTTTGCAGATTTGAAAATACTCCAGACTGAATGTTAGTTATTTGATTGCCGTTTAGGTACATCCTTGTGAGCTTTGGCAGATTTGAGATTGTAGCAGGCTGAATGTTAGATATTTGGTTGTTGCTTAGCAACAACATTGTGAGCTTTGATAGATTTGAAAATGCGCCAGGCTGAATGTCATTTATTTTATTTCCGTGTAGGTTCAACTCTGTGAGATTTGTCAAATTTGTAAATGCACCAGGCTTAATGCTAGCTATTTGGTTGTTGCTTAGGGCCATCTCTTTGAGATTTGGTAGATTTAGGAATGCACCGGGCTGAATTTCAGTTATTTGATTGGAGGTCAGGTGCAGATTTCTGAGCTTTGGCAGGTTTGAGAATATGTCAGGCTGAATTTCAGTTATTCGGTTGCCGTCTACATGCAAGAAGGAGAGCTTTGATAGATTTGAGAATGTGCCAGGCTGAATGTTAGTTAGTTGGTTGTTATTTAGAACCAAGGTTGAAAGCTTCTTTACATTTGAGAATGTATCAGGCTGAATACCAGTTATTCGATTAGAGCTAAGGGACAGCTTTGTGAGCTTTGCGAGATTTGAGAAGGTGTCAGGCTGAATAGCTGTTATTTGATTGTTTCTAAGGGACAAGCATGTGAGCTTTGGTAGATTTGAGAATGTGCCAGGCTGAATAGCTGTTATTCGATTGTAGCTAAGGGACAACTCTGTGAGCTTTGGGAGATTTGAGAATGTGCCAGGCTGAATAGCTGTTATTCGATTGTAGCTAAGGGACAACTCTGTGAGCTTTGGGAGATTTGAGAAGGTGTCAGGCTGAATAACTGTTATTCGATTGTGGCTAAGGGACAAGCATGTGAGCTTTGGTAGAATTGAGAATGTGCCAGGCTGAATGTTAGTTATTTCGTTGCGGGACAGTTCCAATATTTCCAGGTCCCTATACCTTGTGAGGTCTGGCCGACTTAAAGAAGTAATCTGATTTCTTTTAAAATCCAATTGACAGGTGACTGTTCGCAGGTTCTGGGGGATGCGGGTGAGTTTCATGTCCCTGCATTTGCAGGATATGCACCTGGAGGGTGAGGATTTTGATACTTTACACCTACTCGTGCAGTCATCTTTGCTGATGAACCAGCTTCCGGCATCGTTCAGGATGATGAGAAGGAATATCAGCATGTGTCGCAGCTTTCTTCCCATATTGCCCTGGTAACAAAGAATAATTCATCTAAGTAGCAGAACCTCGAATGAAATTCAACTAATGCAGAGCTGTGTCAGTCTGGCTTAAATACTCTTAAGATAAATGGAAATACCGAATGCGTATAAAGGCCTAACTTATCAACAAAATTATGCAGAATGGCCTCCGCCTACATCCATAGCAAACAATGCATGTCTTTGTTTGCTTAGGCCACACGAATCTGATTTGTTTGTTCTTGAGTAAAAATAAATAATGCTGAAATTTCAAGAAAAGGTGAAAAATTCCGTGTAATTATTGGTTCACAAAGTTCACCACCTGAGCCAAGAAGTCGTGAATGATTAAAAGTCATCTTGGTGATGCTGTACTTTAAGCCTAGAAACATTTAGTGTTTCTCGGTACCCGACCGACCCTAGTAAAAATCTGTCGACCCTTGTTGGATCGTTTCGGCCAAAATCTAAAGAAAAGGAAAATTAAAGAGAATCCCTACATACTGACCCTATTTTTTCAGTACCGTAACCGGCAACACAACATTTTTTTCTTGTGCCTTAGCAGCTGAGCAGCAACAGGGTGTGGCAAACAGTTTTACATTAGTCATATTCATGTGGTTATTTTAATTGTCTGAACCTAGATGTTTGAAAATTGACACTTAATGGTTGTTGTTTACTCCTGTTTATCTTCAGAATCTGCAATGACATATTTCAAACCTTTCATTTGTGGAGATTAGCAAAAACATTTTCATAAACATTTAGCATATTTTCCTTTATATCAACATGTTTCAATGGATGTAAGCTTGTTCATTTTCTACCTGCTAAAATGCAGTTGACTAACCTTCCCAGTAAAGCTATTTGCATACACATGCATATCCTAATCACCTGCTCGGGGTTAACCATGGTTTCTTCAGAACAAAACCTATGAAATCTAACATTTTTGCAACATTATAGTTCAAGTTTTGCTACTACCTACTCTGTTTTTTATTTCATTTTTCAAATAATTTGCCTTTGGATTATGTTCGTATCAGTTAATGAAGTCTATTTCTTCTTTTCATTATGCAATGTATCTTTGAATTGCAATGAAATCGGCCGTCGTTCACAGGTCACCGAGCCCCATCTGATGTATCACTATCAGGGTAGATTTTCGGGACCAAAATACGCTCGATTCTCTGGCGAATTTGATCTCTGAATACCTTCTGGCGATCGACAAATTCAACTGAATCCCGTTGGCAGCATGACGCCCGTCGTAACACAGTGGAGGGGTGTGGTTGTACGAGGCACATGGGGTATATACATATGTCATACCATAGCAGAACAAGATGAGTCATAACTTTGAAGTTAAGTCTTACCTTTCGATCAGGGCGGATTGTCTTCAGTTGATGACGTGTTGTCAGGATACGGCGAGGGACGTTTCACCACGCCGAAGCTGTGCTCGCAGGACGCGTTTTCGGTGTAGTTCTGCCGACGTTGGGTGTGACAAGCAGCTCTAAATTAGTCTGGCGTAAGTCATATGACTGCGTGAATTAAATATTTACATTCAGCATTACATCATACTTATATTGACCTTTTCGCTTTTTGAGTATCCATACATTCGTGCACGTTGGGAAACTCTTGACATCTTTGGATTTAGTTACTACAATGTACATAATTGCATATTATACAGCGTCTTTATTCAGCCAAATGAATCAAAATCAAATTAAAATCACTCTTGATGATGATAATTTGGTGGCGTCGCGGTGGCGTAGTGGCAGGGTGTTTGGCCCCAGAACCCAGAGATACCAGGTTCGAATCCGGTGTTCCCTGATTTGTCCCGTTGACGTTGTGCCCTTGGGAAAGGCACTTTACACGACTTTCCCCACTTTACTCAGGTGCAAATGAGTACCTAGCTTCGGTTAGGACGTCCCTCGGATATAACGTGAAATGGAGGTCCCGTGTTTGAGGAGATCCACATCCCAAGCACGTTAAAGAACCCAACACACTTATCGAAAAGAGAAGGGGTCCTTTCCGGTGTGTGTGGATCATATAAATCTGTCCGGATATGCAGCTTGTACTCTTCAGTACAAACCTGGTGTGTTACGCCTTGATGCGGTTTACTGGGTATGCACTACAAACAGGATACAAACAAATTATTACTGCACAGCCAAATCCACAGTAGACGGCTTCTAACATGGAAATTGGCCTTGTAAAGGACTCCTGAAGTCCAAAAGGGGGTGTTATTTTCCGATGAATTATGTATCAATAAATAAGTAATCAGCCGAAGTTTTACAGACTGAGGGTCTATAAGCACACCACGAAGGTTATTGTCGATAAGATAACAAAGAACAGAGTCCCGAGAGGAATGCTGTGAGATCAATCAATCTATCAATCAATCTTTATTCTGAAATCAACATTGCATGTAGGTCTGACGACACACCTGAATTACATTAGATTTCTTACAGAAGTATGTTAAAAACATTTCAGTGGACCAGATTTTTAAAAAAAAACATCACAATATTCATAACTATGCGCTTATATACATTAAAATGTTACTTTGGACGATCGAGGACAGACGAGTATAAACTTAAACTAAGCTTTGAAGGTCTCTAAGAGTCCTCATAACGAACGAGTCACTGTGCCATTTGGTCTTACTGAGTGGGAGTTTGTACATGTGTCGGGTTTCCCTGTTCCTCAGATTATAGTCAGGCTTCTCTCTAGGTGGAAGGAAGACGTTGCCGGGGTGGGAGGGGTCTCTTAGTATCCTCTGAAGTTCTCTGCGTGGTGCATCCCTTCTCCGGGACTCAAGGGTTTGTAAGTGGCCATAAGGAACTCCACATATCCTTAAGCACATCTTCTGAATTTTCTCCAACTCGTCTGACAGAAAACATGGAAGACCGGCCCAGACAGGGGACCCATATTCTATAATGAGATAATGAATCGATTGCCTAGCTTTATTAAAACTGGAGACGAATAATGCATAATGAAGCCATACACTCGTGTAACACAACACTTTTATTTCATTATTTCATAATTACAATGTGTTAGCAGTGATCATTTATTGAGGTGAAGCATTTGTATGGAGTGATTATGTAATGCAGTTCACCACGACTGCTATAATGTGTTTGGCCGGCGCACATCAAAGCGGGCCCCTACATTAAGTTCGTCAAACAATTGCTGAATCTATTCGCTTGTATCAGACATGGTTTACCTGTTCCACATGTCTATTGAGTTAATATACAATAACGTTAAATTTGCCTTAAACAAGTCTTAAATGTGGACGCATCGTTGTTGTATCTGTCATTTCAAGTTTGCAACAATACATTGTCATGAATTTCATGTGTTGAAGTTCATATTTTTTGTACGGATGAGATTACATTTTTGTCCGTCCCAACAACCCGGGACGGACTGTCGGACCCTAATCCAGGTCATGTAACAGATCTTGTACAGATCCTAACACGCAGTTGTAGGTACTATTTACACAGTAAAGCACCTACTTTACTGTGTAAAAGATCTTGTACAGATCCTAACACGCAGTTGTAGGTACTATTTACACATTAAAGCACCTACTTTACTGTGTAAAAGATCTTGTACAGATCCTAACACGCAGTTTTAGGTACTATTTACACAGTAAAGCACCAGTAAAGCATGAACAAGAGGACTACATGTATGTAGAAAAACTCCTTGTTACTTCAATAAGTAACAGCAAATGGTACATGCACAAAAATGCCATTCATATGGACGCCTACATGAGAGAGTAAATAAAACATCTACTAGTATTTTGCAAAGAAATCCACTGAATGGGCTGTGGCCTACTATGTACAGATTTACATGTTAGTCAAAAAGGTTGAAAATCCTTCCTTCATCTTTCTTCAACTTCACTTCGGTAATGTTTCACACGCAGTTGCACAAGTATTACAACAAAGAGCTAGTACTCTGGCTGTGGTGTGTATTCAACTCCCATACTCCTTCTCATAAGTCCTAAGTAAGGAATAAGCAATATGTACAATTGGTATGACCGGGGGTTTGAACCCACGACCTTCTAAAAACAGAGCACAGTGCACACTACCCGCTAGCAAGGAAACTATATTCAAAGTATCAATTCCACATGGTACAGTTATGGCACGCATTGTTTTACCATTTTGAAGCTTTTAGCATTCGCTGCAAGTCGTGGAAGAAATTTCAATAACCTTTCCATGCATACGACTTTCAGATATTGAAATCAACTGTACAGTTAGAGTAAGAGTAAGGTGTCATAAAATGTCATAGTCTTAATGGGTTAGGTGTTACATTTTTCTTGGCAGAATGTTTTCTTCGGCCATTTTGAAAATTGTATTATTCATACTATACAACAGGATCAACACACTTATAGTAACATTAAGATGGACAATTTACAATTTTGCCCCATGCAATATCGCGGTTAACCCTTCTCAAATACAAAAGTATGTGTACAAAGAAGACCTAGTATTACTTCTTATACAATTCATATAAAAGAAATGAAAAGATATAGCCTGGTCTAAAATGCAGTGATAATCTCACACAGTCTTCGGAACAACTAACATTTCCTTATTTTATATTATAGTAAGGAGGCTGTCTAAATAGGGAAAAACTCAGATGTTTACAGCAGTAGATTATGTTCACCTTTTCTTGTGCACTTATCCATACATTATTAATTCTGTCGAGTAAGTTCCGTTTTCAGGAAAATCTGCCATTCAACAAGGTTACTGAAAGACTGCTAAATTTTGTTTTGACTTGTGGCCAAGTGCTGGCTCAAGAGTGGTCTTAAATGAAAAAAGAATTGAATTCTTGGCCCTGCCTGATTATCTTTACATTTTGTACGCAACATTATGCTCAATGTCAGCCGTCTCTCTGCCGTAAACCGGGTCTCTACCGTTCAACAATTCATCGGTATTACTATAAGACTGGCCCTGCCCTGCCTGATCATTTTTACATTTGTACACAGGATTAGCCTCTAAGGCTGCTGGCTCTGTAGCGTATAGTTGATTTCGAGTATCAAATGATTTATCTGTGACAGCCTGAGACTGTCCCTGGCCTGCCTGATCATTTTGGTTGTCCATATCGTTATGCTGGTGATCATGATCGCTGGCCATTACAGAAGCTTTGATGTTTGTATTTGGCAAACCAATATTCGGATCTTCCAACTCATTAATAACAGCCTGGGACTGCCCCTGTCCTGTCTGATCATGTTGGGTGTCCATATCTTCATATACATTCTGGTTATCATGGACGCTGGCCATTACAGTAGCTGTGGTGTTTGTGTTGGCTAAACCAACATTTGGATCTAAAGGACCTTTGACTGGACCTGAAACTTCAGATGTTTGCTGCCCGTTTCTTTGTACCCCTGCGACGTTGTAGAGAGCATTTGCCTGTAAGGCATGAACACTTCTACCGACCAAAGCAACATTGGGATATTGGTCTGAAGGAGGATTCTTGGTCCTCCTCTTGTACCAAATAATTAGAAGGATTGCACCAATCAGGACAATACCAGCTACTGAACCACTCACAGAGGCATTGAGAACAGCCGGGGGCAAACCGGGGGCAGATTCATTCGAACTGTTGTTTACTGGTTTGCTTTGATGGACACTCAATGTGGTGAATGTGGTGCCTACCGGGCGTGGTATTGAGCCGGCATTTTGTTTGAAGTACCAGTGATAGCAAGTCTTGTTAGGGGTGCTATTGTAAGAGTTGTTGCCACTTTCCAATTGGCCATCATTAGGCAGAGTTGATATGGTTGAAACATTGCAGATCAGATCGTTAGGATTGATATCTTTTAGCTTTAATCCAGAGAACACAGCAGGCTGGGAACAAACTATTCGGTTTTCAAACGAACTGGACCCATTCATTCTTAGCCTGAAGGGAAGCATCTCACAGTCACACTGCCAAGGGTTGTTTTCAAGATTTACGAAAGGAAAAGATGCCAACATGGTATATGCTGACAGGGGAAGGATAGATATCTGGTTATTATGCAGGTGCAAGCTTTGGAGCTTTGGTAGATTTGAAAATATACCAGGCTGAATGTTAGTTATTTGGTTGGAGTTTAGCCTAAAATCTATGAGCTGGGATAGGTTTGAAAATACTCCAGGCTGAACGTTAATTATCTTATTGTTGCATAGCCACAGCTCTGTGAGCTTTTTTAGATTTGAAAATGTACCAGGTTGAATGTCAGTTATTAGATTGCCGCTTAAGACGAACTTTGTGAGATTTTGTAGGTTTGAAAATACTCCAGGCTGGATGTTAGTTATGTGATTGTTGCTTAGCCCCAACTCTGTGAGCCTTTTTAGATTTGAAAATGCACCAGGTTGAATGTCAGTTATTTGATTGGAGCCTAGGGAGAGCCTTGTGAGATTTGGTAAATTCAAAAATGCGCTGGACTGAATAATAGTTGTTTGATTTCCAGGTAGGTGCAACTCTGTGAGATCTTTTAGATTTGAAAATTCATCAGGTTGAATGTTGGTTATTTGATTGCCGGTCAGGAGCAGCCATTTGAGATTTGGGAGATTTGAGAATGTTCCAGGCTGAATGTCAGTTATTTGATTGGAGCCTAGGAATAAACTTGAGAGCTTTGGTAGATTTGAGATTGCGTCTGGATGAATATCAGTTATTCGATTGTCGCTTAGGTACAAACCCATGAGCTCTAGGAGATTTGAGAATGTGCTAGGCTGAATATCAGGTATTCGATTGTTGTTTAGGCGTAATGTTTTTAGGTTTGGTAGATTTGAGAATGTGCCAGCCTGAATATCAGGTATTCGATTGTTGTTCAGGCGTAATGTTTTTAGGTTTGGTAGATTTGAGAATGTGCCAGGCTGAATGTTAGTTATTTCGTTGCAGGACAGGTCCAATTTTTTCAGGTCCCTATACTTTGTGAGGTCTTGCTGAATTAAAGCTTTAATCTTATTACTTGTCAAAAACAATTCAGAGGTATCTGTTCGCATGTTCTGGGGGATGCGGGTGAGTTTCATATCGGTGCATTTGCAGTATATGCACCTGGGGGATGAGGATTTGGATACTTTACACCTACTCTTGCAGTCATCTTTGCTGAGGAACCAGCTTCCGGCATCATTCAGGATGATGAGAAGGAATATCAGCATGAGTCGCAGCTTTCTTCCCATGTTGTCCTGCAAACAAAAAATAATACATCTAAGTAGCAGAACCTGGATTGAAATTCAACCAATACATAGTTATCTTCAGCCAGCTATGTCATGATTAATGCCTGTATAAAAGCTGTACTGATTTGTTCGATGTATTGATATACTCATACTTGTACAATGTTTATCTGTATGAATACAATATGATGTTGAAAATACCTGCCTCCTGATGCATTCAAGCTTTACAACGTTTAACTGTATTTGATGG
Source organism: Branchiostoma lanceolatum (assembly GCF_035083965.1). Taxonomy (NCBI): domain Eukaryota; kingdom Metazoa; phylum Chordata; class Leptocardii; order Amphioxiformes; family Branchiostomatidae; genus Branchiostoma; species Branchiostoma lanceolatum. The sequence continues at coordinate 1,831,478 of NC_089736.1, forward strand.
ATCGCTTCTGCCGAAATCTAGAGAAAAAGAAAATTAAACAGAAGCCCTACCTACCGGTCCTAATTTTACAGTACCATAACTCGAAACACAACATTTTTTCTTGTGTCTTAGCAGCTGAGTAGCAACAGGGTGTGGCAAACAGTTTTAGATCAGTCATATTCATATGGTTATTTTAATTGTCTGAACCTAGATGTTTGAATATGGAAACTTAAGGTGTGTTGTTTACTCCTGTTTAGCTTTAGAATCTGTATTGATGTACCTATAAAACCTTTGATATATGTAAACTAGGAAGAAACATTTTTATCATCTTTTAGCATATTTTCTTTCAAATTAGAACGTTTTCAGTGGATGTAAGTTGGGTAAATTTTACACCAACATATCTGCCTACTAATATGCAAATGACTAACCTTCCCAGAAAAGCTATTTGCATACACATACATACCCTAATCATCTGTCAGGGTTAGACCATGTTTTTTTACTGAGAACAAAATCTATAAAATCTAACATTTACGTTCGTCCTATTATGTTTCCATTGTATGTATTTTTTTTAATTTGCCTTTTGATCCATGGTTAATGTTCCCAAAAGGTATTGTACTATATTTCTTTTTTGGCATTGTGTGTTGTTTATGTGAAATCCAATAGAATGTTTTGTTATCAAAACTAGTGCAGAAGTATTCCCTACTCTCCTTAACCCCAAGTGAGCACATGTGCGCCTTTAGACAAAACATGTGTAGGTGTTTTGTAAAACATGATGGAGAAACATTTCATCTCATCCCCCCCCCCAACTCTCAATGGAGGCATTGGTTTTTCGAACTCTAGTTGATACTTAAATCAGTGTTGCAACAACAAAAATTGGACCGACATTCCTACAACAATAATCAACTTACTTGCTTTACGTATACATGTTGATAGAACACAATATAAGCAACGGAATATAAAATATGGTTTAAACTGGTCGCGATAGTCTGTGAGTGTAGAAGGGTATTCACCTTTGTACTGGTGTTTATTCATCGGTAACGTTACGTGTCGGCTGCCAAGTAAGTGTTGTGGATAAACTATCTCGGAGCGCCACTCTCAAACAGTAGGGGAAATAGCTAGCTCTCCCGACTAGTCAGCAAACTGGAAAGGGTATTTTCGGCCGGTGTCCTTGGGGGATCGGTACAGAGATTTTGCAATTCGGCGACCTTCTGCAGCTGCCAATTAGCAAATTCTGTCTAATCCCGTTGTCTGTATGAAATTCGGCGACCTTCTGCAGCTGCCGATTAGCAAATTCTGTCTAATCCCGTTGTCTGTAAGACGCATAGCGTAACGCTTTTAAGGGGTGTGGCTATACTAGGCACACACTATATGTATAAAAAGAAGACTCTTGCCTGTAAGTTGGATAAGTCTCAACTTTCTGATTAGTCAGATTATCTTCAGTTGATCGATGTGTTGTCAGGATGTCGCAAATGACGCATCTGCATCTGTGCTTGCAGGACACGTCCTCGGTGTTGCTCTGCTGACGTGGGGTGGACAAACAACTCTAAATTAGTCTGTCGTGAGTCATATGACTGCGCGGACCATAGTTTTTAAATATTTACATTCAGCATTACATCATACATATATTGGCTTTTTTGCTTTCTAATTATTTATTTATTCTTGGACAAAGCGTCTTTATACAGCCAGATAAATCAAAATCAAATTAAAAAATTCCTTGATGATGATAATCGTTTTTTCTGTGCAGCCACAGTAGACGTAGAATGGTTTCTAACATGGAATCGTCTTCTTAAAGGACTCAAAAGGGGATGTTATTTGCCAATGAATTATGTATCAATAAATCCGCAATCAGCCGGCCTTTCACAGACTCAGGGGCGATGGGCACACCAAGAAGGTCAATTGTCGATAAGATACCAAAGAGTCCCGAGAGGAATGTTGTAATATAAAGTGTTGTAATATAATGAAACAATGGCCTACCTTCAATAAAACTGGAGACGAATAATGATGCCATGCACTCGTGTTACACAACACTTTTATTTTATTGTTTCATAATTACAATGTATTAACGGTGATCATTTATTGAGATGAAGCATTTGTATAGAGGAATTATGTAATGCAGTTCACCACGACTAATGTAATGTGTTTGGCCGGCGCACATCAAAGCGGGCCCCTACACTAAGTTGGCCAAATATTTGCTGAATCTATTCTGTGGTATCAGAAATGGTTTACCTGTTCCACAAGTCTATTGAGTGGATATACTATAATGTTAAATTTTCCTTAAATAAGCCTCAAATGTGGACGCATTGTTGTTGTATCTGTCATTTCAAGTTTGCAAGAAAACATTGTCATGAAATTCATGTGTTGTAGTTAAGATTTTTTTGTACGGATGGATTCACATTTTATTCCTCCCAACAAGCAATTTCCGTCCCGGAACGGACTGCCAGATCATATGAAAATCTTGTACGGATCCTAACACGCAACTGTAGGTACTATTTACACAGTAAAGCACATACTTGTGATGCATGAACAAGAGGACTACATATTTATAGGAAAACTCAATAAAACGTCAATAGGTCGACAGCAAGTGGTACATGCACAAAAATTAAATGTAATTCATATGAAAAGATACCGGAGAGAGTAGATAAAACAATCTACTAGCTTTTGGCAAAGAAATCAACTGAATGGTCTGTGGCCTACTATGTACAGATTAGATAACATGTTAGTCAAAAAGGTTGAAAATCCTTCCTTCACCTTTTGGTGTATAGCCCGTACCCAACTTCACTTCGGTAGTCTTTCACACACAGTTATACAAGCATTGCAACAAAGAGCTAGTACTCTGGCTGTGGTGTGTATTCAACTCCCATACTCCTTCTCATAAGTCCTAAGTAAGGAATAAGCAATATGTACAAGTGGTATGGCCGGGGGGTTGAACCCACGACCTCCTGAAAACAGCTACCCGCTAGCAAGGAAACTGTATTCAAAGTATCAATTCCACAAGCTAATCCTACGGTAATGGCACGCATTGTTTTACCATTTTGAAGCTTTTAGCATTCGCTGCAAGTAGTGGAAGAAATTTCAATAACTTTTCCATGCATACTACTTTCAGATATTGAAATCAACTGTACAGTTAGAGTAAGGTGTCATAAAATGTCATAGTCTTAATGGGTTAGGTGTTACATTTGTCTTGGCAGAATGTTTTCTTCGGCCATTTTGAAAATTGTATTATTCATACTATACAACAGGATCAACACACTTATAGTAACATTAATATGGACAACTTACAATTTTGCCCCGTGCAATATCGCGGTTAACCCTTCTCAAATACAAAAGTATGTGTACATAGAAGACCTAGTATTACTTCTTATACAGTTCATGTAAAAGAAATGAAAAGATATAGCCTGGTCTAAAATGCAGTGATAATCTCACACAGTCTTCGGAACAACTAACATTTCCTTATTTTATATTATAGTAAGGAGGCTGTCTAAATAATGAAAAAAAACTCAGATGTTTACAGCAGTAGATTATGTTCACCTTTTCTTGTGCACTTATCCATACATTATTAATTCTGTCGAGTAAATTCCGTTTTCAGGAAAATCTGCCATTCAACAAGGTTACTGAAAGACTGCTAAATTTTGTATCGATTTGTGGCCAAGTGCTGGCTCAAGAGTGGTCTTAAATGAAAAAAGAATTGAATTCTTGGCCCTGCCTGATTATCTTTACATCTTGTACGCAACATTATGCTCTGAGACAGCCGGCACTCTGCCGTATACCGGGTCTCTACCGTTCAACAATTCATCGGTATTACTATTAGCCTGGCCCTGGCCTGCCTGATCATTTTCACATTTGTACACAGGGTTAGTCTCTAAGGCTGCTGGCTCTGTGGTGTATATTTGATTTCGAGTATCCAACGATTCATCAGTGATAGCCTGAGACTGGCCCTGCCCTGCCTGATCATTTTTACATTTGTACACAGAATTAGCCTCTAAGGCTGCTGGCTCTGTGGTGTATATTTGATTTCGAGTATCCAACGATTCATCAGTGATAGCCCGAGACTGGCCCTGGCCTGCCTGATCATTTTGGTTGTCCATATCGTTATGCTGGTCATCATGATCGCTGGCCATTACAGAAGCTTTGGTGTTTGTGTTGGCCAAGCCAACATTCGGATCTTCAAATGTATCAGTAACAGGTTGGGACTGGCCCTGCCCTGTCTGATCAGGTTGGGTGTCCACATTTTCATATTCATACTGGTGACAATGGACGCTGGCCATTACTGTTATAGTAGCTGTTGTGTTTGTGTTGGTTAAACCAACATTTGAATCTTTAGGACCTTTGACTGGACCTGCAAGTTCAGATGTTTGCTGTCGGTTCTTGTGTGCTTCAGCATCGTTGTAGAGAGCATTTGCCTGTAAGGCATGAAGACTTCTACCGACCAAAGCAACATTTGGATATTGGTGCGAAGGAGGATTCTTGGTCCTCCTCTTGCACCAGATAATGAGAACGACTGTGCCAACCAGGACAATGCCAGCTACTAAAAAAACTAAAGAGGCAATGAGAACAGACAGGGGCAAACCGTGGGCAGATTCATTCAAACTTTTGGATACCGGTTTACTTTGATCGACACTGAGCGTTGTAAACGTGATGCTTACAGGGCGTGGTATTGAGCCGGCGTTTTGTTTGAAGTACCAGTGATAGCAAGAAGTTAGGTAAGGGGTGCTATTATAGGAGTTGTTGCCACTTTCCATTTGGCCACTTTCTAAATGGCCTTCAACAGGCAGAGTTGATACGGTTGATACTTTACCGATCAGATCATTGGAATTGATAGTTTTTGGCTTTTGGCCATCATCAGGCCGAGTTGATACTGTTGAAACATAACCGATCAGATCGTTAGGATTGATATCTTTTAGCTTTTCACCATCAACAGGCATAGTTGATAGGCTTGAAATATTACAGATCAGATCGTTAAGATTGATTTCTTTCAGCTTTTGTCCAGAGAACACAGCAGGCTGGGAGCATACTATTTGGTTTTCAAACCAACGAGACCCATTCATTTTTAACCTGAAGGGAAGCATCTCACAGTCACACTGCCAAGGGTTGTTGTCAATCTGTACTTCAGAAATAGAGGCGAACATGGTATATGCTGACTGGGGAAGGACAGATATCTGATTTGACTGCAGTTGCAATTTTTGGAGCTGTGGTAGTTTTGAAAATACACC